>NC_091284.1:28858039-29168507 GCF_032444005.1 Ranitomeya imitator
ACCTGTGACAAAAACACTGCCGAGAACCAGCTGGCGGTGCTGGAACCCGGATGCGTTGCCCCAGTGTGCAAGAGCCAATGGCACGACCGAGGACCAGCTGACGGTGCTGGAACCCGGTTACTAAGCTGTAGGTGCCCGCGCTTAAAAGCACTACCAAGGACCGCCTGGCGTTGGCGGAACTCGGATACCCAGGAGGAGGCACCTAAGCCAAAGGCTCGGCCCGGAACCAGCTGACGGTGCTGGAACCAGGTGGTGGACCCCAAGGCCCACAGGAGAGGAGAGAACAGCTAGGCCGCGAGGCAGCCGCAGTTACCGAACCCCAACAGTCCTACAGGGGGAGCTGGGCCTACTGGCACTACAGAACCAGCCTTGACTACCAGTTCACGCAGCCCACATAGGAAGCTCCTAAACTGGAGGCACCCTGGAGTTGGCTAACTCGACCGCACCACGACGGGGCAAGCATAGGCGTCTCAGTGAAGTTGACACAACCCGGAAACAGCTGACGGTGCTGAAACCAGGCTTGGCACGAGGGAGTACCTGTGACAAGAACACTGCCGAGAACCAGCTGGCGGTGCTGGAACCCGGATGCGTTGCCTTGCCTATTAAAGATTGTCTTCCTAGAGCCCCAACTAGCGGTGTTGGAGCAAAGGGTAAGCAGGGGGAGATGAGTGTAGGCCGAAGCCTGCACTGGAGGCAGCTTTGTGTCTGCGTTGCGTTTGCAGGACACTTTGCCGGCTACACACTGGGGGAACAGCTGGCGTTGCTGAACCCCACTAACACAATGGCGTGTGTTTTTCTCTGTGCAGCTAGCACTTGCGGGCAAAAACTAGCGATGTTAGAGCCCGTGTTGAAGCAGGAGGAGGAGGAGAGGAGCAGAGTGTAGGCCGAAGCTTAGTTGAACCAATTTCAAAGGAAACCTTTAACCCCCCCCTCAGGTGTTACAAAGTACAAGAGACACACCTTGTGCAGTATTAATGCTGCACAAGTGAAAGGTTGCTCTATTAATTTGTCTACTTGCACACGCTGAATGAAAGACATACACAATTTACCCCATTCTACAGTCAAACTGTAGTGGATGCGTGACTTGGTTTTTGATGAGACGCAGCACAGGTGTCCAAAATAACGCCTTGGTGCTTGGAGCAGCTTCCTGAGCGTTGTTATTTGCTGTACAGGAGTCTGCGCTCTTGTGTTATCCCTTGGCAATGCCCTGTTAGCGCTGCCCATCTTATGACATCATTTCATGTTGGCCGGTGCGGTTAACGATGGCCATAAATCCCAGACCCACAGTGTCTTTTCATAAAGCCACACTGCGGTGCTGGGATTCGTGGCCTTGAGCAGTAAATATTTTGGCCGCTCACACACGTCCTTACACCTGCTTCAGACTGGGCGGCCTCTGCTGATCCCTTCTCGCATGCCGCGGCCATGAGGCTGCACAGTCTGAAGAAGGCTGAAGGAGATGAGTTAAGACAGGCGAAGATATGCACTGCTCGTGCCCATCAATCACACCCTCGCAGTCAAAATAATTAAGACAACGAGGAGCATTTTATTCAGGCAGGGCGGACGAACAGGCGCAAGTAGCCAACCAATGATGTCAGAAGACGGGAAGCGCTACCAAGGGGGGTGCTGCGTATCATTAGAAAGGAAAGTCACACCTCAGGGACAGTGGAATGGTCTCAAAGAGACACATTTTGTACGTGTTGAGTTCCACGTGGGCAAGGAGAAAACATCAGCCACCTTGTACAAATGCAGCAGTACTGCTGTACAAGGTGGCTGTTATACATAGAAACACCTGGGGGTGGGGGCCAGGCTCCCTTCAATTTCAGTTCATGTGCCTGCGTGGCGTTTGCAGGTCACGTTGCAAGCTGCACAGCAGGGGAACAGCTGGCGGTGCTGAACCCCACTAACACATTGGCTGGTGTTTTTCTCTGTGCAGCTAGCATTTCCGGGCAAAAACTAGCGGTGTTTGAGCCCAGGGTCAGCAGGAGGAGGAGGAGAGGAGCAAAGTGTAGGCCGAAGCCTGCACTGGTGGCAGCTTTTGGTCGGTTGTGCCAGCGTGGCTTGTGCTGGACACGATGCCGGCTACACAGCGGGGGAACAGCTGGCGTTGCTGAACCCCACTAACACATTGGCTGGTGTTTTTCTCTGTGCAGCTAGCATTTCCGGGCAAAAACTAGCGGTGTTTGAGCCCAGGGTCAGCAGGAGGAGGAGGAGAGGAGCAAAGTGTAGGCCGAAGCCTGCACTGGTGGCAGCTTTTGGTCGGTTGTGCCAGCGTGGCTTGTGCTGGACACGATGCCGGCTACACAGCGGGGGAACAGCTGGCGTTGCTGAACCCCACTAACACATTGGCTGGTGTTTTTCTCTGTGCAGCTAGCATTTCCGGGCAAAAACTAGCGTTGTTAGAGCCCAGGGTCAGCAGGAGGAGGAGAGGAGCAGAGTGTAGGCCGAAGCCTAGTTGAACCAATTTCAAAGGTTACCTTTAACCCCCCCTCAGGTGTTACAAAGAACAAGAGCCACTCCTTCTGCAGCATTAATGCTGCACAAGTAAAAGGTTGCTCTATTAATTTGTCTACTTGCACAAGCTGAATGCAACACGTAGACTATTTAGCCCATTATACTGTTTAACAGTAGTGGAGGCGTGACTTGTCTTTTTAAAGAAAAGCAGCACAGGTGTCGAAAACAACACCTTTTTGCATGGGCGCAGCTTCCTGAGCGTTGTTAGTTGCTGTACAGGAGTCTGCGCTCTTGTGATCCTTTGGCCATGCGCTGTGAGCGCTTCCTGTCTTATGACCTCATTTCATGTTGGCCGTTGCGGTTAGCGATGGACATGAATCCCAGACCCACAGTGTGTTTTTAAAAAATCACACTGCGGTGCTGGGATTCGTGCCCTGGTGCAGTAAATATGTTTGCCGCTCACACATGTCCTTACACCTGCTTCAGACTGGACGGCCTCATCTGATCCCTTATCGCCTGCCGAGGCCATGAGGACACCCAGTCTGAAGAAGGCGGAAGGAGATGAGTGAACACAGGCAAACATATGCACTGCACATGCCCATCAATCACACCCTCGCTGTCCAAAAAAATAAGACACCGAGGGGCGTTGTTTCGAGCAGGGGAGATGCACAGGCGCAGCCAGCTAACCAATGATGTCAAAAGACGGGCAGCGCTAACAAGGGTGGTGCTGCGTGTCATTACAAAGGAAAGTCACACCTCAGGGACATTGTAATGGTCTCTAATGAGACACATTTTGTACGTGTTGAGTTCCACGTGGGCAAGGAGAAAAAGTCAGCCACCTCGTACAAATGCAGCAGTACTGCTGTACAAGGTGGCTGTTATACATAGAAACACCTGTGGGTGGGGGGCAGGCTCCCTTCAATTTCAGTTCATGTGCCTGCGTGGCGTTTGCAGGTCACGTTGCAAGCTACACAGCAGGGGAACAGCTGGCGTTGCTGAACCCCACTGACACATTGACTGGTGTTTTTCTCTGTGCAGATTGCATGTCCGGGCAAAAACTAGCGGTGTTAGAGCCCAGGGTCAGCAGGAGGAGGAGGAGAGGAGCAAAGTGTAGGCCGAAGCCTGCACTGGTGGCAGCTTTTGGTCGGTTGTGCCAGCGTGGCTTGTGCTGGACACGATGCCGGCTACACAGCGGGGGAACAGCTGGCGGTGCTGAACCCCACTAACACATTGGCTGGTGTTTTTCTCTGTGCAGCTAGCATTTCCGGGCAAAAACTAGCGGTGTTTGAGCCCAGGGTCAGCAGGAGGAGTAGAGGAGCAGAGTGTAGGCCGAAGCCTAGTTGAACCAATTTCAAAGGTTACCTTTAACCCCCCCCCCTCAGGTGTTGCAAGGTACAAGAGCCACACCTTGAACAGCATTAATGATGCACAAGTCAAAGGTTGCTCTATTTAATTTTGCTCCTTGCACACGCTGAATTAAACACGTACACTATTTAGCCCATTATACTGTCAAACAGTAGTGGAGGCGTGACTACTAGTCTTTTTAAGGAGACGCAGCACAGGTGTACAAATTTACACCTAGGTGCTGTGCGCAGATTCCTTACCGTTGTTATTTGCAGTACAGGAAACTGCGCTCTTGTGTTATCCCTTGGCAATACCCTGTTAGTGCAGGCCGTCTCATGACCTCATTTCATGTTGGCCGGTGCGGTTAACGATGGCCATAAATCCCAGACCCACAGTGGCTTTTCCTAAAGTCACACTGCGGTGCTGGGATTCGTGGCCTTGTGCAGTAAATATGTTCGCCGCTCACACATGTCCTTACACCTGCTTCAGACTGGGCGGCCTCAGCTGATCCCTTATCGCATGCCGCGGCCATGAGGCCGCACAGTCAGAAGAAGGCGGAAGGAGGGGAGTGAAAACAGGGGAACATATGCACTGCTCGTGCCCATCAATCACACCCTCGCAGTCAAAATATATGAGACAACGGGGGGCGTTGTGTCGGGCAGGGGGGACGCACAGGCACAGCCAGCCAACCAATGATGTCAGGAGACGGGCAGCGCTAACAATGGGGGTGCTGCGTGTCATTAAAAAGGAAAGTCACACCTCAGGGACATTGTAATGGTCTGTAATGAGACACATTTTGTACTTGTTGAGTTCCACGTGTGCAAGGAGAAAAAGTCAGCCACCTTGTACAAATGCAGCAGTACTGCTGTACAAGGTGGCTGTTATACATAGAAACACCTGGGGGGGTGGGGGGCAGGCTCCCTTCAATTTCAGTTCATGTGCCTGCGTGGCGTTTGCAGGTCACGTTGCAAGCTACACAGCAGGGGAACAGCTGGCGTTGCTGAACCCCACTGACACATTGACTGGTGTTTTTCTCTGTGCAGATTGCATGTCCGGGCAAAAACTAGCGGTGTTAGAGCCCAGGGTCAGCAGGAGGAGGAGGAGAGGAGCAAAGTGTAGGCCGCAGCCTGCACTGGTGGCAGCTTTTGGTCGGTTGTGCCAGCGTGGCTTGTGCTGGACACGATGCCGGCTACACAGCGGGGGAACAGCTGGCGGTGCTGAACCACACTAACACATTGGCTGGTGTTTTTCTCTGTGCAGCTAGCATGTCCGGGCAGAAACTGGCGTTGTTTGAGCCCAGGGTCAGCAGGAGGAGGAGAGGAGCAAAGTGTAGGCCGAAGCCTGCACTGGTGGCAGCTTTTGTTCTGTTGTGCCAGCGTGGCTTGTGCTGGACACGTTGCCGACTACACAGCAGGGGAACAGCTGGCGGTGCTGAACCCCACTAACACATTGGCTGGTGTTTTTCTCTGTGCAGCTAGCATTTCCGGGCAAAAACTAGCGGTGTTTGAGCCCAGGGTCAGCAGGAGGAGTAGAGGAGCAGAGTGTAGGCCGAAGCCTAGTTGAACCAATTTCAAAGGTTACCTTTAACCCCCCCCTCAGGTGTTGCAAGGTACAAGAGCCACACCTTGAACAGCATTAATGATGCACAAGTCAAAGGTTGCTCTATTTAATTTTGCTCCTTGCACACGCTGAATTAAACACGTACACTATTTAGCCCATTATACTGTCAAACAGTTGTGGAGGCGTGACTTGTCTTTTTAACGAGACGCAGCACAGGTGTCAAAATTTGCACCTAGGTACTGGGCGCAGATTCCTGAGCGTTGTTATTTGCTGTACAGGAGTCTGCGCTCTTGTGTTATCCCTTGGCAATACCCTGTTAGTGCAGGCCGTCTCATGACCTCATTTCATGTTGGCCGGTGCGGTTAACGATGGCCATAAATCCCAGACCCACAGTGGCTTTTCCTAAAGTCACACTGCGGTGCTGGGATTCGTGGCCTTGTGCAGTAAATATGTTCGCCGCTCACACATGTCCTTACACCTGCTTCAGACTGGGCGGCCTCAGCTGATCCCTTATCGCATGCCGCGGCCATGAGGCCGCACAGTCAGAAGAAGGCGGAAGGAGGGGAGTGAAAACAGGGGAACATATGCACTGCTCGTGCCCATCAATCACACCCTCGCAGTCAAAATATATGAGACAACGGGGGGCGTTGTGTCGGGCAGGGGGGACGCACAGGCACAGCCAGCCAACCAATGATGTCAGGAGACGGGCAGCGCTAACAATGGGGGTGCTGCGTGTCATTACAAAGGAAAGTCACACCTCAGGGACATTGTAATGGTCTCTAATGAGACACATTTTGTACGTGTTGAGTTCCACGTGGGCAAGGAGAAAAAGTCAGCCACCTCGTACAAATGCAGCAGTACTGCTGTACAAGGTGGCTGATATACATAGAAACACCTGTGGGTGGGGGGCAGGCTCCCTTCAATTTCAGTTCATGTGCCTGCGTGGCGTTTGCAGGTCACGTTGCAAGCTACACAGCAGGGGAACAGCTGGCGTTGCTGAACCCCACTAACACATTGGCTGGTGTTTTTCTCTGTGCAGCTAGCATGTCCGGGCAGAAACTGGCGTTGTTTGAGCCCAGGGTCAGCAGGAGGAGGAGAGGAGCAAAGTGTAGGCCGAAGCCTGCACTGGTGGCAGCTTTTGGTCGGTTGTGCCAGCGTGGCTTGTGCTGGACACGATGCCGGCTACACAGCGGGGGAACAGCAGGCGGTGCTGAACCCCACTAACACATTGGCTGGTGTTTTTCTCTGTGCAGCTAGCATGTCCGGGCAGAAACTGGCGTTGTTTGAGCCCAGGGTCAGCAGGAGGAGGAGAGGAGCAAAGTGTAGGCCGAAGCCTGCACTGGTGGCAGCTTTTGGTCGGTTGTGCCAGCGTGGCTTGTGCTGGACACGTTGCCGACTACACAGCAGGGGAACAGCTGGCGGTGCTGAACCCCACTAACACATTGGCTGGTGTTTTTCTCTGTGCAGCTAGCATTTCCGGGCAAAAACTAGCGGTGTTTGAGCCCAGGGTCAGCAGGAGGAGTAGAGGAGCAGAGTGTAGGCCGAAGCCTAGTTGAACCAATTTCAAAGGTTACCTTTAACCCCCCCCTCAGGTGTTGCAAGGTACAAGAGCCACACCTTGTGCAGCATTAATGCTGCACAAGTAAAAGGTTGCTCTATTTGTTTTGCTCCTTGCACACGCTGACTAAAACACGTACACTATTTAGCCCATTATACTGTCAAACAGTTGTGGAGGCGTGACTTGTCTTTTTAACGAGACGCAGCACAGGTGTCAAAATTTGCACCTAGGTACTGGGCGCAGATTCCTGAGCGTTGTTATTTGCTGTACAGGAGTCTGCGCTATTGTGATCCCTTGGCCATGCGCTGTGAGCGCTTCCTGTCTTCTGACCTCATTTCATGTCGGCCGTTGCGGTTAGCGATGGACATGAATCCCAGACCCACAGTGTGTTTTTAAAAAATCACACTGCGGTGCTGGGATTCGTGCCCTGGTGCACTAAATATGTTTGCCGCTCACACATGTCCTTACACCTGCTTCAGACTGGGCGGCCTCATCTGATCCCTTATCGCCTGCCGCGGCCATGAGGACACCCAGTCTGAAGAAGGCGGAAGGAGATGAGTGAACACAGGCAAACATATGCACTGCACATGCCCATCAATCACACCCTCGCTGTCCAAAAAAATAAGACACCGAGGGCCGTTGTTTCGAGCAGGGGAGATGCACAGGCGCAGCCAGCTAACCAATGATGTCAAAAGACGGGCAGCGCTAACAAGGGTGGTGCTGCGTGTCATTACAAAGGAAAGTCACACCTCAGGGACATTGTAATGGTCTCTAATGAGACACATTTTGTACGTGTTGAGTTCCACGTGGGCAAGGAGAAAAAGTCAGCCACCTCGTACAAATGCAGCAGTACTGCTGTACAAGGTGGCTGATATACATAGAAACACCTGTGGGTGGGGGGCAGGCTCCCTTCAATTTCAGTTCATGTGCCTGCGTGGCGTTTGCAGGTCACGTTGCAAGCTACACAGCAGGGGAACAGCTGGCGTTGCTGAACCCCACTGACACATTGACTGGTGTTTTTCTCTGTGCAGATTGCATGTCCGGGCAAAAACTAGCGGTGTTAGAGCCCAGGGTCAGCAGGAGGAGGAGGAGAGGAGCAAAGTGTAGGCCGAAGCCTGCACTGGTGGCAGCTTTTGGTCGGTTGTGCCAGCGTGGCTTGTGCTGGACACGATGCCGGCTACACAGCGGGGGAACAGCAGGCGGTGCTGAACCCCACTAACACATTGGCTGGTGTTTTTCTCTGTGCAGCTAGCATGTCCGGGCAGAAACTGGCGTTGTTTGAGCCCAGGGTCAGCAGGAGGAGGAGAGGAGCAAAGTGTAGGCCGAAGCCTGCACTGGTGGCAGCTTTTGGTCGGTTGTGCCAGCGTGGCTTGTGCTGGACACGTTGCCGACTACACAGCAGGGGAACAGCTGGCGGTGCTGAACCCCACTAACACATTGGCTGGTGTTTTTCTCTGTGCAGCTAGCATTTCCGGGCAAAAACTAGCGGTGTTTGAGCCCAGGGTCAGCAGGAGGAGTAGAGGAGCAGAGTGTAGGCCGAAGCCTAGTTGAACCAATTTCAAAGGTTACCTTTAACCCCCCCCTCAGGTGTTGCAAGGTACAAGAGCCACACCTTGTGCAGCATTAATGCTGCACAAGTAAAAGGTTGCTCTATTTGTTTTGCTCCTTGCACACGCTGACTAAAACACGTACACTATTTAGCCCATTATACTGTCAAACAGTTGTGGAGGCGTGACTTGTCTTTTTAACGAGACGCAGCACAGGTGTCAAAATTTGCACCTAGGTACTGGGCGCAGATTCCTGAGCGTTGTTATTTGCTGTACAGGAGTCTGCGCTATTGTGATCCCTTGGCCATGCGCTGTGAGCGCTTCCTGTCTTCTGACCTCATTTCATGTCGGCCGTTGCGGTTAGCGATGGACATGAATCCCAGACCCACAGTGTGTTTTCAAAAAATCACACTGCGTGGCTGGGATTCGTGGCCTTGTGCAGTAAATAGGTTTGCCGCTTACACATGTCCTTACACCTGCTCCAGACTGGGCGGCCTCAGCTGATCCCTTATCGCCTACCACGGCCAGGAGGCCGCACAGTCTGAAGAAGGCGGAAGGAGATGAGTTAAGACAGGCGAACATATGCACTGCTCGTGCCCATAAACCACACCCTCGCTGACAAAATAAATATGACAACGAGGGGCGTTGTTTCTAGCAGGGCGGATGCACAGGCGCAGCCAGCTAACCATGATGACAAAAGACGGGAAACGCTACCAAGGGGGGTGCTGCGTATCATTACAAAGGAAAGTCACACCTCAGGGACAGTGGAATGGTCTCAATGAGACACATTTTGTACGTGTTGAGTTCCACGTGGGCAAGGAGAAAAAGTCAGCCACCTTGTACAAATGCAGCAGTACTGCTGTACTAGGTGGCTGTTATACATAGAAACACCTGGGGGGGTGGGGCCAGGTTCCCTTTTAATTTCAGTTCCTGTGCCTGCATGGCGTTTGCAGGTCACGTTGCCGGCTACACAGCAGGGGAACAGCTGGCGTTGCTGAACCCCACTAACACATTGGCTGGTGTTTTTCTCTGTGCAGCTAGCACTTCCGGGCAAAAACTAGCGGTGTTTGAGCCCAGGGTCAGCAGGAGGAGGAGAGGAGCAGAGTGTAGGCCGAAGCCTGCACTGGTGGCAGCTTTTGTTCTGTTGTGCCAGCGTGGCTTGTGCTGGACACGTTGCCGACTACACAGCAGGGGAACAGCTGGCGGTGCTGAACCCCACTGACACATCACCTAGTGTTTTTTTCTGTGTAGACAACACTTCCAGGTGGCAACTGACAGTGTTGAAACCCAGGGAATCAAAGAGGAGCAGAGTGTAGGCCGAAGCCTGCAGTGGAGCAAGTTGAAAGGGAACCTTTAACCCCCCCCCCCAGGCATTTGTTGCTGAAAGAGCCATCTTGTACAGCAGTAATACTGCACATGGAAAATGGTGGCTCCGAAAATTATGCTCCTTGCAAACGCTGAAGTACACACTCATATAATGTGTCCCCTCACACCGTCAAACCATCCCGGAAGTGGGACTTTCCTTTGTAATGTGACACAGCACAGCCGTCATTCCAACCCCCTTGGTGCCGGGCACCACCTCCTCAACGTTGTTTGGTTCTGTCACGGAGCCCGCACTGTAATGTTATCCCTTGGCCATGCACAGTTAGCGGTGCCCGTCTTCTGACATCATGTAGGTGTCAGGCTGGCAGTGCCTGTGCGTCCAAGCTGCCCGAGATCCAACCTTGCAGTGTCATCTAATGTAGTCCCACTGCGGGCCAGGGATCCATGGGCATGCGCAGTGCATATCATCGCCTCTCACTCACCTCCTTCCTGCTTCTTCAGACTGTGCGGCGTCACGGCCGTGGCATGCTATTAGGGATCAGCTGACGCCGCCTAGTCTGAAGAAGCGTGAAGAAGGGGAGTGAGAGGCTAGTATATGCACTGCGCATGGCCATGGATACCAGGCCCACTGTGGGATCACATTAGACGACACTGCGAGGTGTGATTTCGGGCAGCGTGGACGCACAGGCGCAGCCAGGACGACAACAAATGATGTCAGAGGACGGGCAGCGCAAACTGTGCATGGCCAAGGGATAACATAACAGCGCAGGGTCCATGACGGAATCAAACAACGCTAAGGAGGCAGCGCACGGTGCCAAGGGGGTAGCAATGACGGCTGTGCTGTGTCACATTACAAAGGAAAGTCCCACCTCCGGGACGGTTGGACGGTGTGAGGGGACACATTACATGAGTGTGTAGTTCAGCGTTTGCAAGGAGCATAATTTCAAGAGCGACCTTTCCCTTGTGCAGTATTAGTGCTGCACATGGTGGCTCTTTCAGTAACAAACGCCTAGGGGGGGGGGGGGGACAGGTCCCCTTACATTTTAGTTGTGCCAGCGTGGCGGTCGCATGACACGTTGCCGGATACACAGCTGGGGATCAGCTGACGTTACTGAACCCCAATAACAGAGGAGCGACTGTTGACTGTGCACACAGCACTTCCAGGCACCAACTGGCGGTGTTAGAGCCCAGGGACAGCAGGAGGAGCAGATTGGAGGTATTGCCGCACACACAGCTGGGGATCAGCTGACGTTACTGAACCCCAATAACAGAGGAGCGACTGTTGACTGTGCACACAGCACTTCCAGGCACCAACTGGCGGTGTTAGAGCCCAGGGACAGCAGGAGGAGCAGAGGAACAGAGTGTAGGCCGAAGCCTGATTGGAGCAAGTTGAAAGGAAACCTTTAACCCCCCCCCCCAAGACGTTTGTAGCTGAAAGAGCCATGTTGTGCAGCACTAAGGATGCAAAAGGAAAAGGTTGCTCTTTTAATTATGCTCCTTGCAAACACCGAAGTAAACACTAAAAATGTGTCCCTTTATACCGTTAAACCGTTCCGGAGGTGCGAATTTCCTTCGTAATGGGACACAGCACAGCTGTCATTCCTATCCCCTTGATGCCGTGCGCTGCCTCCTCAGCGTTGTTTTAAGCTGCCACGGAGCCTGCGCTGTTCTGTTAGCCCTTGGCCATGCCCAATTAGCGCTGCCTGTCTTCTGACATAATTTGGTGTCAGGCTGTCAGTGCCTGTGCGTCCACGCTGCTCCAGATCCCACCTCGCAGTCTCATCTAACGTAATCCCACTGCGGGCCTTGGAACCATGGGCATGCACAGTGCATAACCTCGACTCTCACTCCCCTCCTTCCCTCTTCTTCAGACTGTGCGGTGTCACGGCCGTGGCATGCTAGGGATCAGCTGACGGCGCACAGTCTAAAGAAGGCGGAGGGAAATGAGCGAGAGCCCGAGGGGAAGATATGCACTGCGCATGCCCATGGATCCCAGGCCCGCAGTGTGACTCAATCAGAAGACACTGCGAGGCGGGATCTCGGGCACCGCGGCCGCACAGGCGCAGCCAGCCTGACACCAAATTATGTCAGAAGACAGGCAGCGCAAATAGGGCATGCCCAAGGGATAACAGAACAGCGCAGGCTCCGTGACAGCTTAAAACAACGCTGAGGAGGCAGCGCATGGCACCAAGGGGGTAGGAATGACGGCTGTGCTGCGTCACATTACGAAGGAAAGTCCCAGCTCCGGGACGGTATAACGGTATCAGTGAACACATTTTATAAGTGTTAAGTTCTGCGTGTGCAAAGAGCTAAAAAAAAAGAGCTACCTTTTCCTTGTGCAGCATTACTGCTGCACAAGATGGCTCTTTCAGTAACAAACGACGGGGGGGGGGGACAGGTTCCCTTACATTTAGGTTGTTGTGCCAGCGTGGCGGTCGCAGGACACATTGCCGGCTACACAGCTGGGGATCAGCTGACGTTACTGAAACCCAATAACACTGGGTCGTATGTTTTTACTGTGCAGCCTGCACTTCTGAGCCGCAACTGGCGGTGTTGGAGCCCAGGAATAGCAGTTCAGGTGGTAGAAAGATGAACACAGCAGGAGACCTGGATGACACCCAATTACTTAATCAGGCAGAGGAGTGGCAAATTCCTGCGAGATCCAGGCCTGGTTCATTTTCAGGAAAGTAAGCCGGTCAACGTTATCGGAGGATAGTCGCATGCGACGGTCTGTTAGTACACCACCTGCGGCACTAAAGACACGTTCCGATAAGACACTAGCCGCAGGGCAAGCCAGCACCTCCAATGCATACTGGCTTAGCTCTGGCCATGTATCCAGCTTAGAGACCCAAAACTTGAACGGGGAAGAGCCGTCTGGGAGTACAGTAAGAGGGCAAGCCATGTAGTCTGTCACCATCTGACGGAACCGTTGCCTCCTGCTGACTGGAGCCGCCGGTGATGGTGTAGACATTTGGGGCGGGCACACAAAAGTGTGCCAGAGTTGTGCCATACTGGGCTTGCCTTGGGCAGAGGCACTGCTTCTGCTCCCTCTTTGGGCAGAGCCTCCCCCACTGCCTCGACGCACTGAGCTGCTTTGTAAAGCACTAGCAGCACTCCTCTCAGTTGGACAGGAGAAGATGATGGAATTCACCAGTGTGTCGTGGTACTCCCGCAATTTACGCTCCCGGGTCAACGCAGGGATGAGGTTTTGGACGTTGTCCCGGTAGCGAGGATCGAGGAGGGTGAACACCCAATAATCAGGCATGTTGAGAATGTGGTCGATGCGGCGGTCGTTTCTCAGGCACTGCAGCATGAAATCCACCATGTGCTGCAGAGTGCCAACCGGCCCAGAAACGCTGTCCCCTGCTTGAGACATGATCTCTGCCCGCTCGTCATCACCCCACCCTCGCTGTACACACTGACCACTGGACAATTGTGTCGCTCCCTCCTCTGGACGGAGCTCTTCCTCCTCCATTGACTCCTCCTCATCCTCCTCACAAATTGGCCCCTGCGTACCCCTTTGTGAGGAACCACGTGGCGCTGACTCTCCAGAAGCTGATGGAAAAGGTGACTCCTCATCCTCCACCTCTTCCACCACATCATCCCTTAACCCTTGCAAAGTTTGCTGAAGCAGGCAGATAAGGGGGACAGTCATGCTGACTAGTGCATCATCTGCACTTGCCATCCGCGTGGAATAATCAAAAGGACGCAAAACCTGGCAGACGTCCTTCATAGTGGCCCACTCTGTGGTTGTGAAGTCTGATCGGCGCTGACTGCGACTTCTTTGCGCCTGATGCAGCTGGTACTCCATAACTGCTTGCTGCTGCTCACACAACCGCTCCAACATATGTAACGTGGAATTCCACCGGGTAGGTAGGTCACATATGATGCGGTGTTCCGGAAGGCGGAATCGGCGCTGCAGAGCAGCAATGCGGGATCTGGCCAAGCTGGAACGCCGCAAGTGAGCACACTCTAGGCGGACCTTGTGCAGCAGGGCATCAAGATCCGGATAGTCCCTCAGAAAACTCTGCACAACCAAATTGAGCACATGTGCCAGACATGGGATGTGAGTGAGGTTGCCAAGGGCCAAAGCTGCCACCAGATTTCGGCCATTGTCACACACTACCATGCCTGGCTGGAGATTCGCTGGCAGTAACCACACATCGCTCTCCTGCTTTATGGCATTCCAGAGCTCCTGCGCTGTGTGGCTTCGATGCCCCAATGAAACTAGTTTCAAGACGGCCTGCTGACGTTTGGCCACGGCTGTGCTCATGTCGGTCATAGGTAAACGTTCACGGGTCCATGTGGGGGTGGACTGTGACGGATCCTGCAGAGAGGAATCAGAGGAACTGGTGTAAGAGGAGGAGTCGATGCGTACAGACTGGATTCCTGCAATCCTTGGAGTGGGCAGGACACGTCCTGCGCCACTCGCACGATCTGTACCTGGCTCAACAACATTAACCCAATGGGCAGTGAGGGAAACATATCGCCCCTGTCCATGCTGACTGGTCCACGCATCGGTGGTGAGGTGGACCTTGCTACTGACGGCGTTCAGTAGCGCATGTTTTATGTTTGCCTCAACATGCCTGTGCAGGGCAGGGACAGCCTGCCTGCTGAAGTAAAAGCGGCTGGGCACCTTGTACTGTGGGACTGCCAATGCCATCAAGTCACGGAAGCTGTCAGTCTCCACCAGCCTGAACGAGAGCATTTCTAGGGACAACAGTTTGGCAATGCCTGCATTCAGAGCCTGTGCTCGGGGGTGGTTGGCCGAGAATGCCCGCCTTTTCTCCCATGCCTGTACTACCGATGGCTGTAGAGTAGACTGGGAGTGTGAGGATGACTGGGAAGGTGGTGCTGTGGGTGGAATTACACAAGGTCTCTGGGAGGAAGCCAAACCAGCTGTGCGTGAGCTGGAGGAAGAGGCAACACGAGCTGAAGAGGTGGTAGCTGCCGCTGTTGGTTGGCCTACATCTTCAGTGTGTTTCTGTAACTCCACCGCGTGCCTGGTCCGCACATGTTTCCACATATTTGTGGTATTGAGGTTGCTGACATTTTTCCCTCTTTTTACTTTATGATGACACAGCTTGCATTTGACAAAACAAATGTCATCTGCAACTGTGTCAAAAAAGGACCAGGCACTGCAAGTCTTGGGAGCGCCCTTTTTGGCTTTGGAAAGAGACAGGCTCCTAACGGGTGCCAAAGTGGAGGCTACAGGCTCCGCAGTCTTCCCCCTCCCTCTCCCTCTTTGGCCCGTAAGAGGAAGCTCTTCCTCTGAGCTGCTCCCACCACCTTCCTGTTCCTCACGCCACGATGGGTCAAGGACCTCATCATCTCCACTACCCTCTGCCACCAACTGCTCCTCCTGGGTAGTCTCAGCAGCACAGTACGCACGAGAAAGCGGCACCTGAGTTTCATCATCAGATGCGTACTGCGCTGTGGTCACCGGAGGCACTGGCCCACCTGCCTCTTCAGAGTCAGAGAGAAAAAGGTGTTGGGCATCACTGCACACTGCCTCTTCTTCCATTTCTCCAATGCTGCTTGGCTGGCCCCCTGTTTCCAAGCCAAGAGATTCAGAGAACAGAAGTAGAGACGGCTCCTGTCCTGGGCTCTCTGACTGCCTGGCCAATTTGGCAGGTGGTGAAGAGACAGATGGCTGCTCTCCAGTGCTCTGTGCCTGAGAGGATGTGGCACTAACTGAAGTCGATGCCGAGGCGTTAGCTGCCATCCACCCGACAACGGCTTCAATTTGGTCTTCACGCAGCAGCGGTGCACGGCGCTCTCCGACAAAGCTGCGCATGAAGGACTGTTCCCTGCTGAAACTGAGTGACGACGAGTCACCGGCGCCCGCAGCAGGCACAGAATCACCACGTCCTCTCCCTGCTCCTCTCCCTGCTCCGCGCCCACGCCCACGTGCCTTACTCCCTGCCCTCTTCATCTTGGTTGACAGATAAAGATAAGCAGAAAAGTACTAAGGCCTTAGTGTGCTTATTCCTGTAATGCTCCTCCTAACAGGTGTAAGAAACACTAATGTTGTAAATTGTGGACTAAACTTTATTATTTTTCAAATGTGGCCTACACAAGTGTAAGTTGTGTTTGGTGAACTTAACCTTTTTTTTGGTGCAGATCGGGCTACAGAGCTAGTTTAAATCACACGGAGACCGTGCAGACAGCCGTAAACGGCGCTGCAAGGCCAAGAAACCCTCCTCTAGGTTATCCTATATAGTGTTTTTCCACTATTTAGCTGGATACAAGTGGAAAGACACTAATAGGAATTTTTTTTTTCAAATTTTAAACTGGCTGCACTATTTGAAAAAAAGGAAATTGTTTTTCAAGGTATGAGGCAGTAACGCACCCTGAGCTGAATCCAACCGGCTATGGCTGCACACAGACTACAGGGCGAGCTGGGCTCACACGGAGACCGTGCAGACAGCCGTAAACGGCGCTGCAAGGCCAAAAAACCCTCCTCTAGGTTATCCTATATAGTGTTTTTCCACTATTTAGCTGGATACGAGTGGAAAGACACTAATAGGAATTTTTTTTTTCAAATTTTAAACAGGCTGCACTATTTGAAAAAAAGGAAAATTTTTCTCAAGGTATGAGCCAGTAACGAACCCTGAGCTGAATCCAACCGGCTATGGCTGCACACAGACTACAGGGCGAGCTGGGCTCACACGGAGACCGTGCAGACAGCCGTAAACGGCGCTGCAAGGCCAAAAAACCCTCCTCTAGGTTATCCTATATAGTGTTTTTCCACTATTTAGCTGGATACGAGTGGAAAGACACTAATAGGAATTTTTTTTTTCAAATTTTAAACAGGCTGCACTATTTGAAAAAAAGGAAAATTTTTCTCAAGGTATGAGCCAGTAACGAACCCTGAGCTGAATCCAACCGGCTATGGCTGCACACAGACTACAGGGCGAGCTGGGCTCACACGGAGACCGTGCAGACAGCCGTAAACGGCGCTGCAAGGCCAAAAAACCCTCCTCTAGGTTATCCTATATAGTGTTTTTCCACTATTTAGCTGGATACGAGTGGAAAGACACTAATAGGAATTTTTTTTTTCAAATTTTAAACAGGCTGCACTATTTGAAAAAAAGGAAAATTTTTCTCAAGGTATGAGCCAGTAACGAACCCTGAGCTGAATCCAACCGGCTATGGCTGCACACAGACTACAGGGCGAGCTGGGCTCACACGGAGACCGTGCAGACAGCCGTAAACGGCGCTGCAAGGCCCAAAAACCCCCCTCTAGGTTATCCTATGTAGTGTTTTTCCACAATAGAGCTGGAGACTGGTGGAAAAACACTAATAGGAAATTTGAGAAAAAATGTGCAGCAGGCTGCACTAAGAGCAAAAAAGAACAACTGTGTGAGGCAGTGTGAACCCCCCCTGAGCTGAATACAACCGGGTATATGGCTGCACACAGACTACAGAGTGAGCTGCACACACACACACACAGAGACCTTGCAGAACGCTGTTAAAACAGCGCTGCAAGGCAAGAGCAAGGTGAACAGTGAAGAACACACAGCGTTTTGCTAAATTAGCCTTTGGAAAGGAAAATAAAGCAATTAGCTAGCTCAACTGGCCCTCAGTTAGAACACAGCGTCCTGTCCCTAACTGAAATCACAGCAGAGTGAGCGCAAAATGGCGGCAGCGCTTTTTTATAGTGCAGAGTGACATCATTTCAGCAGCCAATCCAAGCCTTGCCAGTACTTACATGCCCACCATGCTAAACAGGATGTGCCCACACTTTCATTCATTCCTCATTGGCTGCTGCGTTCAATTTGAATTCTGGGAACTTCCGATTCCGGTATCCGATACGCGGGAAGTATCGGAATTCAGTATCGGAATTCCGATACCGCAAATATCGGCCGATACCCGATACTTGCGGTATCGGAATGCTCAACACTAGTCATCAGGATTTTGTGATATCAACGGTTCTTTGCACAATGGAGCATGTCACTTCTTTCAGTGTTTTTTCAGCATTTTTCACACAGGGAAATGAATGGGTGGTGAAAAACGCTGAAAAAACGCACCAAAAATGCAGGTATCAGGCTTTGCTGCGTTTTGTGTGCCAAAACCTGATTCTATAGAATAGGACTTTTTTTTTTCAACACTAAACTTTATTAGCATGCAAAAAAACAAACCTAGCATGCCAAAACTGCAGCAAAACATTATGTTCGAAAAATGATGCGGATGTAAAATAAACATGTGGGAAATGTTATGTACTAACTACGGTATTTTGTGTGGCCTAACTATCTGGTTTAAGGAATTCAAAATTTAAAGCTTGAAAATTGTGAAATTTTCAATTTTTTTGTCAAATTTTTTATATTTTCATAAGTAAACACAAATCATATCGACCGCAATTTACCACTATAATGAAGCATGACATATCCCAAACATCTTTATCAGAATCATTGGGACATGTTGAAATGTTCAAAAGTTATTATCACATAAAGTGACGCTGGTCAGAATTGAAAAATTTGACCTGGATAGGAAGGTGAAAACAGACTAGGGGATGAAAGGGTTAAAGCTATGTAATCTGAGGACAGCATGAGGTAGTGGTTAAAACACAGAATTCAGAGATGTGTCACTTTAAAGGGAACCTGTCACCTGAATTTGGCGGGACCTTTTTTCGGTCCGATGGGCGGTGTTTTCGGGTGCTTTATTCACCCCTTCCTTTCCCGCTGGAGGCACACTGGCCGCAATATTGGCTTGAAGTTGATTTGCTTTCCTCCGTAGTACACAGCCATATACTTCCGGGACATAGTGCGCCGGCGCATGCGCACTAATGCTTTTCGGCTTTGCCCGCAGTTGGGAAAAGCATACTGTGCGTGCGCAAGGCAAGATTGCCTTGCACAGGCGTGTTCTACGGAGGAAAGCAAATCAACTTCAAGCCAATATTGCGGCCAGTGTGCCTCCAGCGGGAAAGGAAAAGGTGAATAAAACACCCGAAAACACCGCCCATCGGACCGAAAAAAGGTCCCGCCAAATTCAGGTGACAGGTTTCCTTTAAGGTGTGGGCTTTTGTTTACTTATAATCAAGGTTATTACCTTGTGGGAATAAAAGGACTAGAAATAGGAAAAACCCAATGTGGCTAAACAAAGAAGTAAGACAGGCAATTAACAGTAAAAAGAAAGCATTTGCACTACTAAAGCAGGATGGCACCATTGAAGCTCTAAAAAACTATAGGGAGAAAAATACTTTATCTAAAAAACTAATTAAAGCTGCCAAAAAGGAAACAGAGAAGCACATTGCTAAGGAGAGTAAAACTAATCCCAAACTGTTCTTCAACTATATCAATAGTAAAAGAATAAAAACTGAAAATGTAGGCCCCTTAAAAAATAGTGAGGAAAGAATGGTTGTAGATGACGAGGAAAAAGCTAACATATTAAACACCTTCTTCTCCACGGTATTCACGGTGGAAAATGAAATGCTAGGTGAAATCCCAAGAAACAATGAAAACCCTATATTAAGGGTCACCAATCTAACCCAAGAAGAGGTGCGAAACCGGCTAAATAAGATTAAAATAGATAAATCTCCGGGTCCGGATGGCATACACCCACGAGTACTAAGAGAACTAAGTAATGTAATAGATAAACCATTATTTCTTATTTTTAGTGACTCTATAGCGACAGGGTCTGTTCCGCAGGATTGGCGCATAGCAAATGTGGTGCCAATATTCAAAAAGGGCTCTAAAAGTGAACCTGGAAATTATAGGCCAGTAAGTCTAACCTCTATTGTTGGTAAAATATTTGAAGGGTTTCTGAGGGATGTTATTCTGGATTATCTCAATGAGAATAACTGTTTAACTCCATATCAGCATGGGTTTATGAGAAATCGCTCCTGTCAAACCAATCTAATCAGTTTTTATGAAGAGGTAAGCTATAGACTGGACCACGGTGAGTCATTGGACGTGGTATATCTCGATTTTTCCAAAGCGTTTGATACCGTGCCGCACAAGAGGTTGGTACACAAAATGAGAATGCTTGGTCTGGGGGAAAATGTGTGTAAATGGGTTAGTAACTGGCTTAGTGATAGAAAGCAGAGGGTGGTTATAAATGGTATAGTCTCTAACTGGGTCGCTGTGACCAGTGGGGTACCGCAGGGGTCAGTATTGGGACCTGTTCTCTTCAACATATTCATTAATGATCTGGTAGAAGGTTTACACAGTAAAATATCGATATTTGCAGATGATACAAAACTATGTAAAGCAGTTAATACAAGAGAAGATAGTATTCTGCTACAGATGGATCTGGATAAGTTGGAAACTTGGGCTGAAAGGTGGCAGATGAGGTTTAACAATGATAAATGTAAGGTTATACACATGGGAAGAGGGAATCAATATCACCATTACACACTGAACGGGAAACCACTGGGTAAATCTGACAGGGAGAAGGACTTGGGGATCCTAGTTAATGATAAACTTACCTGGAGCAGCCAGTGCCAGGCAGCAGCTGCCAAGGCAAACAGGATCATGGGGTGCATTAAAAGAGGTCTGGATACACATGATGAGAGCATTATACTGCCTCTGTACAAATCCCTAGTTAGACCGCACATGGAGTACTGTGTCCAGTTTTGGGCACCGGTGCTCAGGAAGGATATAATGGAACTAGAGAGAGTACAAAGGAGGGCAACAAAATTAATAAAGGGGATGGGAGAACTACAATACCCAGATAGATTAGCGAAATTAGGATTATTTAGTCTAGAAAAAAGACGACTGAGGGGCGATCTAATAACCATGTATAAGTATATAAGGGGACAATACAAATATCTCGCTGAGGATCTGTTTATACCAAGGAAGGTGACGGGCACAAGGGGGCATTCTTTGCGTCTGGAGGAGAGAAGGTTTTTCCACCAACATAGAAGAGGATTCTTTACTGTTAGGGCAGTGAGAATCTGGAATTGCTTGCCTGAGGAGGTGGTGATGGCGAACTCAGTCGAGGGGTTCAAGAGAGGCCTGGATGTCTTCCTGGAGCAGAACAATATTGTATCATACAATTATTAGGTTCTGTAGAAGGACGTAGATCTGGGTATTTATTATGATGGAATATAGGCTGAACTGGATGGACAAATGTCTTTTTTCGGCCTTACTAACTATGTTACTATGTTACTATGTAAGGTTTTATCACTAGAACATTATCATTGCTGTAGCTAGCTGCCACATGAGCACTTGTCCGACTATGCCTCCTCCTGTGATAAGTAGCTAAGGTCATCAATGTCAGATCAATGGGGGTCCTATGCCCAACACCCCAACCAATTAGATGTTTGAAGCTTCCACCTCAGCTGGAAGTGGAGTGGCCACAGCTCCATACACTGTGAAGTGGACATTATTAGGTACTGCAACTCAGATATCATTCGCTTCAATGGTAGTTGAGCTGCAATCCTGGGAATGGCCAGTATACAGTGAGCGGAGCTGTTCTGTCTTCACTGTCATGGGCTAGGGATATGTTTAGACACATAGGTCTAGGATACTGGATAAGGGCCTACACACGGACTGGAGACAATGTCCAGGTACTGGCTGCACTAGGACCAGGGGACTTTGTGAACCGGACTGGTCTCGGATACAGGACTGGCCGTACCGGAACCAGAGGACAACATTCAGGCACTGGTCTCACTGGGATCAGGGGACTTCGAAAACTGGATTGGCCACACCAGGACCAGGGAATCGGGCTCAGGATACAGGCCGCACCAGGGGACCTCACAACTGCACTGGTAGAACACCAACTACCTAATGACTCAACTCATTGCTTGGCAACTCCCCCTTTTAGATGAGGGCAGCGAGTGTCGCCAGAACTAAGGCGCACACACCAGGACAAGGCAGGAGCGCTCCGAGGGAACCACGCAGCAGGGTCGGGGCAGTGAGTAAGCCGGCACCCCTGCCTGGAGTGAGAAGAGAACACCATGCAGGGGTGCCGGCCATTGGTCTACATTAATTTTCCTTCGAGCACTTGTTGTGTACCTGCTCCGTAAGAGACTACTTACATACTGTACTTATAGATTGGATTTTTGCACCATTTCGGTATATTTCAAATGACTAAATTCTTTATCCCCTGTGCCTTTAATTTTTTTTCTTTTGGTTCAAATTATAGGTTCTTCTCACTGCCAAGGGCAGAAACCGGGCATCCTCACCATACACATTTTTTCCCAAATGTATGCTTAAGATGGCAGAAAGCGAGATGAAATAAATATCTTCACGAAAATGTAAAATACATTTTTCTATGGTTTATTGTAAGGAGAGTGTAGGAATAGATTATTCTGCCTGCAGAGGATCGGAGACAGCGTATATACTGATACAAGGAGATAAGGGTCACTTGGTCACAGGTCGGTGGTCTCGGCTCGGTGGGCTCCTTTCATATATCCTCAGTTCATCCTCCTCTCTTCTCTCTGTGACAAGAAACCAAAAAGATTAAGAACATTTAAAGCTGTGCAGAAAGTCAATCCTGAGTGATGCAGGACAATCGCAGCTTCACATCCCCTAAGGGGATTGTTAAATAAAGTAGAAAGTTTTTTAAAAATATATAAAAAAAAAAAAAAAGTTCAATTTATCCTCAGTGTAAAAAATAAGCCCTCACCCAGCTCCAGATCCCTAAGAATGGAAACACTACTGGTCTTAGAATATGGCGACAAACGCAAAAACTTTTTTCATACAAATTTTGGAATTTTTTTTCATCACTTAAATAAACTACGCATATTTGGCATCTGTGTACTCATGCAGATCTGGGGAATCATAATGGCAGGTCACTTTTACCATATAGTGAACATCGTAAATAAAAAAAACCTAAAAAAAAAAAAAAAAAAATCGCACTTTTTGTTGTCACACTTGTAATTTTTTTTCCTGTTTTTCAGTACACTACATGGTAAAATCAATAGTGTAATTCAAAAAAGTACAACTCATCCCGCAAAAAAAAAAAAACAAGCCCTCATACGGCTATATTGATGTAAAAATTAAAAAAAAGTTATGGCTCTTGGAAGAAGGGAATGAGAAAATGAAAAACATAAAATTGGCCAGGAGTGAAGGGTTAAAAAAAAACCCAATTATTCCACGCTTCACAAAAATGATTGCACAATAAATTCAAAAGCTCTGTACAGTTGCTGTAATAATTATTGTGCTGGCATGCTGCTGCTCTCTAGTGCATTAGGAATGAATTAAAAAATGTGCAATTATCATTCAAACGCAGCAGGATGGATGCCAGCAGCATCATATCACTGATCAATCACAGTGAGCATGGCTCTGTTGCTATTTTCACGTCTGCTATCTTTCTTCCCCTATCAAATGACTCTATGTATTACTCATCTTCAGTGCTTCAGTTACACAACTAATTACTGTCTGAATAATAATTCAATATTATATTGCTTTCTCTGCTATCGCCATCGCTAAAATCACTCTACAACGGCTGCTGCATTCCCTGCCTTTGCTTTTCTACAGGCTATGATAGTTCCTCCGGATTGGCTGAGCTATATCATGTGATAGGGCAGATGTAAAACATTATGAGGAAGCCAGTGCTGTTGCGCCCTATGTAATGTCAGTCTTATCTGACTGATGCAATCTTCTATACTGTGTAAATAGGCGAAGGGCTTTTTTTTTTTGCTGTTTTTGCGAATTTCATAAATTTCAACCAGAATTCAATGTGCATTGAATCAATTCTATTATCTCTACAACATATTGATTGATTTTTATTATATAGGTTTTCTTTTCTGAGGCCATATGTAAATAAAAAAAAAAAAAACATTTTTGGACGTTGTTTTTAACTTTTTTTATGATGATCTCACTGTAGACTAACATGATTTTATGGGTAATTAGTAATGCACAGATACCAATTATGTGTACTTCTGTGACAGGTGTCCTATTTTACATGTGATGTTGTTTGTGATATTTTAGTGAAAACATTTTATTTGCCATGCACATGTATTACAAAAGAAAAAGAAAATTGTATGTAGAGAGAAATGAAAAAAAAAAAAAAAACGCACTTATGACATTATTTTGGGGGTTCATATTTAAGATGCTCATTTTGCAGTAAAAAAAGATGCGTTAATTTTATTCTATTGGTCAGTAGGGATATGGTGACACCAAATAAACAACAATTTTATATATTTTAATACTTAAAAAATAAAAGTGTGATGCCCCAGGGTCCTGGTTGTCACAGTGGCATTGCTTTCCTCATGGGGAGAGTGATGTCACGCTTGGAAGCGATGAAGGATTCCTTTTATCAGGTAATCACATACACACAACATGTTCATACTCCAAGCCAGAAGGGGGAGCTCTGAACCCAGATTAACCCCTTCACCCCAAAGCCTGTTTTCACCTAAGTGACAGGGCCAATTTTTACAATTCTGACCACTGTCACTTTATGAGGTCATAACTCTGAAACGCTTCAACGGATCCTGGTGATTCTGACATTGTTTTCTCGTGACATATTGTACTTCATGATAGTGGTAAAACTTCTTCGATATGACTTGCATTTATTTGTGAAAAAAACAAAAATTTGTCGGAAATTATGAAAATTTAGCAATTTTCAAACTCTTAGTTTTTATGCCCTTAAATTAGAGAGTTATATTACATAATATAGTTAATAAACAACATTTCCCACATGTCTGCTTTACATCAGCACAATTTTGGAAACATAATTTTTTTTTGTTAGGACGTTATAAGGGTTAAAAGTTGACCAGCGATTTCTCATTTTTGCAACAAAATTTGCAAAACCATTTTTTTACGGACCACCTCACACTTGAAGTGACTTTGAGGGGTCTATATGACAGAAAATGCCCAAAAGTGACACCATTCTAAAAACTGCACCCCTCAAGGTACTCAAAACCACATTCAAAAAGTTTATTAACCCTTCAGGTGATTCACAGGAATTTTTTGAATGTTTAAAAAAAATTGAACATTTAACTTTTCTTTCACAAAATTTTTACTTCAGGTCCAATTTGTTTCATTTTACCAAGGGTAACAGGAGAAATTGGACCACAAAAGTCATTGTACAATTTGTCCTGAGTACGCTGATACCCCATATGTGGGGGTAAACCACTGTTTGGGCACATGGCAGAGCTCGGAAGGGAAGGAGTGCCATTTGACTTTTCAATGCAAGATTTGCTGGAATTGAGATCGGAGCCCATGTCACGATTGGAGAGCCCCTGATGTGCCTAAACAGTGGAAACCCCCACAAGTGACACCATTTTGGAAAGTAGACCCCCTAAGGAACTTATCTAGATGTGTGGTGAGCACTTTGAACCTCCAAGTGCTTCACAGAAGTTTATAATGTAGAGCCGTAAAAAAAATTTTATATTAATTTTCACAAAAAATGATCTTTTTGCCCCAAATTTTTTATTTTTCCAAGGGTAACAGGATAAATTGGACCCCAAAAGTTGTTGTGCAATTTGTCCTGAGTACGCCGATACTTCATATATGGGGATATACCACTGTTTGAGCGCATGGCAGAGCTCGGAAGGGAAGGAGTGCCATTTGACTTTTCAATGCAAAATTGGCTGGAATTGAGATCGGACGCCATGTCGCATTTGGAGAGCCCCTGACGTGCCTTAACAGTGGAAACCCCCCACAAGTGACCCCATTTTGGAAAGAAGACCCCCTTAGGAACTTATCTAGATGTGTGGTGAGCACTTTTAACCCCCAATTGTTTCACTAAAGTTTAGAATGTAGCATTGTGAAAATTAAAAAATCATTTTTTCTTTCCACAAAATGATGTTTTAGCCCGCAATTTTTTTTTCCCCAAGGGTAACAGGAGAAATTGGACCACAAATGTTATTGTCCAATTTGTCCTGAGTACGCTGATACCCCACATGTGGGGGGGAACCACCGTTTGAGTGCATGGCAGGGCTCGGAAGGGAAGGAGCACCGTTTGAAATGCAGACTTAGATGGATTGGTCTGCAGGTGTCATGTTGCATTTGCAGAGCCCCTGATGTACCTAAACAGTAGAAACCCCCCACAAGTGACCCCATACTGGAAACTAGACCCCCCAAGGAACTTATCTAGATGTGTTGTGAGAGCTTTGAACCAACAAGTGTTTCACTACAGTTTAGAACGCAGAGCCGTGAAAATAAAAAATATTTTTTTTCCACGAAAATGATATTTTATCCCCTATGTTTTTATTTTCCCAAGGGTAACAGGACAAATTGGACCCCAAAAGTTGTTGTCCAACTTGTCCTGAGAACGCTGATACCCCATATGTTGGGGGGAACCACTGTTTGGGCGCACAGTAGAACTCGGAAGGGAAGGAGCACTGTTTTACTTTTTCAAAGCAGAATTGGCTGGAATTGAGATCGGACGCCCCCTGATGTGCCTAAACAGTGGAAACCCCCAATTATAACTGAAACCCTAACCCTAGCCCTAACCCTAGCCCTAACCCTAACCCTAGCCCTAACCCTAGCCCTAGCCCTAGCCCTAGCCCTAGCCCTAACCCTAGCCCTAACCCTAGCCCTAATGGGAAAATGGAAATAAATACATTTTTTTACATTTTATTATTTTTCCTTACTAAGGGGGTGATGAAGGGGGGTTTGATTTACCTTTATAGCGTTTTTTTGGCGGATTTTTATGATTGGCAGCTGTCACACACTAAAAGACGCTTTTTATTGCAAAAAATAGTTTTTGCATCACCACATTTTGAGAGCTATAATTTATCCATATTTTGGACCACAGAGTCATATGAGATCTTGTTTTTTGCGGGACGAGTTGACGTTTTTATTGGTAACATTTTCGGGCAGATGACATTTTTTGATCGCTTTTTATTCCGATTTTTGGGAGGCGGAATGAACAAAAACCAGCAATTCCTGAATTTCTTTTAGGGGAGGCGTTTATACCGTTCCACGTGTGGTAAAATTGATAAAGAAGCTTTATTCTTCGGGTCAGTACGATTACAGCGATACCTCATTTATGTAATTTTTTTTATGTTTTGGCGCTTTTACACAATAAAAACTATTTTATATAAAAAAATAATTGTTTTTGCATCGCATTATTCTGAGAGCTATAACTTTTATTTTTCTGCTGATGATGCTGTATGGTGGCTTTTTTTTTTGCGGGACAAGATGACGTTTTCAGCGGTACCATGGTTATTTATATCCGTCGTTTTGATCGCGTGTTATTCCACTTTTTGTTCGCCTGTATGATAATAAAGCAATGTTTTTTGCCTTGTTTTTTATTTTATTTTTTTGCGGTGTTCACTGAAGGGGTTAACTAGTGGAATAGTTTTATAGAGCAGGTCGTTACGGACGCGGCGATACCAAATATGTGTACATTTATTGTTTTTTTTTAATTTACATAAATAAATGGATTTATTGGGAAATGTTTTGTTTTTTTTAATTTGGGGATTTTTTTTTTTTTTTTTTACACATTCTATTTTTTTTTTTTTTTTAACTTTCTAACATTGTCCCAGGGTGGGACATCACTGTATTAGATCAGATCGTTGATCTGACACTGTGCATAGCACACTGTCAGATCAACGATCTGACAGGCAGTTTAGCTGGCTTTCCAGCGCCTGCTCTCAGCAGGCTCCGGCTAGCCAGGTCATTTCATGACCCAGAAGGAGTCCGGCGGCCATCTTGGATCCGGGGACTCCTTCCGGGTCACCAGAGCAACGCGATCTCATTGCGTTGCTCCGGTGGGAGAGCGCAGGGAGCCCCCGTCCCTGCGCGATCCCCCTCTATGCCGCTGTCACTACTGACAGCGGCATCAGAGGGGTTAAATGCCCGCGATCGGCGATAGCGCCGATCGTGGGCATTGCTGCGGGGTGTCAGCTGTCATATACAGCTGACACCCGCACCCGATCACCGCGGCGCTCAGCGCGAGACCGCGGTGATCGGTGCGCCGTACTAGTACTGCTGCTGGCACAAATGCAGTGCCGGCAGCGCAGTACTAGTACGGCGCGTGGTGTGAAGGGGTTAAGGGGAACTTCCCTATATTCTGGGCTGGAGGGAAAGGAAGTCAGTCAGTCTGTCAGAGGACAGAGAAGACAGCAGTCAGACATTGAGTGTCAGAAGGACTGAAGGGGCCATGTAGCCAGAGTTGCTGCAGCTCCTGGAGAAAGAGAACAAAGAAGGAAAGGACAGTTTGTAGAAAGCGTGCAGGAAAGCAAAGCACAGGAGACAGGCACCAGGGGAGGAGAGCGGCGACTGGGCTACCTCCCTGGAGAGCGCAGATACAGGTAGCCGGAAGACCGAGGTTTTGTCGGACTCTAGGAGGCACAGGAGAAATCGGCAGGACAGCTGAACTGCAAGTTACCTGTCCACCCTAATACCCAGGAGGCACGGTGGCACATAGAGCCCGGGTCGTGATTGAGACCCTATAAAAAGGCTTGAGTCACCTGTCATACGGGCTTATGTCCTAACCTATATGGAGGACAGAGAAACTTTGAGGACCTTATCAGGCAGTAAGGGACTACAACGCCACTGCTCTTTGAGGAAGGCTTTCATCTCCACCTGGTAAAGGGGACTCTGGATTCACTTCCAAGCCGGCCAGACCCTGCCTGCCCTGTGATCTGGTACTCTGGACTGCGGTTGCCTGAAGCTACAGTAAACCAGGTAAAGAGACTGCAAACCTGTGTCCTCGTCCTTTACTGCATCATTCACCATCTTCACCTACACACCGGGAGCCCTGGGGACATACTTCTCCTGTGGGAAGTTATACCATCTAGCTGCCATAGCATCACCCCAGATTACCCGTTTAAGCAGCGTCAGTCCCTACTGACCGAATACCACAGGTGGTGTCACGAACACAAACTTTATTCTCAAAACCCCTTTAAAGACATTCACTTTAACATGGGTTCCCAGGGCCACGGACCGGGTCACCACCACCGTGACATCCGCCTGTGGGTACCGGACCCGGTACCGAATACCCCACAGCCCCGGCGGGCGACTCAAAAGGGTTGCTTTCCCCCATTCTGAGACCAATAAACTTTAAAAAAATGTTTGCACTTTGTGAGAGCTGTAGAGAACATACAGCTATTTGATCTTTTTTTTGGGGGGGAGTGGGGAAGTGAGATGGCAGAAAAACAACATTGATTGTTAATAATTTTCTATTTTAACAGTTGTGACTTTTACTGACGTCGCGATACCACATTTTTTTTTATTATTATTTTTAACATTTTTCATTTAATAAATGAGAAAGTGGATTAATTCAATCTTTTAGTTGCTTTTTAATTTCAAAATCTTTGAGAAAAATCTTTGTAAAAATATTTTTTTTGCATGATTTAAATTATCTATGGGATTTAATCACCTAAAGACATTTAAATACTACTGAAAAGAAAATTTCCGATGACTACCTTGTCCTCTGGCTGGCAGTTTGTACAATTTACAGACTCCATCAAACACCGTCTTATATATCAACTCCCTGTAACAAATTCTGTTCCTTTAAGTCCTTTTTAAAGTTTAACTACGCAAGCAAAAAAGTTTTACAAATTCTGGGGTGAAATCAGGCATACTCGTAATTTTTCAAACTTTTTTGTTTGTGCAGTTAAACTTTAAAAAAAAAAAAATATTTTTTAGGAAACATTTCCCTTACAGGACTTCAGGTTGCTGTTGTCCACATGATGGTGACTAACCTCCTGTGAGATAAACGTCACCGGCCCCACAATCCAAACACGTCAATCTGATCCACCTGAGCCAGAAGATAATAATGGTGTGCGGCTCAGTATCTCTACAGTGTGAGCACACAGGGCGATATCAGTTACTATGGGCCCGGCCTCAGCAGATAAACAATGCCTCACAGTCCTCACACCCTTCTTCGAACACCCAACAACATATTTTTGACTTTTCCTTCCGTTTTCTGTAAGTTGGACAGGATTGTGCACACTACATGTAAGGTCAGACTAAATGTATGAAAAATCGGTCCGAGTCTCCCGGCCGAGAGTCGCACGAGTGTAATGCGAGTACAATCCGATTTTTCCCACCTAGCATCCGAGTTACATCCAAATGCAGTGTGATTTGAACATGAGCTTCTACATACAGCAATTCTCTGTCATTTATACATTGTTTTCAAAAAAATATTCATCAAAACACACATATGTATATACACTGCTCAAAAGAATAAAGGGAACACTAAAATACCCCATCCTAGATATCTCTGAAAGAAATATTCCAGTTGTAAATCTTTATTCATTACAGAATGGAATGTGTTCAATACAATAAAGCATAACAATTATCAATGTAAATCACAACTAATATCCCATGGAGGTCTGGATTTGGAATGATGCTCAAAATCAAAGTGGAAAATCAAATTACAGGCTGATCCAACTTCAGTGGAAATGCCGCATGACAAAGAAAAGATGCTCAGTAGTATGTGTGGCCTCCACGTGCCTGTATGACCTCCCTACTGTACAATGCCTGGGCATTCTCCTGATGAGGCGGCGGATGGTCTCCTGAGAGATTTCCTCCCAGACCTGGACTAAAGCATCCGCCAACTCCTGGACAGTCTGTGGTACAACGTGACGTTGGTGGATGATGTGAGACATGATGTCCCAGATGTGCTCAATCGGATTCAGGTCTGGCGAACGGGCGGGCCAGTCCATAGCTTCAATGCCTTCATCTTGCAGGAACTGCTGACACACTCCAGCCACATGAGGTCTGGCACTGTCCTGCATTAGGAGAAACACAGGGCCAACCGCACTAGCATATGGTCTCACAAGGGGTCTGAGGATCTCATCTCGGTACCTAATGGCAGTCAGGCTGCCTCTGGCGAGCACATGGAGCGCTGTGCGGCCCTCCAAAGAAATGCCACCCCACACCATTACTGACCCACTGCCAAACCGGTCATGCTGAAGAATGTTGCAGGCAGCAGATCGCTCTCCACGGCGTCTCCAGACTCTGTCACGTCTGTCACATGTGCTCTGTATGAACCTGCTTTCATCTGTGCAGAGCACAGGGCACCAGTGGCGAATTTGTCAATCCTGCTGTTCTGTGGCAAATGCCAAGCGTCCTGCACGGTGTTGGGCTGTGAGCACAACCCCCATCTGTGGACGTCGGGCACTCAGACCATCCTCATGGAGTCGGTTTCTAACCGTTTGTGCAGACACATGCACATTTGTGGCCTGCTGGAGGTCATTTTGCAGGGCTCTGGCAGTGCTCCTCCTGTTCCTCCTTGCACAAAGGCTGAGGTAGCGGTCCTGCTGCTGGGGTGTTGCCCTCCTACGGCCCCCTCCACGTCTCCTGGTGTACTGGCCTGTCTCCTGGTAGCACCTCCAGCCTCTGGACACTACGCTGACAGACACAGCAAACCTTCTTGCCACAGCTCGCATTGATGTTGTATCCTGGATGAGCTGCACTACCTGAGCTACTTGTGTGGGATGTAGAGTCCGTCTCATGCTACCACGAGTGTGAAAGCACAACCAACATTCAAAAGTGACCAAAACATCAGCCAGAAAGCATTGGTACTGAGATGTGGTCTGTGGTCCCCACCTGCAGAACCACTCCTTTATTGAGTGGTAATAATATGCCAATAATTGCCAATAATTTCCATATGTTGTCTATTCCATTTGCACAACACCATGTGAAATTGATTGTCAAACAGTGTTGCTTCCTCAGTGGACAGTGTGATTTCACAGAAGTTTGATTTACTTGGAGTTAAATTCTGCTGTTTAAGTGTTCCCTTTATTTTTTTGAGCAGTGCATACTGTATATACATAGATAGATAGGTAGATAGACAGATAGACAGATAGACAGATATATACAGATAGAATAAAAACCGACAATTCATGTGCCACGTACAGTAAAATCACAGAGTAAAAGGTTAGAATAGAATAGCTAAAATAGATATACTGTATACACATAGAATACATAGATATATACATAGATGTCAGTGAAACACACATGAATATTAGATAGATATATAGATGGATGATAGATAGATAGATAGATAGATAGATAGATAGATAGATAGATAGATAGATAGATAGATATACAAGAAAAGCCGGCAATTCAGCAGCCACATACTGTAAAATCACAGCTGGAGTCGACAGGATAGAAAAGATGGATTACATATAGTAAATACAAATAGAATACTTAGATATAGAGATGACAGTGTCAAATACAATTACTACAGTGTGTGTTGCCCCTTCCTAGGCTATTAATATCAGTCCACAGCTGCCTGCATAGCCTTTACTGATTATTAGTTATAGGGGGATCCTACATCATTTTTTGGGGGGGTTCCCCATTTTAATAGCCAGTAAAGGCTAATTATACAGCTGTAAGCTGATAATAATAGCCTGGGAAGCTCCATGGGTATTACCCCCTTCCATGGCTATAAATATCTGCCCCCAGCCATCGCCTTTCCCTCTGCTGGTTATGAAAATTACACAGGAGCCCACGCCATTTTTTTTTTCAGAAAAATGATCTTTTATTAACTAAATGTACAGTAAGCTGCACACACACTACACTAATTGTATACGTCACTGACATCTGTATATCTATCAATTCTATGTGTGTTTACTGTGTGTAATTCATCCATTCTATCCTGTCGACTCCTGCTGTGATTTTACAGTACACAGCTGCTGAATTTCCGGCTTTTCTTCTATATATGCAATAAATATGCATATATATACAGTGGGGCAAAAAAGTATTTAGTCAGTCAGCAATAGTGCAAGTTCCACCACTTAAAAAGATGAGAGGCGTCTGTAATTTACATCATAGGTAGACCTCAACTATGGGAGACAAACTGAGAAAAAAAAATCCAGAAAATCACATTGTCTGTTTTTTTTAACAATTTATTTGCATATTATGGTGGAAAATAAGTATTTGGTCAGAAACAAACAATCAAGATTTCTGGCTCTCACAGACCTGTAACTTCTTCTTTAAGAGTCTCCTCTTTCCTCCACTCATTACCTGTAGTAATGGCACCTGTTTAAACTTGTTATCAGTATAAAAAGACACCTGTGCACACCCTCAAACAGTCTGACTCCAAACTCCACTATGGTGAAGACCAAAGAGCTGTCAAAGGACACCAGAAACAAAATTGTAGCCCTGCACCAGGCTGGGAAGACTGAATCTGCAATAGCCAACCAGCTTGGAGTGAAGAAATCAACAGTGGGAGCAATAATTAGAAAATGGAAGACATACAAGATCACTGATAATCTCCCTCGATCTGGGGCTCCACGCAAAATCCCACCCCGTGGGGTCAGAATGATCACAAGAACGGTGAGCAAAAATCCCAGAACCACGCGGGGGGACCTAGTGAATGAACTGCAGAGAGCTGGGACCAATGTAACAAGGCCTACCATAAGTAACACACTACGCCACCATGGACTCAGATCCTGCAGTGCCAGACGTGTCCCACTGCTTAAGTCAGTACATGTCCGGGCCCGTCTGAAGTTTGCTAGAGAGCATTTGGATGATCCAGAGGAGTTTTGGGAGAATGTCCTATGGTCTGATGAAACCAAACTGGAACTGTTTGGTAGAAACACAACTTGTCGTGTTTGGAGGAAAAAGAATACTGAGTTGCATCCATCAAACACCATACCTACTGTAAAGCATGGTGGTGGAAACCTCATGCTTTGGGGCTGTTTCTCTGCAAAGGGGCCAGGACGACTGATCCGGGTACATGAAAGAATGAATGGGGCCATGTATCGTGAGATTTTGAGTGCAAACCTCCTTCCATCAGCAAGGGCATTGAAGATGAAACGTGGCTGGGTCTTTCAACATGACAATGATCCAAAGCACACCGCCAGGGCAACGAAGGAGTGGCTTCGTAAGAAGCATTTCAAGGTCCTGGAGTGGCCTAGCCAGTCTCCAGATCTCAACCCTATAGAAAACCTTTGGAGGGAGTTGAAAGTCCGTGTTGCCAAGCGAAAAGCCAAAATATCACAGCTCTAGAGGAGATCTGCATGGAGGAATGGGCCAACATACCAACAACAGTGTGTGGCAACCTTGTGAAGACTTACAGAAAACGTTTGACCTCTGTCATTGCCAACAAAGGATATATTACAAAGTATTGAGATTAAATTTTGTTTCTGACCAAATACTTATTTTCCACCATAATATGCAAATAAATTGTTAAAAAAAAACAGACAATGATTTTCTGGATTTTTTTTCCTCAGTTTGTCTCCCATAGTTGAGGTCTATCTATGATGTAAATTACAGACGCCTCTCATCTTTTTAAGTGGTGGAACTTGCACTATTGCTGACTGACTAAATACTTTTTTGCCCCACTGTATATATATATATATATATATATGTGTGTGTGTGTGTGTGTGTGTATCACTGACATCTATATATCTATGTATTCTATGTGTATATATCTAAAGTATTCTATTCTAACCTGTCACTCTGTGATTTTACTGTATGCAGCAGATGAATTGCCGGCTTTTCCAAGGACATCAGTGCGTAAAAATTGGACAGCGCTCGCATGGTCTGAGTGCGATTTTTTTTCTTGCCCCCATAGGCTTGCATTGGTGAGTCTCGGCCGAGTATAGGTGACAATCGCAGCAGGCTGCGATTTTATACGCACAGTGAATACGTCCAAGAATATAAACGGTGATGTGAGCTGCCCCATAGATTAACACTGGGCCGAGTGCTATGCGATGTTTTCTAGCATAGCACTCGCCCGTATTCTATGGTAGAGTGACGCCGGCCTAAGAAGATGGCTACAATGGCGTCTTTCTCTAGAGTAATGGCAAATCTGAGCATCCTGGCAGCCTATTGATTGATTAGGTACTATGTAATACATTATTTCCCCTGTGGTGGAGCTGCATGGGAACTGAACGCTAACTATCAGATGTCTCCACTTTGCAGATTGCTGGAGAACCGAAGATGCTGTGATCTGCTTATGGTTGAGGAAAAAGTCTTAAAAAAAAGCAGACATGTGACCCCATAACAATCTCAAGAAACAGGGCCCCCAGAAAAAGCAATAGGCTTCCAATAGCAGCCAAAGTGGCACCACACGAGATGAACTAGTCCCCAATAATATTTGAAGAAATGACAGTACAATCCAGTGGTGAAACCACTAATAGCCACAATGCCCTTATACTAATAGCTAAAGTGCCGCTACACTAATAGCCACATTGCACCTTACACTAATAGCCACCGTGCCCCTGCACCAATAGCCACAGTGCCCCTACACTAATAGCCACAGTGCCCCTACACTAATAGCCACAGTGCCCCTACACTAATAGCCACAGTGCCCCTACACTAATAGCCACAGTGCCCCTACACTAATAGCCATAATGCCCTTACACAAGTAGCCACAGTGCCCCTGCACCAATAGCCACCGTGCCCCTGCACCAATAGCCACAGTGCCCCTACACTAATAGCCACAGTGCCCCTACACTAATAGCCACAGTGCCCCTACACTAATAGCCACAGTGCCCCTACACTAATAGCCACAGTGCCCCTACACTAATAGCCATAATGCCCTTACACAAGTAGCCACAGTGCCCCTGCACCAATAGCCACAGTGCCCCTACACTTAGAGCCTCAGTGCTGCTACACTAATAGCCACAGTGCCCCTACACTAATAGCCACAGTGCCCCTATACTAATAGCCACAGTGCCCCTACACTAATAGCCACAGTGCTCCTACACTAATAGCCACAGTGCCCCTACACGAATAGTCACAGTGCCCCTATACTAATAGCCACAGTGCCCCTACACTAATAGCCACAGTGCTCCTAGACTAATAGCCACAGTGCCCCTACACTAATAGCCACAGTGCTCCTACACGAATAGTCACAGTGCCCCTACACTAATAGCCACAGTGCTCCTACACTAATAGCCACAGTGCCCCTACACTAATAGCCACAGTGCCCCTACACTAATAGCCACAGTGCTCCTAGACTAATAGCCACAGTGCCCCTACACTAATAGCCACAGTGCTCCTACACTAATAGCCACAGTGCCCCTACACTAATAGTCACAGTGCCCCTATACTAATAGCCACAGTGCCCCTACACTAATAGCCACAGTGCCCCTAGACTAATAGCCACAGTGCCCCTACACTAATAGCCACAGTGCCCCTACACTAATAGCCACAGTGCCCCTACACTAATAGCCACAGTGCCCCTACACTAATAGCCACAGTGCTCCTACCCTAATAGCCACAGTGCCCCTATACTAATAGCCACAGTGCTCCTAGACTAATAGCCACAGTGCCCCTGCACTAATAGCCACAGTGCCCCTACACTAATAGCCACAGTGCTCCTACACTAATAGCCACAGTGCTCCTACACTAATAGCCACAGTGCTCCTACACTAATAGCCACAGTGCTCCTACACTAATAGCCACAGTGCTCCTACACTAATAGCCACAGTGCCCCTACACGAATAGTCACAGTGCCCCTATACTAATAGCCACAGTGCCCCTACACTAATAGCCACAGTGCCCCTACACTAATAGCCACAGTGCTCCTACACTAATAGCCACAGTGCTCCTACACTAATAGCCACAGTGCTCCTACACTAATAGCCACAGTGCTCCTACACTAATAGCCACAGTGCTCCTAGACTAATAGCCACAGTGCCCCTGCACTAATAGCCACATTGCCCCTATGGAGCGCCCCCAGACGCAGGGCCGCAGGTTACTCGGTACCGGGCCTCTCTGGCTCTGTTCTGAGGATGTCACGGTGGCTGGACCCGGTCCGTGACCCTGCTAAGGAGCGTCCAATAAAAGGTGATACAAGTCTGTCAAGGATTCGTGACGCCACCTGTGGTGTTCAGTCAGGGTGACCGACGCTGCTTGGGGTCCACTGGGGTGATGTGATGGCAGCTAGATGGTATACCTTCCCACAGGATAGTCCTCACAACTTCTGTTCTCATTCTTTCTAGTTCTTTCTCGTTCTTTCTATTCTCTGTCCCCCAGGTTTGTTACGGCTAGGACGCACCCGTTTGACGGGTAGGCTCGGAGCTCTTCCGGGACCCTAGAGACACCCCTCTCCACGCGTTGCCCCCTATGTCTGCTTAGGTGATGTAAGGTAGACAGCCAACCTATAATCAACTGTCCTGTGGTATTTGAAGTAAGGCATAAAGTCAGTTACTTCCTCGGTGTTCTGGGCACCGGCTACGCGCCTCAGTAGGATGTTGCCGTTCTCCGGGCACGACTCATACTGGCTCTCCTTTGTGCTTTGATTTCGTTTCTCACTGTCCAAAATATCCTTCGCTTCATGTCCTTTCTTTGGATGCCGCCGCAGGGTAGCGCAGGCGTGGCTCCGTAACGTTCTATCCTTGTCGCTAGGTGCCTGCCAGGTTCCCACGCCTGACAGGGACCCCCATGAATCTTCCCCCGCAACACCCCCTGCCACGGGATGTTGCCTGGACAAAACCCAGTCAGCTTCTGACTAACTTCCTATCCAACCCCTAGTTTTACCAGTGTGAGGAGTGGCCTAATAAATATAACCTTTTGCTCCCCCTAGTGGCCGGAGTGTGAAGTGTAATGTGTGCTGGTGATACCCGGTCAGATGAACTCCTTTAGTGCCGTCAGACGTACCATCACTCCCCTTAGCGGCAGAGCGACATTACTGCAACGACCAGGTCTCTGGGCGCGCTGCACCTACACTAATAGTCACAGTGCCCCTGCACCAATAGCCACAGTGCCCCTACACTAATAGTCACAATGCCCCTACACTAATAGCCACAGTGCCCCTACACTAATAGCCACAGTGCCCCTACACTAATAGCTACAGTGCCCCTACACTAATAGCCACAATGCCCCTACACTAATAGCCACAGTGCCCCTACACTAATAGCCACAGTGCCCCTACACTAATAGCTACAGTGCCCCTACACTAATAGTCACAATGCCCCTACACTAATAGCCACAGTGCCCCTACACTAATAGTCACAATGCCCCTACACTAATAGCTACAGTGCCCCTACACTAATAGTCACCGTGCCCCTACACTAATAGCCACCGTGCACCTGCACTAATAGCCACACTGCGCCTGCACTAATAGCCACCGTGCCCCTACATTAATAGCCACCGTGCCCCTACACTAATAGCTACAGTGCCCCTGCACTAATAGCCATAGCGCCCCTACACTTGTAGCTACAGTGCTCCTGCACCAATAGCCACAGTGCCCCTACACTAATAGTCACAGTGCCCCTACACTAATAGTCACAGTGCCCCTAAACTAATAGCCACACTGCGCCTACACTAATAGTCACCATGCCCCAACACTAATAGCCACCGTGCCCCTACACTAATAGCCACAGTGCCCCTACACTAATAGCCACAGCGCCCTTACACCAATAGCCACAGTGCCCCTACACTAGTATCCACAGTGCCCCTGCACCAATAGCCACAGTGTCTCTACACTAATAGTCACAGTGCCACAGTGTCCAGCATAATGCCTCTGTGTCCAGCTTTCTGCCCCTTTATCCAGCATAATGCCCCTGTGTCCAGAATACTGCCCCTGTGTCCAGCATTCTGCCCCTGCGTCCAGCATAATGCCCCTGTCTGTGTCCAGCTTTCTGCCCCTTTGTCGAGCATTTTGCCCCCGTGTCCAGCATCTCCTCTGCCCCTGTGTCCAGCTTTCTGCCCCTTTGTCCAGCATTTTGCCCGTGTCCAGCATCTCCTCTGCCCAGCATTCTGCCCCTTTGTCCAGCATTTTGCCCGTGTCCAGCATCTTCTCTGCCCAGCTTTCTGCCCCTTTGTCCAGCATTCTGCCCCTGTGTCCAGCATCTCCTCTGCCCCAGCGTGCCCAGCATTCTGCCCCCGTGTCCAGCATACTGCCCCGGGCCCCCTCCCCGCCCTTACACTAATAGCCACAGTGCCCCTACACTAGTATCCACAGTGCCCCTACACTAATAGCCACAGTGCCTCTACACTAATAGCCACTGCGCAACTACACTAATAGCCACAGTGCCCTTACACTAATAGCCACCGTGCCCCTGCACCAATAGCCACAGTGCCCCTACACTAATAGCCACAGTGCCCCTACACTAATAGCCACAGTGCCCCTATACTAATACCCACCGTGCCCCTACACTAATAGCCACAGTGCCCCTACACTAATAGCCACAGTGCCCCTACACTAATAGCCACAGTGCCCCTACACTAATAGCCACAGTGCCCCTATACTAATACCCACCGTGCCCCTACACTAATAGCCACAGTGCCCCTACACTAATAGCCACAGTGCCCCTACACTAATAGCCACAGTGCCCCTATACTAATACCCACCGTGCTCCTACCCTAATAGCCACAGTGCCCCTACACTAATAGCCACAGTGCTCCTACACGAATAGTCACAGTGCTCCTACACTAATAGCCACAGTGCCCCTATACTAACACCCACCGTGCCCCTACACTAATAGCCACAGTGCCCCTATACTAATAGCCACAGTGCTCCTACACTAATAGCCACAGTGCCCCTACACTAATAGCCACAGTGCCCCTATACTAATACCCACCGTGCTCCTACCCCAATAGCCACAGTGCCCCTACACTTATAGCCTCAGTGCCCCTACACTAATAGCCACAGTGCCCCTACACTTATAGCCACAGTGCCCTTGCACTAATAGCCACAGTGCCCCTATACTAATACCCACCGTGCCCCTACACTAATAGCCACAGTGCCCCTACACTAATAGCCACAGTGCCCCTATACTAATACCCACCGTGCCCCTACACTAATAGCCACAGTGCCCCTACACTAATAGCCACAGTGCCCCTATACTAATACCCACCGTGCTCCTACCCTAATAGCCACAGTGCTCCTACACTAATAGCCACAGTGCCCCTACACTAATAGCCACAGTGCCCCTATACTAATACCCACCGTGCTCCTACCCTAATAGCCACAGTGCCCCTACACTAGTAGCCACAGTGCACCTGCACCAATATCCACAGTGCCCCTATACTAATACCCACCGTGCTCCTACCCCAATAGCCACAGTGCCCCTACACTTATAGCCTCAGTGCCCCTACACTAATAGGTACAGTGCCCCTACACTTATAGCCACAGTGCCCTTGCACTAATAGCCACAGTGCCCCTATACTAATACCCACCGTATCCCTACACTAATAGCCACAGTGCCCCTACACTAATAGCCACAGTGCCCCTATACGAATACCCACCGTGCCCCTACACTAATAGCCACAGTGCCCCTACACTAATAGCCACAGTGCCCCTATACTAATAGCCACAGTGCCCCTATACTAATACCCACCGTGCTCCTACCCTAATAGCCACAGTGCCCCTACACTAATAGCCACAGTGCTCCTACACGAATAGTCACAGTGCTCCTACACTAATACCCACCGTGCCCCTACACTAATAGCCACAGTGCTCCTACACTAATACCCACCGTGCCCCTATACTAATAGCCACAGTGCCCCTACACTAATAGCCACAGTGCTCCTACACTAATAGCCACAGTGCTCCTACACTAATAGCCACAGTGCCCCTACACTAATAGCCACAGTGCCCCTATACTAATACCCACGGTTCCCCTACACTAATAGCCACAGTGCCCCTACACTAATACCCACCGTGCTCCTACCCTAATAGCCACAGTGCCCCTACACTAGTAGCCACAGTGCACCTGCACCAATATCCACAGTGCCCCTATACTAATACCCACCGTGCTCCTACCCCAATAGCCACAGTGCCCCTACACTAATAGCCATAGTGCACCTACACTTATAGCCACAGTGCCCCTGCACTAATAGCCACAGTGCCCCTATACTAATACCCACCGTGCCCCTACACTAATAGCCACAGTGCCCCTACACTAATAGCCACAGTGCCCCTATACTAATACCCACCGTGCCCCTACACTAATAGCCACAGTGCCCCTACACTAATAGCCACAGTGCCCCTATACTAATAGCCACAGTGCCCCTATACTAATATCCACCGTGCTCCTACCCTAATAGCCACAGTGCCCCTACACTAATAGCCACAGTGCTCCTACACAAATAGTCACAGTGCTCCTACACTAATAGCCACAGTGCCCCTATACTAATACCCACCGTGCCCCTACACTAATAGCCACAGTGCCCCTATACTAATAGCCACAGTGCTCTTACACTAATAGCCACAGTGCCCCTACACTAATAGCCACAGTGCCCCTATACTAATACCCACCGTGCTCCTACCCCAATAGCCACAGTGCCCCTACACTTATAGCCACAGTGCCCTTGCACTAATAGCCACAGTGCCCCTATACTAATACCCACCGTACCCCTACACTAATAGCCACAGTGCCCCTATACTAATACCCACCGTGCCCCTACACTAATAGCCACAGTGCCCCTACACTAATAGCCACAGTGCCCCTATACTAATAGCCACAGTGCCCCTATACTAATACCCACCGTGCTCCTACCCTAGTAGCCACAGTGCCCCTATACTAATAGCCACAGTGCCCCTATACTAATAGCCACAGTGCCCCTACACTAATACCCACCGTGCTCCTACCCTAATAGCCACAGTGCTCCTACACTAATAGCCACAGTGCCCCTATACTAATACCCACCGTGCTCCTACCCTAATAGCCACAGTGCCCCTACACTAATACCCACCGTGCCCCTACACTAATAGCCACAGTGCTCCTACACTAATAGCCACAGTGCCCCTATACTAATACCCACCGTTCCCCTACACTAATAGCCACAGTGCCCCTACACTAATACCCACCGTGCTCCTACCCTAATAGCCACCGTGCCCCTACACTAGTAGCCACAGTGCACCTGCACCAATATCCACAGTGCCCCTATACTAATACCCACCGTGCTCCTACCCCAATAGCCACAGTGCCCCTACACTTATAGCCTCAGTGCCCCTACACTAATAGCCACAGTGCCCCTACACTAATACCCACCGTGCTCCTACCCCAATAGCCACAGTGCTCCTACCCTAATAGCCATAGTGCACCTACACTAATTTTTCCTATACGCACCTTTGGTTCCATACACCCGCCCCTCTGACATGTATCAGCATTCCTATAATAGTATAGGGATAAGAACTTTATTACCTCCATCTGCATGTGGATCCAGTCCAGGAAAGATGTTATTCGAGTGTAGACTCCGGGCTTGTACCTCAAAGCACAGCCGACACCCCAACTTGTAGTTCCCATCAGTTTCCACACTTTCTTATCTTCGCAGGCTAAAGGACCCCCACTGTCCCCCTAGAACAACACCAAAAATACACACAGAGATATCAACAAAAGTGACGATTATTCAAAGAGTGATCCACAATACTAGATATAAAGCTAACAATGGCCGTATCACAGTAGCTACATTCTTATTCATAGGGGCAGTATTATAGTAGTTATATTCTTGTACATAGGAGCAGTATTATAGTAGTTATATTCTTGTACATAGGAGCAGTATTATAGTAGTTATATTCTTGTACATAGGAGCAGTATTATAGTAGTTACAGTATATTCTTGTACATAGGAGCAGTATTATAGTAGTTACAGTATATTCTTGTACATAGGAGCAGTATTATAGTAGTTATATTCTTGTACATAGGACAGTATTATAGTAGTTATATTCTTGTAAATAGGGGCAGTATTATAGTAGTTATATTCTTGTACATAGGGGCAGTATTATAGTAGTTATATTTTTGTACATAGGGGCAGTATTATAGTAGTTATATTCTTGTACATAGGGGCAGTATTATAGTAGTTATATTCTTGTACATAGGAGCAGTATTATAGTAGTTATATTCTTGAAAATAAGGGGCGGTATTATAGTAGTTATATTCTTGTACATAGGGGCAGTATTATAGTAGTTATATTCTTGCACATAGGGGCAGTATTATAGTAGTTATATTCTTGCACATAGGGGCAGTATTATAGTAGTTATATTCTTGTACATAGGGGCAGTATTATAGTAGTTATATTCTTGTACATAGGAGCAGTATTATAGTTATATTCTTGAACATAGGGGGCAGTATTATAGTAGTTATATTCTTGTACATAGGGGCAGTATTATAGTAGTTATATTCTTGTACATAGGGGCAGTATTATAGTAGTTACTGTATATTCTTGTACATGGTGCAGTATTATAGTAGTTATATTCTTGTACATAGGGGGCAGTATTATAGTAGTTATATTCTTGTACATAGGAGGAGCAGTATTATAGTAGTTATATTCTTGTACATGGTGCAGTATTATAGTAGTTATATTCTTGTACATAGGAGCAGTATTATAGTAGTTATATTCTTGAACATAAGGGGCAGTATTATAGTAGTTATATTCTTGTACATAGGGGCAGTATTATAGTAGTTATATTCTTGCACATAGGGGCAGTATTATAGTAGTTATATTCTTGCACATAGGAGCAGTATTATAGTAGTTATATTCTTGTACATAGGACAGTATTATAGTAGTTATATTCTTGTAAATAGGGGCAGTATTATAGTAGTTATATTCTTGTACATAGGGGCAGTATTATAGTAGTTATATTCTTGCACAGAGGGGCAGTATTATAGTAGTTATATTCTTGTACATAGGGGCAGTATTATAGTAGTTATATTCTTGTACATAGGGGCAGTATTATAGTAGTTACAGTATATTCTTGTACATAGGAGCAGTATTATAGTAGTTATATTCTTGTACATAGGAGCAGTATTATAGTAGTTATATTCTTGTACATAGGAGCAGTATTATAGTTATATTCTTGAACATAGGGGGCAGTATTATAGTAGTTATATTCTTGTACATAGGGGCAGTATTATAGTAGTTATATTCTTGTACATAGGAGCATTATTATAGTAGTTATATTCTTGTACATAGGAGCAGTATTATAGTTATATTCTTGAACATAGGGGGCAGTATTATAGTAGTTATATTCTTGTACATAGGGGCAGTATTATAGTAGTTATATTCTTGTACATAGGAGCAGTATTATAGTTATATTCTTGAACATAGGGGGCAGTATTATAGTAGCTATATTCTTGTACATAGGAGCAGTATTATAGTAGTTACATTCTTGCACATAGAGGGCAGTATTACGGTAGTTATAGTTTTCACCTAAGGGCAGTAATATCATAGTTTCATACTTGTACATTTTAGAGAATACTAATACTATAGGTATGAGAGCTCATGATTCCAGTTGTGAAATAAAAGCTCTGTGACTAATTGATGACAATGTCCCACGCACGGTGGATGATGCGATTCTGATAAGCAGGGAGGATCTGGTTATTGATTTTATCTGCGTTTTACAAGTCTTTTATATCTAATTAATAAAGGCTGCTGCTGTACCTGACAGGTATCTACTCCACCTTCCAGGAAGCCGGCGCAGAGCATGGATGGCTTTATGACTCCACCATAAATATATTTTGTATTACAGACTCTATTTGATATGAGAGGAACCCCAGCATAGTCCATTGTCTGCGATGTGTCCCCTGTAAAATAATGCAAAGAGAAAAGATCATGGATAAAATGACGCACTGTTATGGGGGATCTGTGGATGACGCACTGTTATGGGGGATCTGTGAATTATGCACTGTTATGGGGGATCTATGGATGATGCACTGTTATGGGGGATCTGTGGAGGACGCACTGTTATGGGGGATCTGTGGAGGACGCACTGTTATGGAGATCTGTGGATGACGCACTGTTATGGGGGATCTGTGGAGGACGCACAGTTATGGGGGATCTGTGGATGATGCACTGTTATGGGGATCTGTGGATGACGCACTGTTATGGGGGATCTGTGGATGACGCACTGTTATGGGGGATCTGTGGATGACGCACTGTTATGGGGGATCTGTGGATGACGCACTGTTATGGGGGATCTGTGGATGACGCACTGTTATGGGGGATCTGTGAATTATGCACTGTTATGGGGGATCTATGGATGATGCACTGTTATGGGGGATCTGTGTAGGACGCACTGTTATGGGGGATATGTGGAGGACGCACAGTTATGGGGGATCTGTGGATGATGCACTTTTATGGGGATCTGTGAATTATGCACTGTTATGGGGGATCTATGGATGATGCACTGTTATGGGGAATCTGTGGATGACGCACTGTTATGGGGGATCTGTGAATTATGCACTGTTATGGGGGATCTATGGATGATGCACTGTTATGGGGGATCTGTGGATGACGCACTGTTATGGGGGATCTGTGGATGACGCACTGTTATGGGGGATATGTGGAGGACGCACAGTTATGGGGGATCTGTGGATGATGCACTTTTATGGGGATCTGTGGATGATGCACTTTTATGGGGATCTGTGGATGATGCACTGTTATGGGGGATCTGTGGATGATGCACTGTTATGGGGATCTGTGGATGATGCACTGTTATGGGGATCTGTGGATGACACACTGTTATGGGAATCTGTGGATGACGCACTGTTATGGGGGTCTGTGGATGATGCACTGTTATGGGGATCTGTGGATGACGCACTGTTATGGGGATCTGTGGATGATGCACTGTTATGGGGATCTGTGGATGACGCACTGTTATGGGGATCTGTGGATGACGCACTGTTATGGGGATCTGTGGATGACGCACTGTTATGGGGATCTGTGGATGATGCGCTGTTATGGGGATCTGTGGATGATGCGCTGTTATGGAGGATCTGCGGATGATGCACTGTTATGGGGATCTGTGGATGACGCACTGTTATGGAGGATCTGCGGATGATGCACTGTTATGGGGATCTGTGGATGACGCACTGTTATGGAGATCTGCAGATGATGCACTGTTATGGGGGGATCTGTGGATGTCGCACTGTTATGGGGGATCTGTGGATGATGCGCTGTTATGGAGGATCTGCGGATGATGCACTGTTATGGGGATCTGTGGATGACGCACTGTTATGGGGATCTGTGGATGATGCACTGTTATGGGAATCTGTGGTTGACGCACTATTATGGGAATCTGTGGATGATGCACTGTTATGGGAATCTGTGGATGATGCACTGTTATGGGGGAACTATGGATGATGCACTGTTATGGGGGATCTGTGGATGTTGCACTGTTATGGGGGAACTATGGATGATGCACTGTTATGGGATCTGTGGATGACGCACTGTTATGGGGGATCTGTGGATGACGCACTGTTATGGGGGAACTATGGATGATGCACTGTTATGGGGGATCTGTGGATGATGCACTGTTATGGGGGATCTGTGGATGACGCACTGCTATGGGGGATCTGTGGATGACGCACTGTTATTAGGGATCTGTGGATGACGCACTGTTATGGGGGAACTATGGATGATGCACTTTTATGGGGGATCTGTGGATGACGCACTGTTATGGGGGATCTGAGGATAAAAGTAGACAGAATTTTCTATATCTACTCTTTTTCCTTAGATTTCATGAATCTCCTCATTTTTGTGAATTCTTCATCAGGGAGGGAGATGGAACGAGCCGCACTTTTGTGCCTCACATGTTATTTTCTTCTTTTTTTCTTGCTTTTTGTCTTGAGCAGTGAAACCTTCTCGCCACCTGCTGCGATCCCATTGCTGCGCTGAATCGGTAATAACACAGCCGTTTCCATGGCGACCGTGCGTGATGCAATGAATTCGGCAGCAGGCTTTAAGGAGAAGAATAAGCGGCTTCCTAATCCCTCATTTAAATATCTTTCACTCAAAAACAAAATTGCTGCGCAGGTCAACCATTAACATAAAAAATAGAAAAAAAAAACTCTGAAAAACAGCAGAAAAATAACAACACCGATTCCCAGCGCTGAGCCGGCCATTTACACAAGATGATGCGATGAACTATTAAACTTATCACAAAAGCTCATTCTGAATGACTGTTCTAGAATTATTTTTTATTTGTGTGTATCCTCTTTAAGAAAAAAATAACCCAGAAATGTAAAGGAACACTTTTCAGAAACTGACGTGAGAGTGATGAGCCCAGAGCGGGGTCTGAGAGGAGGCGCCACTCGTGGTAGTTGTGGATGAGGTTCTTTATTTTGTCAGATGGTAAAGCTGCCCACTATTCTTGGCAAAAAGCCTCCAGTTCCTGTAAATTCCTGGGCTCTTTAGCATGAACTGCGCGCTTGAGATCTCCCCAGAGTGGCTCAATGATATTGAGGTCAGGAGACTGAGATGGCCACTCCAGAACCTTCACTTTGTTCTGCTGTAACCAATGACAGGTCGACTTGGCCTTGTGTTTTGGATCATTGTCATGTTGGAACGTCCAAGTACGTTCCATGCGCAGCTTCCGGGCTGATGAGTGAAAATTTGCCTCCAGTATTTGCTGATAACGTGCTACATTCATATCTCCTTCAACTTTAACCAAGTTCCCTGTGCCTTTCTAGCACATCCCCAAAACATCAGCGATCTACCTCCATGCTTTACAGTAGGAATGGTGTTCCTCTCATCATAGGCCTTGTTGACCTCTCTCCAAACGTAACGTTTATGGTTGTGACCAAAAAGTTCAATTTTGGTCTCATCACTCCAAATTTGTTGTGAATTCTGCTCTTGGGTTCTCTCCAGTGGTTGTAGGTGGGAATGCAGTTGTCTCTGAGTCGCAGTCCTGGCCAGGTGTATCTGCTGATTGCAGTTCTGACTGGGATATTTAGGTGTGCAGGATTCATTAGTCCTTTCCAGTTGTCAATGTTTCTTCTGAAGTGTTGGATCACTTTCTGGCTTCTCCTGCTGAGCTGTCAATTCAGCAAAGATAAGTGTCTTGTTTTTGTTTCTGTGGCACACATGCGGTGTGCTTATATTCTGTGCTATTCATTTGTTTTCTCTTGTCCAGCTTAGACTGTGTCAGTGTTTTCTCAGTCTTGTTGGATTCTCTGGAGTTGCAGATATACGCTCCACATCTTTAGTTAGATGGTGGAGTTTTTGTATTTTCTGCTGTGGATATTTTCGGAAGGATTTTTAATACTGACCGTTTAGTATCCTGTCCTATCGTTTCCTATTTAGCTAGTGTGTGCCTCATTTGCTAAATCCTGTTTCCTGCCTGCGTGTGTCTTTTCCTCTACTACTCACAGCCAATATTTGTGGGGGGCTGCCTATCCTTTGGGGTTCTGCTCTGAGGCAAAGTAGAATTCCTATTTCCATCTATAGGGGTATTTAGTCCTCCGGCTGTGTCGAGGTGTCTAGGATTTGTTAGGCACACCCCACGGCTACTTCTAGTTGTGGTGATAAGATCAGGGTTTGCGGTCAGTATAGTTACCACCTACTCCAGTGAAAGTTTTCATGCTGCTCCAAGGTCACCTGATCATAACACAAATTAGCTTGTTCCAGAAGTTTTGAGCCTTGTTTCTGTGCTGTTTTGCGTATTGTAGGTGAGATACTTTGTGTCATTTGCGCAGTAATGACTTTCTTCTGGTGACTCGACCATGCAGCCCACTTTTCTTCAAGTGCCTCCTTATTGTGCATCTTGAAACGGTCCAGTATTTCAGCTGATGTTATTTGTGGGTTTTACTTTGCCTCCCGAACAATTTTCCTGGCAGTTGTGGACGACATTTTTGCCGGTCTACCTGACCGTGGTTTTGTTTTTACAGAGCCCCTGATTTTCCATTTGTTAATCACAGTTTGAATGCTGCTGACTGGCATTATCAATTCCTTGGATATCTTTTTGCATCCCTTTCCTGTTTTATACAGTTCAACTACCTTTTCCCGTAGATCCGTTCACAATTCTTTGATCAGGGTCATTTAGATGTTTTGGGTTGTCATTATGATTAAAAAGAGAAAACACAGTAGTTTGACAACAAATGGCTTCACCCAACCACTAACCATGAGTGGAGAAAAAGTTTTGGTGTTATCACTCATATTCTCTGAAAAAAGGCCAAGAAAGCAAAAATTCTGCCGGGGTATGTAAACTTGAGCATAACTGTATGGGTGTACTGTACTGTATATAGGAGATATACTTCCTATCAGAGGCTCATGCCGCTACTAGATACTTCCCCTTTGGTTTACACTGCATCTTTGCTTGGACACTTTGGTAATAGTAGGAAATCAAAAAACAACAAGATAAATTCAGTAATAGATAAAGATAAATATTGACTGCAAACAACTAAGTGAACACTGGGGAACATAACGTTATGATGTGCATGCTGCCTGTAATATGAATAAGACTAAAAGGAACATTAACTGTGACTGTACTGTACATAGGGAACATGTTAATTCACTGTATATGAGACATGTGACAACACTAAATATAGGGACATATGACTGCACCAGCAGAATAGTGAGTGCAGCTCTGGAGTATAAAACAGGATGTAACTCAGGATCAGTAATGTAATGTATGTACACAGTGACTGCACCAGCAGAATAGTGAGTGCAGCTCTGGAGTATAAAACAGGATGTAACTCAGGATCAGTAATGTAATGTATGTACACAGTGACTGCACCAGCAGAATAGTGAGTGCAGCTCTGGAGTATAATACAGGATGTAACTCAGGATCAGTAATGTAATGTATGTACACAGTGAATGCACCAGCAGAATAGTGAGTGCAGCTCTGGGGTATAATACAGGAGGTAACTGAGGATCAGTAATGTAATGTATGTACACAGTGACTGCACCAGCAGAATAGTGAGTGCAGCTCTGGGGTATAATACAGGATGTAACTCAGGATCAGTTATGTAATGTATGTACACAGTGACTGCACCAGCAGAATAGTGAGTGCAGCTCTGGGGTATAATACAGGAGGTAACTGAGGATCAGTAATGTAATGTAATGTATGTACACAGTGACTGCACCAGCAGAATAGTGAGTGCAGCTCTGGGGTATAATACAGGATGTAACTCATGTATGTACACAGTGACTGCACCAGCAGAATAGTGAGTGCAGCTCTGGAGTACATACGTGGTCAAAATTGTTGGTCCCCCTCGTTTAATGACAGAAAAACCCACAATGGTCACAGAAATAACTTGAATCTGACAAAAGTAATAATCAATAAAAAATCTATGAAAATGAACAAATAAAAGTCAGACATTGCTTTTCAACCATTCTCCCACAGAATTAAAAAAAGATAAAACTCATGAAATAGCCCTGGACAGAAATGATGGTTCCTTAACTTAATATTGTGTTGCACAACCTTTTGGGGCAATCACTGCAATCAGACGATTCCTGTAACTGTCAATGAGATTTCTGCTCCTCCCAACAGGTATTTTGGTCTCAAGATCAAACTGCTCCAGTTGTCTCGTGTGTGAAGGTTGCCTTTTGTTTCAGCTCTTTCCAAAGATGCTCAATAGGATTTAGGTCAGGGCCAATAGAAGGACACTTCAGAATAGTCCAATGCTTTCCTCTTAGCCATTGTTGGGTGTTTTCAGCTGTGTGTTTTGGGTCATTATCCTGTTGCAAGACCCATGACCTGTGACTGAGACCAAGCTTTCTGACACTGGGCAGCACATTTCTCTCTAGAATCTCTTGATTGTCTTGAGATTTCATTGTACCCTGCACAGATTCTAGACACCCTGTGCCAGATGCAGCAAAGCAGCCCCAGAACATAACAGAGCCTCCTCCATGTTTCACAGTAGGGACAGTGTTCTTTTCTTGATATGCTTCATTTTTCCGTCTGTCAACATAGAGCTGATGTGCCTTGCCAAAAAGTTCCTTTTTTCCCTCATCTGTCCATAGGACATTCTCCCAGAAGCTTTGTGGCTTGTCAACATGTAGTTTGGCAAATTCCAGTCTGGCTTTTTTTATGATTTATTTTCAACAATGGTGTCCTCCTTGGTCGTCTCCCATGAAGTCCAGTTTGGCTCATGATGGATGGGGCGATCTGACACTAATGTTCCTGGAGCTTGAAGTTCCCCGTTAATCAGTTTAGAAGTTTTTCTTTTGTTACCATTCGTATTATCCGTCTCTTTGATTTGTCATCAATGTTCCTCCTGCGGCCACGTCCAGGGAGGTCGGCTACAGTCCCAGGGATCTTACATCTCTGAATAATATGTGCAGCTGTAGTCAGAGGAACATCGAGCTGCTTGGAGATGGTCGTATAACATTTACCTGTAACATGTTTCTCTACAATGTTCTCTCTAATCTCCTGAGACGACTCTTTCCTTCGCTTCCTCTGGTCCATGTTGTGATACCCACCATGTCACCACACAGCACAGTATCTGTAGCCCTATATACCGGCCACGCACTGATTCCAGGATTGTAGACCCCTGTGATGCTCGTTAGTGGACACACCGCGATGTAACATGTCCCTTTTGTCACAGTATTTTCAGGGGAACCATCATTTCTGTCCAGGCCGATTTCAGGAGTTTCATTTTTTTTAAATTCTGTGGAAGCATGGTGGAAAAGCAATGTTTGACTTTCATTTGTTCATTTTCATTGATCTTTTATTTATTATTACTTTTGTCACATTGAAGTTATTTCTGTGACCATTGTGGGTTTTTCTGTCATTAAACGAGGGGGACAAACAATTTTGACCACGTATGTATAACTCCGGATTAATAGAAGACTAATATTATCCCATACATACAGAGTGGCAGCTTTTCTGTAGCTGGGAATGTGTATTAATTGATGGGATGTGAACCCTAACTACCTTTTCCCTCTTGATATATTCCCACTTGTCGTTCAATTTTGATTCTACAGTCACACCATTGTCTGCGACAATTCTTTATTACAATAAATCCTGGCTTATGCTAATTGATGCCGTTACTTTGTGAACTGTGGTGGTGTGACAGGTCTTACCGCTGTTTCTTCCTGCACAATATTACCAATAATATCACATGCCAAAACTCAAATAATACCGCCATGACCAGTACCACTTCATAGTGTATCCGTATAATTATCGAATAATACACAATAAAACCACCAATATTAACGATGATCTAACAATACAAATGGTAAATAATGCAGCTACACCCTGTGCCATTACCATGAATGACTCAGTAATATAACATACAGTTACTTCATAAAGACCAATATTAATAATGATACCACTATACAAGAAAAAATAATACCGCCACACCATGATATTATACCAATACCTCCATATAGCGACCCTAGGATTTTACTATAGCGTTAGTGAAAAAAACGCGTGACGAAGAACAATATTAGCAGTGATGCTACCAAACAAGCCCCAATAATACCGCCACACTGTGACACTAAATAATCACTGGATGTAGTCGTCGTAGACTCCTCCAGTGTTAGCAAAGTTTGCTGCCCTGAAATCTTTTTAGCCTCAGTTTCCCAGCTTTATTCCTGCCATTTTCCATCCTACAAAAGCTCCCGATTCAGTTTCTTGTTCTTTGGCAATAATACCGCTCACGGGTCGCCCTGGTAATTCTGATTCATTTCATTCTTCTTGAAACAGCGCCATACCTGTCTATAGGTTGTGTCTGGAATTGCAGCTTAACGATCAAAATCAAATCAATGAGGCAAAACTGCAATACCGCACACACCCTGTGGACTCCTGTGGCGCGGGTTTTGAAAAAATTATCATGTTTTTTTTCTTATTATTTACAGCCCCGTTAATGTATGTTTTATCACACATCGTACCTCCTTCCTCCGTGGCTCCCCATCCCGATATCCAGCAGATTTTACCCTCGGGAAAATCCTCTCCATAATGTGGGAGACATATTGGTTGTATAAAGCCTGATAAGAGAAATATAAAGGATGTGAGAGGCTGTAATTATACCTGCAAGCCACTAGGTGGCGATGTGTCACAGAATGACAACGAGTCCTCAGTGTGCGGTGTCATTTATGTGCACTATGTGGTTATCGCCTGGGATTACCGCGATCTGTCTCTGCCATATTAAGATTTACAATGTAATTGTATTATTATTTATGAACCATTATCAGTATATATATATATATATATATATATATATATATATATATATATATATATATATGTGCATTTTTTTTTTTTAATGGGTGAAAAACGCAAAAAAAACCCCGCATTGATTCAAATTAGTACAGGAAAAAGAAACAGAGTGTGCAGGAGATTTCAGAAATCTCTTTCGCTTTGCTGCTACTATAAAATAAAGTGCAGAAAAAAATGCAGCATGTGAACGAGCTCTGACCATAATACATTTTTGTTAATATATCCATAGAATAACTGAAGACTAAATGGTAAAAAGTAGCAGAAAAAATACTTTTTACAGCGAATTGGATAGATGTGTAATACCGCACACGGCCTGCAGAAAGGTGTGGCGCTGTGCTTTGGTAGGAAGCAGCCTTTTTTTTTTTTTAAATTCTGTACAACCCCTTTAAGAGATGCAGCTGTCACCCCTCCTAAGGGAAGGTTTGTGTCCTTTATTTTAAGATATCTTAAACTAAGGACAAACCTATATACTGAGATCAATTACATAATATAGCATACAATTGTTATTATTATTATTATTAATTATTTTATTAATAATAATATTAGGGTTATTATTGATTTTAATATTATGAATATTTTTATATTTTTCTTAATTTTATTGATATTTGTACTATCAGTATTATTTTTATTTTTATTTTACTATTGATATTATTATTGCTATTATTAATTTTATTGATATTTGTATTATTACTATTAATAATAATAATATTATTATTATTTTATATTTTTGTTATTACAATCATTTGTTTTATTTTAATAATATTTATTATTTTATTATTACAATTATTATTTGTATTACATATTTTGTTGATACTTTTATTGTCATTATTAATATTATTGATATTGTTATCAATAATATTTCAATTATTCTTACTATTACTATTATTGTATTATTATTATTCTGTTTATTATTATTGTAATTGAGGTTGATATTATTATTACTATTTTGATTACTACTTTTACAATTGTTATTATACTTATTACTGTTAATATTTTATTATTATCAATATTTTTTTTCTTTTTATTACTGCTATTACTGTTATCCTTTGTATTATTAATTGCTGTTTGTATTACTATTATAATTTTTATTATTACAATTGTTATTAGTATGTTTATTTTTACTTTTAATAATATTATATTATTATTAATAATATTTTTATTATTTGTATTTTTTACTATTCTTTGTATTATTATTATTTATTATTAATAATAATCATTCTATTTTTATTATTGCTATTATTACAATTATTATTATGTTTATTATTACTATTAATAACAATATTTTGCTATTAATATTATTATTATCGTTTTTATTTTTTCATTATAACTATCTTTTGTATTGTTGTTGTTATTATTTATTATTATATTATTTGCAGTATTTTACCTCTTAATGTGATTTGTTTTTGTTTTTTTTTGTTTTTTTCAGAAAACTCAACATGATAATCTAAATCTAAACAACCTGGCACCAGGTGTTCAATTTGCCAACAGCGCCCCCGCAGGAGAAATGAAGCATTGCACAGTTTTATGCTTTGGTTTCTTTTAATTGCTTGTTGTTGTTTTTTTTTTGTTACTCGATGGTTTTGCGTCATTCATTGATATGGCAAATCCTCCTGAACAAGAAAAAGGTAGAAACAATCTTTTCTACTGATAGCTGCACTTTAACCCAATTTTTCACCATTGTTTTTTTTTTTTTTTACGGTTTTCATTGCGCAGTAAAAATGACCTGGCAGTGTGAGGTCAGGACGATTACAGTAATACATGTTATATATTTTTTTATATTTTATTGGTTTAATACATTTTTTGGGGAACATTGGGAAAAGTACACAGGGTTTAATGGGGTTAAATGCGTGGCCCCTAAAGCTGGGGGTACTGACTCCTATACATTTACTGTTTTTTGCCTTCTGTGCCATCTATCCAACCATTCCATGCCGTCCCACATCTTCCGCCTCCACCATTGGTAAAGAATACTGGAACTTCATTATGCAAATTAGCTCTCCTCCAGAAGGAAGAAAACTGTCTCTTTGCTGCCACCTATTGGTAGCTGCGCTGTAAGTCAATGTCTGACCCATAAAAGAACTTGGATACATGACTAAGGATCTCCGACACTGGAGAGAGAGCTGGCGTCCTTTTTGAGGAGAGCTAATTTGCATACTTCCCCCCCAGGGATGACTGCCTATAAGGTTCCCCTAAAGCGGCTAGATCTCCGCAAAGGAGCACCAGCTACCCCACTTACCACTGAAAGTGAAGGGCGCAGCCAGTTTCAGGAGGGCGATGTCGTTGGACATGGAGCTGGATTTGTATTTGCTGTGATAAATGATCTTTTCCACCAGAGCCGAATTAGTCGGAAGCTCCAGAGGTTGATTCACCAGCCCGACCTGCGCGCTCCAAGATTCTGGAAAATATAAGCTGCAAATCAAGGGAAAGAAGGCTCAATAAAGGAAGGTTAGAATGATCATTAGGAACATAACTTGTTCTTACAATATTCCATATAGAAGCAGTGCCGGATTTGTGACTGAAGATATTATTGAAAATAGTATTATGGATAGAAGAAAAATACATTATTTATATATAGGAGCTTCTATATGTGTCCCAGAAAATAAAATAAAAAAACCTTTAGTTTGGCTATGAGGCAACTGGCTGCATCAGTCAGTCTGGCCGTTAGGAAACTGGTAACAGCAGTCAGTCTGGCCGTTAGGAAACTGGTAACAGCAGTCAGTCTGTCCATTAGGCAACTGGCCACAGCAGTCAGTCTGGCCGTTAGGAAACTGATCACAGCAGTCAGTCTGGCCGTTAGGCAACTGGCCACAGCAGTCAGTCTGGCCATTAGGCAACTGGCCACAGCAGTCAGTCTGGCCGTTAGGCAACTGATCACAGCAGTCAGTCTGGCCATTAGGCAACTGGCCACAGCAGTCAGTCTGTCCATTAGGCAACTGGCCACAGCAGTCAGTCTGGCCGTTAGGAAACTGATCACAGCAGTCAGTCTGGCCATTAGGCAACTGGCCACAGCAGTCAATCTGGCCATTAGGCAACTGGCCACAGCAGTCATCCTGGCCGTTAGGCAACTGGCCACAGGAGTCAGTCTGGCCATTAGGCAACTGGCCACAGGAGTCAGTCTGGCCATTAGGCAACTGGCCACAGCAGTCAATCTGGCCGTTAGGCAACTGATCAGAGCAGTCAGTCTGGCCGTTAGGCAACTGGCCACAGCAGTCAATCTGGCCGTTAGGCAACTGATCACAGCAGTCAGTCTGGCCGTTAGGCAACTGGCCACAGCAGTCAGTCTGGCCGTTAGGCAACTGGCCACAGCAGTCTGTCCATTAGGCAAGTGATCACAGCAGTCAGTCTGGCCGTTAGGCAACTGGCCACAGCAGTCAGTATGTCTGTTAGGCAACCGGCCACAGCAGTCAGCCTGGCCGTTAGGCAACTGGCCACAGCAGTCAGTCTGGCCATAAGGCAACTGGCCACTGCAGTCAGTATGTCTGTTAGGCAACCGGCCAAAGCAGTCAGTCTGTCCATTAGGCAACTGGCCACAGCAGTCAATCTGGCCGTTAGGCAACTGGCCACAGCAGTCAGTCTGGCCATTAGGCAACTGGCCACAGCAGTCAGTCTGGCCATTAGGCAACCGGCCACAGCAGTCAGTCTGGCCGTTAGGCAACTGGCCACAGCAGTCAGTCTGGCCGTTAGGCAACTGGCCACAGCAGTCAGTCTGGCCGTTAGGCAACTGGCCACTGCAGTCAGTATGTCTGTTAGGCAACCGGCCAAAGCAGTCAGTCTGTCCATTAGGCAACTGGCCACAGCAGTCAATCTGGCCGTTAGGCAACTGGCCACAGCAGTCATTCTGGCCATTAGGCAACTGGCCACAGCAGTCAATCTGGCCGTTAGGCAACTGGCCACAGCAGTCAGTCTGGCCATTAGGCAACTGGCCACAGGAGACAGTCTGGCCATTAGGCAACTGGCCACAGCAGTCAATCTGGCCGTTAGGCAACTGGCCACAGCAGTCAGTCTGGCCATTAGGCAACTGGCCACAGCAGTCAGTCTGACCATTAGGCAACTGGCCACAGCAGTCAGTCTGGCCATTAGGCAACTGGCCACAGCAGTCAGTCTGGCCGTTAGGCAACTGGCCACAGCAGTCAGTCTGGCCATTAGGCAACTGGCCACAGCAGTCAATCTGGCCGTTAGGCAACTGGCCACAGGAGTCAGTCTGGCCATTAGGCAACTGGCCACAGGAGTCAGTCTGGCCATTAGGCAACTGGCCACAGCAGTCAATCTGGCCGTTAGGCAACTGGCCACAGCAGTCAGTCTGGCCGTTAGGCAACTGGCCACAGCAGTCAGTCTGGCCGTTAGGCAACTGATCAGAGCAGTCAGTCTGGCCGTTAGGCAACTGGCCACAGCAGTCAATCTGGCCGTTAGGCAACTGATCACAGCAGTCAGTCTGGCCGTTAGGCAACTGGCCACAGCAGTCAGTCTGGCCGTTAGGCAACTGGCCACAGCAGTCTGTCCATTAGGCAAGTGATCACAGCAGTCAGTCTGGCCGTTAGGCAACTGGCCACAGCAGTCAGTATGTCTGTTAGGCAACCGGCCACAGCAGTCAGTCTGGCCGTTAGGCAACTGGCCACAGCAGTCAGTCTGGCCGTTAGGCAACTGGCCACTGCAGTCAGTATGTCTGTTAGGCAACCGGCCAAAGCAGTCAGTCTGTCCATTAGGCAACTGGCCACAGCAGTCAATCTGGCCGTTAGGCAACTGGCCACAGCAGTCAGTCTGGCCATTAGGCAACTGGCCACAGCAGTCAGTCTGGCCATTAGGCAACCGGCCACAGCAGTCAGTCTGGCCGTTAGGCAACTGGCCACAGCAGTCAGTCTGGCCGTTAGGCAACTGGCCACAGCAGTCAGTCTGGCCGTTAGGCAACTGGCCACTGCAGTCAGTATGTCTGTTAGGCAACCGGCCAAAGCAGTCAGTCTGTCCATTAGGCAACTGGCCACAGCAGTCAATCTGGCCGTTAGGCAACTGGCCACAGCAGTCATTCTGGCCATTAGGCAACTGGCCACAGCAGTCAATCTGGCCGTTAGGCAACTGGCCACAGCAGTCAGTCTGGCCATTAGGCAACTGGCCACAGGAGACAGTCTGGCCATTAGGCAACTGGCCACAGCAGTCAATCTGGCCGTTAGGCAACTGGCCACAGCAGTCAGTCTGGCCATTAGGCAACTGGCCACAGCAGTCAGTCTGACCATTAGGCAACTGGCCACAGCAGTCAATCTGGCCGTTAGGCAACTGATCAGAGCAGTCAGTCTGGCCGTTAGGCAACTGGCCACAGCAGTCAATCTGGCCGTTAGGAAACTGATCACAGCAGTCAGTCTGGCCGTTAGGCAACTGGCCACAGCAGTCAGTCTGGCCGTTAGGCAACTGGCCACAGCAGTCTGTCCATTAGGCAAGTAGTCAGTCTGGCCGTTATACTGACTGCTGTGGCCAGTTGCCTAATAGCCAGACTGACTGCTGTGGCCAGTTGCCTGTCTGTTAGGCAACTGGCCAAAGCAGTCAATCTGTCCATTAGGCAACTGGCCACAGCAGTCAGTCTGGCCATTGGGCAACTGGCCACAGCAGTCAGTTTGGCTGTTAGGCAACTGGCCACAGCAGTCAGTATGTCTGTTAGGCAACCGGCCAAAGCAGTCAGTCTGTCTATTAGGCAACCGGCCACAACAGTCAGTCTGTCCGTTAGGCAACTGATCACAGCAGTCAGTCTGGCCGTTAGGCAACTGGCCACAGCAGTCAGTCTGGCCATTAGGCAACTGGCCACAGCAGTCAGTCTGGCCATTAGGCAACTGGCCAAAGCAGTCAGTCTGGCCGTTAGGCAACTGGCCATCACAGCAGTAAGTCTGTCCATTAGGCAACTGGCCAAATCAGTCAGTCTGGCCATTAGGCAACTAGCCATAGCAGTCAGTCTGGCCATGAGGCAACTGTCTGCAGCAGTCAATCTGGCCATTAGGCAACTGGCCAAAGCAGTCAGTCTGGTCGTGAGGCAACTGGCTTCAGCAGTCAGTCTGGCCGTTAGGCAACTGGCCATAGCACTCAGTCTGGCCATGAGGCAACTGTCTGCAGCAGTCAATCTGGCCATTAGGCAACTGGCCAAAGAGGTCACTCTGTCCATTAGGCAAATGGCCACAGCAGTCAGTCTGTCCGTTAGGCAAATGGCCAAAGTAGTCAGTCTGGCCATGAGGCAACTGTCTGCAGCAGTCAATCGGCCCATTAGGCAACTGGCCAAAGCAGTCAGTCTGGTCGTTAGGCAACTGGCCAAAGCAGTCAGTCTGTCCATAAGGTGGCTCCAGCAGTTGCCCTCCTCAACTGATGATTTTTAGCATGTAGTCTATAATGAATTTCACAATATTCCATATACATATTTAGAAATGCTGAATTTGTAATTAAAAACATTAATATTTGTCCAGTTTCCTCACACACCCCAGAAACATTCTGATAGAGAATTTAGACTGTGAGCCCCAATGGGGCCAGTGATGATGTCTGTAAAGTGCTGCGGAATATGATGGCGTTATATACATATAGTAAAATAATAACATTAAAAGATAAAACTCAGTCTGGCTGTTAAGCAACTGGCTGCAGCAGTAGCCCTCCTCCACAAATCTATCCATTTTAGAGAGTGATTTATACAGTGCCAAACGTATACTTGCAATGCATTATTGTTGTAGTAATGTGGATAGAAAAAGGCAGAATTTATATATGCCATTACTAAGTCTTCGATATGTGTCCCAAAAAATTAACTAACGCACTTTCTTGCAAAATGTGTCTGGCTATAAGGCAACTGGCTGCAGCAGTAGTCCTACTCTATTGATCTATCAATTTTGCATTGTGGTTTATAACTATTTTTGCAATTTTCCGTGCACAGATGTAGCAGTGCTGAATTTCTAGTAACGACACATGATTGATATAGTACTGAGAGATACAGAAATAATGATTTATTTGTGCGTTTCTTCAATATATGACACCAAGAGATTAACCCCTCGCTGTCTTCAGAACTTCAGTCTGGCTTTCAGACAACCAGCGGCAGCAGTACCCCTCCACCGCTATGTCTGCAGCTGGAATCCAGAAATCCTAAACTCCACTCCTCAGACAGTAATGGAACGAATCGAGGATTTGTAGGAGACAGGATCTTGCAGCTGGCGGGATCATGGTGGCGGTTTTAGTTTTGCAATGGTTGGAGACCAGGGACAATCAGAATGACTTGTCTACTATAGGAGCATTATTACCCACACACTCGGCTCTGCTACATCAATGCGTTTCCGTGCGTCCTTCATCACGGTGGATCGTCCGTACACTCGCAGCGTATTACAACATTGGCCACATCTAGGTTATTTCTGTCCTTTATAGAACAAGGAGCCTCCAATGAGCGGCGGCTGGAGGTGTAAGATACCGAGAGCCATGGCGCAGACGTCTCAGATAACACTCCGATGACATTTCAATTAAAGCAAAGGATTCTTATGATGGTTTTCCAGCTATAATCTGTATATCCAGAGCTCTGGGAGAGGAGAGGCTGGAGACGGGGCAACATTAGGATTCACACATTCTCCTTCTCTTGACGCGACTATTCTGGTGAATACTTGCTTCAAAATGGAGAAAGAACAAATTTTCATACAATGTAGTGTTGTACCGCGCCTCTGTTACTCTTCCTGGAAACACCCGAGTTGATGCCTCCTGGAAGTGACAACTGGGTGTTACCGTTCCCATATCATTGGAGATGTCTCTGTACAGTGTACCAATATGGGGGATGTGCAGATATCTGTAATAGTCCTCGTGTTTCAGGTCTAGACCATTGTCACAATCTCTCCAGAGATTCTACATCCAAGGACAAGAATGAATCATACTGTGCCATGTAAGAATGTAACACTAGGGGGCGCCATAACAAGTATGTAACACCAGGGGGCGCCATAACAAGTATGTAACACCAGGGGGCGCCATAACAAGTATGTAACACGAGGGGGCGCCATAACAAGTATGTAACACCAGGGGGCGCCATAACAAGTATGTAACACCAGGGGACGCCATAACAAGTATGTAACACCAGGAGGCGCCATAACAAGTATGTAACACCAGGGGGCGCCATAACAAGTATGTAACACCAGGAGGCGCCATAACAAGTATGTAACACCAGGGGGCGCCATAACAAGTATGTAACACCAGGGGGCGCCATAACAAGTATGTAACACCAGGGGGCGCCATAACAAGTATGTAACACCAGGGGGCGCCATAACGGGTATGTAACACCAGGGGGCGCCATAACAGGTATGTAACACCAGGGGTCGCCATAACAAGTATGTAACACCAGGGGGCACCATAACAAGTATGTAACACCAGGGGTTGCCATAACAAGTAGGTAACACCAGGAGGCGCCATAACAAGTATGTAACACCAGGGGGCGCCATAACAAGTATGTAACACCAGGGGTCGCCATAACAAGTATGTAACACCAGGGGGCGCCATAACAAGTATGTAACACCAGGAGGCGCCATAACAAGTATGTAACACCAGGAGGCGCCATAACAGGTATGTAACACCAGGGGGCGCCATAACAAGAATGTAACACCAGGGGGCGCAATAACACGTATGTAACACCAGGGGGAGCCATAACAAGTATGTAACACCAGGAGGCGCCATAACAGGTATGTAACACCAGGGGGCGCCATAACAAGAATGTAACACCAGGGGACACCATAACAAGTATGTAACACCAGGAGGCGCCATAACAGGTATGTAACACCAGGAGGCGCCATAACAAGTATGTAACACCAGGAGGCGCAATAACACGTATGTAACACCAGGGGGAGCCATAACAAGTATGTAACACCAGGAGGCGCCATAACAGGTATGTAACACCAGGGGTCGCCATAACAAGTAGGTAACACCAGGAGGCGCCACAACAAGTATATAACACCAGGGGGCGCCACAACAAGTATGTAACACCAGGGGGCGCCATAACAAGTATGTAACACCAGGGGGCGCCATAACAAGTATGTAACACCAGGGGGCGCCATAACAAGTATGTAACACCAGGGGGCGCCATAACAGGTATGTAACATCAGGGGGCGCCATAACAAGTATGTAACACCAGGAGGCACCATAACAGGTATGTAACACCAGGGGGCGCCATAACAAATATGTAACATCAGGGGGCACCATAACAAGTATGTAACACCAGGAGGCGCCATAACACGTATGTAACACCAGGGGGAGCCATAACAAGTATGTAACACCAGGAGGCGCCATAACAGGTATGTAACACCAGGGGTCGCCATAACAAGTAGGTAACACCAGGAGGCGCCATAACAAGTATGTAACACCAGGGGGCGCCACAACAAGTATGTAACACCAGGGGGCGCCATAACAAGTATGTAACACCAGGGGGCGCCATAACAAGTATGTAACACCAGGGGGCGCCATAACAGGTATGTAACATCAGGGGGCGCCATAACAAGTATGTAACACCAGGAGGCACCATAACAGGTATGTAACACCAGGGGGCGCCATAACAAGTATGTAACACCAGGGGGCGCCATAACAAGAATGTAACACCAGGGGACACCATAACAAGTATGTAACACCAGGAGGCGCCATAACAGGTATGTAACACCAGGAGGCGCCATAACAAGTATGTAACACCAGGAGGCGCAATAACACGTATGTAACACCAGGGGGAGCCATAACAAGTATGTAACACCAGGAGGCGCCATAACAGGTATGTAACACCAGGGGTCGCCATAACAAGTAGGTAACACCAGGAGGCGCCACAACAAGTATATAACACCAGGGGGCGCCACAACAAGTATGTAACACCAGGGGGCGCCACAACAAGTATGTAACACCAGGGGGCGCCATAACAAGTATGTAACACCAGGGGGCGCCATAACAGGTATGTAACATCAGGGGGCGCCATAACAAGTATGTAACACCAGGAGGCACCATAACAGGTATGTAACACCAGGGGGCGCCATAACAAATATGTAACATCAGGGGGCACCATAACAAGTATGTAACACCAGGAGGCGCCATAACACGTATGTAACACCAGGGGGAGCCATAACAAGTATGTAACACCAGGAGGCGCCATAACAGGTATGTAACACCAGGGGTCGCCATAACAAGTAGGTAACACCAGGAGGCGCCATAACAAGTATGTAACACCAGGGGGCGCCACAACAAGTATGTAACACCAGGGGGCGCCATAACAAGTATGTAACACCAGGGGGCGCCATAACAAGTATGTAACACCAGGGGGCGCCATAACAGGTATGTAACATCAGGGGGCGCCATAACAAGTATGTAACACCAGGAGGCACCATAACAGGTATGTAACACCAGGGGGCGCCATAACAAATATGTAACACCAGGGGGCGCCATAACAAGTATGTAACACCAGGAGGCACCATAACAGGTATGTAACACCAGGGGGCGCCATAACAAATATGTAACACCAGGGGGCGCCATAACAAGTATGTAACACCAGGAGGCACCATAACAAGTATGTAACACCAGGGGGCGCCATAACAAATATGTAACACCAGGGGGAGCCATAACAAGTATGTAACACCAGGGGGCGCCATAACAAGTATGAAACACCAGGGGGCGCTATAACAAGTATGTAACACCAGGAGGCACCATAACAAGTATGTAACACCAGGAGGCGCCATAACAAGTATGTAACACCAGGGGGCGCCATAACAAGTAACACCAGGAGGCACCATAACAAGTATGTAACACCAGGAGGCGCCATAACAAGTATGTAACACCAGGGGGCGCCATAACAAGTATGTAACACCAGGAGGCACCATAACAAGTATGTAACACCAGGAGGCGCCATAACAAGTATGTAACACCAGGGGGCGCCATAACAAGTAACACCAGGGGGCGCCATAACAAGTATGAAACACCAGGGGGCGCTATAACAAGTATGTAACACCAGGAGGCACCATAACAAGTATGTAACACCAGGGGGCGCCATAACAAGTATGTAACACCAGGGGGCGCCATAACAAGTATGTAACACCAGGGGCGCCATAACAAGTATGTAACACCAGGAGGCACCATAACAGGTATGTAACACCAGGGGGCGCCATAACAGGTATGTAACACCAGGGGGCACCATAACAAGTATGTAACACCAGGAGGCACCATAACAAGTATGTAACACCAGGAGGCACCATGACAGGTATGTAACACCAGGGGGCGCCATAACAGGTATGTAACACCAGGGGGCGCCATAACAGGTATGTAACATCAGGGGGCGCCATAACAAGTATGTAACACCAGGAGGCAGCATAACAAGTATGTAACACCAGGAGGCACCATAACAGGTATGTAACACCAGGGGGCGCCATAACAGGTATGTAACACCAGGAGGCACCATAACAGGTATGTAACACCAGGGGGCGCCATAACAAGTATGTAACACCAGGGGGCACCATAACAAGTATGTAACACCAGGAGGCGCCATAACAAGTATGTAACACCAGGAGGCACCATAACAAGTATGTAACACCAGGGGGCGCCATAACAAGTATGTAACACCAGGTGGCGCCATAACAAGTATGTAACACCAGGAGGCGCCATAACAAGTATGTAACACCAGGGGGCGCCATAACAAGTATGTAACACCAGGTGGCGCCATAACAAGTGTGTAACACCAGGGGGCGCTATAACAAGTATGTAACACCAGGAGGCACAATAACAAGTATGTAACACCAGGAGGCGCCATAACAAATATCTAACACCAGGAGGCACCATAACAAGTATCTAACACCAGGAGGCATCAAAACAGGTATGTAACACCAGGGGGAGCCATAACAAGTATGTAACACCAGGAGGCGCCATAACAAGTATGTAACACCAGGGGGCGCCATAACAAGTATGTAACAACAGGGGGCGCCATAACAAGTATGTAACACCAGGAGGCGCCATAACAGGTATGTAACACCAGGGGCGCCATAACAAGTATGTAACACCAGGAGGCACTATAACAAGTATGTAACACCAGGAGGCCATAACAAGTATGTAACACCAGGGGGCACCATAACAAGTGTGTAACACCAGGGGGCACCATAACAAGTGTGTAACACCAGGGGGCGCCATAACAAGTATATAACACCAGGGGGTGCCATAACAAGTATGTAACATCAGAAGGCGCCATAACAAGTATGTAACACCAGGGGGCGCCATAACAAGTATATAACACCAGGGGGTGCCATAACAAGTATGTAACATCAGAAGGCGCCATAACGAGTGTGTAACACCAGGGGGCGCTATAACAAGTATGTAACACCAGGGGGCGCCATAACAAGTATGTAACACCAGGGGGCGCCATAACAAGTATGTAACACCAGGGGGCGCCATAACAAGTATGTAACACCAGGAGGCGCCATAACAAGTATGTAACAACAGGGGGCGCCATAACAAGTATGTAACACCAGGAGGCGCCATAACAGGTATGTAACACCAGGGGGCGCTATAACAAGTAAGTAACACCAGGAGGCACCATAACAGGTATGTAACACCAGGAGGCACCATAACAAGTATGTAACACCAGGGGGAGCCATAACAAGTAACACCAGGAGGCACCATAACAAGTATGTAACACCAGGAGGCGCCATAACAAGTATGTAACACCAGGGGGCACCACAACAAGTATGTAACAACAGGGGGCGCCATAACAAGTATGTAACACCAGGGGGCGCCATAACAGGTATGTAACACCAGGGGGCGCCGTAACATGTGTAACACCAGGAGGCGCCATAACGAGTATGTAACACCAGGAGGCACCATAACAAGTATGTAACACCAGGAGGCGCCATAACAAGTATGTAACACCAGGAGGCGCCATAGAAAGTATGTAACACCAGGAGGCACTATAACAGGTATGTAACACCAGGAGGCGCCATAGAAAGTATGTAACACCAGGAGGCACTATAACAGGTATGTAACACCAGGAGGCGCCATAACAAGTATGTAACACCAGGAGGCGCCATAGAAAGTATGTAACACCAGGGGACGCCATAACAGGTATGTAACACCAGGGGGCGCCATAACGTGTGTAACACCAGGAGGCGCCATAACGAGTATGTAACACCAGGAGGCACCATAACAAGTATGTAACACCAGGGGGCGCCATAACAAGTATGTAACACCAGGAGGCGCCATAGAAAGTATGTAACACCAGGGGACGCCATAACAGGTATGTAACACCAGGGGGCGCCATAACGTGTGTAACACCAGGAGGCGCCATATCGAGTATGTAACACCAGGAGGCACCATAACAAGTACGTAACACCACTGAATTCTGTTATCGAACTCCCTCCTGTGGTCTTGAATGGTACTTCGGCGAGTTCTGTCCATGGACTCCCTCTGGTGGCTGTGAGTGGAGCTGCTGCTTCTGAGGTTCCTTCCACAGGTGACGTAGTTTATTCTTTGGTTGGCTGCTCTATTTAACTCCACTCAGATCATTACTCCATGCCAGCTGTCAATGTTTCTGCATTGGTTCAGTTCGCTCTTGGATCTTTCTGGTGACCTGTCTACTCCAGCAGAAGCTAAGTCCCTGCTAGTTTATTATTTGTTCTTTGTTTTCTTGTCCAGCTTGCTATCATGATTTTGCCTTGCTAGCTGGAAGCTCTGGGATGCAGAGTGGCACCTCCGCACCGTAAGTCGGTGCGGAGGTCTTTTTGCACACTCTGCGTGGTCTTTTGTAGTTTTTTGTGCTGATCGCAAAGATACCTTTCCTATCCTCTGTCTGTTTAGTTAGTCTGGCCTCCCTTTGCTGAAACTTGTTTCATTCCTGTGTTTGTGACTTTCATCTTAACTCATAGTCAATATATGTGGGGGGCTGTCTTTTCCTTTGGGGAATTTCTCTGAGGCAAGGTAGGCTTTATTTTCTATCTCTAGGGCAAGTTAGCTCTTAGGCTGTGAAGAGGCGTCTAGGCCGAGTTAGGTACGCTCCACGGCTATTTCTAATGTGTGTGATAGGAGTAGGGGTTGCGGTCAGCAGAGCTTCCACTTCCCAGAGCTTGTTTTGTGTTAGTTTAACCATCAGGTCGTTCCCGGTGCTCCTAACCACCAGGTCATAACAGGCGCCATAACAAGTATGTAACACCAGGGGGCGCCATAACAAGTATGTAACACCAGGGGGCAAAATAAATGGTATGTAACACCAGGGGGCGCCATAACAAGTATGTAACACAAGGGGGCGTCATAACAAGTATGTAACACCAGGGGGCGCCATAACAAGTATGTAACACCAGGGGGCAAAATAAATGGTATGTAACACCAGGGGGCGCCATAACAAGTATGTAACACAAGGGGGCGCCATAACAAGTATGTAACACAAGGGGGCGTCATAACAAGTATGTAATGATAGATCAACGTGTGCACAACCTATAAAGGTGCATGGGTAGGTTCCCAAACCGTAATACCAAGCAAGTAAGAAACCCAGCACTCAACTTATTTATGGTGAGAAGAAAACAGGTGGTTTATTGTATCCCAAGCAAAAACGTTTCGGTCACACAGAGGACCTTCGTCAGTAACTGAAAATTACATACATCAAAACAATTCATGTAATAGGGATAATGTCAACAGAAATAAAAAAAATTAAAAAAAATAACTAAAAATAAAGTATATACATAACATACACATGGACAGCCGTACATGTACATGGCAATAAGTGTATACTATGGTGCGCATCTGAGAATGGAGAGTAATGTATACATGGTGGCACGGTGAGTGAGAGAAAAGCAGAGTAAGAAATGAAAGAAGAGGAAGAAGAGGGGGGTTACGTACCAAATACTGGGATAGAGGATGAATATTAAAGGCTATAAGCGCTGCCTCTAAAAAGAAAAGAGATAGTGACAAATCTAGTATAATACGGAAGTGTAGTGATATAGTGGATACTAGAGGTATATGAGAGCCTACCGATAGAGTCCTGGGTACAGCGCTAGTTCCAGAGGTAGAGAAATATATCCTGGTGCAGCCTAAGATGGGAGAGGGCAAATATATAGAAAACAGCTAACAGGTATAGAGTAATAAATGAATAAAGGAGTAGTGTCTCAGATAGTTTACCTATGCAAATGGCCGGTTCCGCGGCATCCACCGCTGTGTGAGTAGAGGATATGGAGAGAGGGGCCAATTTAAATACCTGTGGGCGGGAAATCAGCCGATGATGCAAGTGCCATCTGTGCTGCGGCGCGTCCTAGCCACGAGGGAAGGCGGAAGTGACGCGCTGTAGTAAACAGTGCCTAATAGCACTGTGTACACTGAAAAGATGGTGTGAAACGGATTCCGGATATGACATACCGGAAGTGGGGCACCGGACACATACAGATGGAGTCCCGTCACCATATTAGGTGAGGCAGGATATGCTGTGTGGGAGCGCTGGTATACCGGATATGACGCGCCGGAAGTGGGGCGCCGGGCGGCAGGGGAAGTGTAACGATCGCCATATTGAAGGAGGCATGTTGTGATAAGTATACCCGCTGTGGGCTACACTGCATAAAGGCGCTGGTAAAAGCGCTGGTATACGAGGAACAAGAAAAACGTCACGTGACGTACTGGAGGTGGGGCGCCGGGCGGCGAAAAGGATTAATATGTTCGCTATATCAGCAGAAGCATATCTATAGTGAAAATGCCCACAGGCAAATCTCATAGGTAGCATGGACGCAGGGGCATACAGGAAAAAGGAGCCTAAATGTATTAACCCTAAGCGGGATGGAGACTTAGACCATATGTAAAGTAGGGAAAAATGGAAAGAGGAGGGAGTACGTGATCCCTAAGGAGAAATAGTAACAGTAGAGTAAAATTATATTATATAATGCAATATGAGTATTTGACAATGAGGTGACCAGCTGAAAAAAAAGGGAAAAGAAAAGAAGACAATGGGAATAGACGTGGTAAATCCGGAGCACAGTGATAGTAGGTGGATAAGATGGTGCTCGTAATCCGTGGTGCCAAAAAATCAATACAGACGACTCTAAAAAGACAGAGAAAAACAAATTAGTAACCATACATGGCAATAGATATCAAACAAACGCCGTAAGTTCATAGTCGCGATTAAGGCCTTTGGGGGCCAATGTCTCCAAAGTATGAATCCAGAACGCCTCTTTCCTGTGAAGTGAAGCGACTCTATCTCCACCCCTCCTCGGGGGCGGTGCACTGTCAATGACCTGGTATCGCAATTGAGAGACTGAATGGCCTAATGAATGAAAGTGGTGTGGTATTGGCAATAATAAGTTCTTACATCGAATCGTAAGAATCCTGTCTCTTACTGGTTGTGTAGTCTCACCCACGTATAACAACCCACATGGGCATTTGATCAAATACACCACATAAGAGGACTCACACGTGAAGAATTGATTAATCATAAAAGTCTTGCCAGATCTGGGATGTTGGAAAGTATTACCTTTAAGTACATTGTGGCACCGTGCACAATGGAGGCATGGAAATGTACCATTCTTTGGGCGTGATAGGAACAATTGTCTACGCTGATCCGCCGACCCGATATCGGCTTTAACTAGACTGTCTCTCAAATTGGGTGGCCTTCTGAAACACGGCAGAAAAGGTGACCTGAACTCAGGTACATCTGGGTGGGCTGTGGACAGGAGGTGCCAATGTCGTCTGATGGCCTTATGAAGAATGAAAGAGAAGGGGTGGTATGAGTGCACAAAGGGTATACGTTTACCATGATCTCTGGTGGGGGGCCTAGGTGGAGGATCCCTGGATTGTGCTAGAACCCTAGATGGATAACCCCTCTCTAAAAATTTAGCGGTCATGTTTTGGAGTCGTTTGTCACATAAGGTTCTGTCTGGTACTATACGCTTCACCCGTTGGAATTGTGAGATCGGTATGGAGCGTTTGGTGGATGGTGGATGGAAGCTCTGGTAATGTAACAGGCTATTTCTGTCTGTTGGTTTAGAAAAAAGGTCTGTAGTCAAGAAACCGGCTTGGTCTTTGAGTACCATGGTGTCCAGAAAGTTAATAGAATGAAAATCATGACTGATCGTGAATTTTATACCTGGCCAGGCTCCGTTAAGGAATTGGAAGAACTCTTGCATGGACTCCAATGTGCCACCCCAAATGCAGAAAATATCATCTATGAAGCGTTTCCATAGGGAGACATTTTGGAACAGAGGATGTCTGTAGATGATTGAGGTTTCAAATTCTGTCATGTATAGATTAGCATACGGGGGTGCCACATTGGAGCCCATTGCGGTGCCCCGCTTCTGTAGATAAAAAGTATCCTGAAAGAGGAAAAAATTGTTATACAGAACAATGGTTAATAATTCCACACATAGGTCGATCTGATTGGTCGTAAAACCTGCAATGGTAAGAGAATGGTGCACTGCGTTAATCCCGTTAAGGTGGGGAATAGATGTGTACAGGTCCTTGACGTCTAATGTGACCAAAATAGTATCCAAGGGTACCCTCTGTAGCGCCCTAATACACTTTAGGAAATCCCCTGTATCTAGAATAAAGGAGGGTGATGTCTGAGTGATGGGAGTCAGGATTTTTTCCAGGTATATTGAGAGAGGATGGAGTTGGTGGAAGCGACAATTGGTCTGCCCGGTGGATTAGACAGGTCCTTGTGAATTTTTGGCAGTGTGTAAAACACTGGTGTAATTGGATTGTTTCTTCTAAGGAACTCACTGGTCTTGGTGTCTATAATCCCTAGATCAGTATATTTGGATATCACGATGTCTATTTTACCCCTAATCTCCGAGGTGGGGTCCCTTACGAGTCTATCATAGACAGAGATGTCATTCAGTTGGTGATGGATTTCTATGATATACTGGATCTTGTCCATTACCACGAGTGCACCCCCCATATCAGCCGGTTTTATGACTAAGGTGGGATCCTTTTGTAGTGTCGTTAATGCCTGATGTTCAGCAGGAGTAAGATTGGGGGGGTAATGTAACCTACTCTTTTCTATGTCACCACGCAAGGTGTAAAATGAGTCTTGGATAAAGCCTATGAAGGTTTCAACCGTGTGGGACCCATGAGGTGGACGGAAGGAACTTTTGTTACGTAACCCCAAGGACATAATGGACATGGGGTTAGTGCATGAAACCGTAGGAGCAATAGGAGTGGTGGCAAAATGGGCTTTGAGTCTTAACAATCGAAAAAAGCGTAGTAAATCCATTTCTAGGTCAAACGTTTTACAATGGTACGAAGGACAAAATGACAAGCCCTTCTGCAGAACCCTGAGTTCAGCGACACCCAATGACCTAGAGGAAATGTTGACTACCAACGATTCGGTACCTTGGATCTGGTGATCCGCTGTTCCGTGGTATCCCTTCTTTGATTGGCTCCGTCGGGTCTTCTTCTTGGGAAGCGACGCCGTTGTCCTAAAAAAGGAACCGAGGTGGAGGGGTTAGTGCTCCTCTCTGGTTCTGAGCCGGAGGTGGAATAATCCGTGGAAGATCTGTGGTTTCGTGGAGGCTGACGTCGAGAAGAAGAAGAACTGTCTTGCCACCGGTACACTTGGTTGGTCTCGTAGTCTATGGTGTCGCGAGAAAACTTGCTCCATTTACGGTTCTCGGTGTCCCTTTTGTGTAAGTCGATACGCTCCTGGACCTGAGCCCTTAACGAGCTCAATTCCTCCGCTGTGCCTGTGGTGGCGAGTTGAGTCTCGATGCTTTTAATCCTGGCTGCGTTGGTGTCGATGGCTTTATGAAAATGCTCTAGGGTGAGTGTTATCAAATCAAACGAACAGAGGGTACCCGTGGATACTATTTTGGTCACATTAGACGTCAAGGACCTGTACACATCTATTCCCCACCTTAACGGGATTAACGCAGTGCACCATTCTCTTACCATTGCAGGTTTTACCACCACAAAAAAACCCAAAACAAACAAGGATACCTAAAAAATAACCTTTATTATAGATCCCTAAAAAATACTCTTTCCATAAATGACAAACAAAATACTAACAAACATATAATTATGTACCTATAGGGCCCTAGGAAGAGTCTGCACTGAGACCTACCTATCAGTGGAGGTTGGCACCCTAAGTTTCTGCGGTTGGCGCCCCCACTTGGGTTTGTTTGTGGGACATTCTCTTTATTCTATTCCTATTAGGGACAGTTTAGGGCTTCTAGGGTCAGTCGACGTTGAGTGGGGGCGCCTACCGCTTCACATTAGGGTGCCAACCCCCACTGCTAGGTAGGTCTTCCGTTAGGGATCTGCTAGGTCTTTTTTAGGGTTCCCTATTTAGGGTCCTCCAGGGATTTCCTAGGGTTAGTCGACGCGGAGTGGGGGCGCCAACCGCAGAAACTTAGGGTGCCAACCTCCACTGATAGGTAGGTCTCAGTGCAGACTCTTCCTAGGGCCCTATAGGTACATAATTATATGTTTGTTAGTATTTTGTTTGTCATTTATGGAAAGAGTATTTTTTAGGGATCTATAATAAAGGTTATTTTTTAGGTATCCTTGTTTGTTTTTGGTTTTTTTGAGTTGGTCTAGGATTCCACTTATATTTGGACTTAGGTTGTTTTTTTTTTTTTTGATCTAGGACATGGCTAGCTTTCTTTCAGGACCTGTAGACAATAAGAGGTGGCTTGATGATGCTAGGGAGGTCTTTTCGGACGTTGAGGGCATGGGAGGTTCATCATCTACCCCCACTTTGAGAAACCTATTTGCTGATCTCTTGACAATTTATAGAAATAACATTAAATCCTGGTGGGAGGTTCAGTCCTTGGACAACTATATTAAACATCGGATAGTTCCACGTGGCCTCAGGATACATCTCTTGCCAGCTCCTAGGTGCGTTTCCCCCACACTACTTGGTAAGTGGGAGGAGGAATCAATTTCATCTTCACTGCGCTTTATGCAGATACTTTTGGAGGAGGAAAAAAAGACTTTGGAAAGCTCTTCGATTAAACTTAAGGAACACATAGATTCCATCTTGAAATTTAAGAGCGATCCAGAATTTAATAATAGAGAAGAGTCTCTCAAAAACGCGGTGGAAAAGTTCCACCTGGAAATAAAGGAGAGGAAACATAAACGGTTCATCAAGGATTGTTCTGAGTTTAAGGAGAAAAGAGCGTATCCTTCATTACAAGTCCCCGCAGTACCAACTACTGACGTATCCTCATCGGATATTGACTCCTCAGACGTAGACTCAGCATCAAGGGGTTATTTGGTGACACAATTCACGAAACCCAGGAATCGTGGCAGGAGAGGTGGGCGACGATGGCAAAACCAAAGGCAAGACAGGGGATATCAACCCTCTACCTCCTCATCTTCCTCTTTTTTAGAGGATCGGGGGGGAAGTATTTACCACCTACGGACTCGGAATTCCAACAACTAACAGAAAAGAACTTATCTACTATGAATGACAGTAATCAGATTATTAACCTGTCTTCTTATCAACTGCAAGATAATGAGAATCAGGTTTTGAGTAAAGGCCTTTCTTTCGTCCCCACCATGAGATTCGATCCTTTTGTATGGATCAAGGACTTGGACCTCTTTACGAGGAAACTCAAATGGAGACGTTTCTTTCAAAGGAATGACCTCCAGAGATGCCAACAATTGGGTATCTCCATGGATGATCTGACTGATGTTGATATATTGACTGAACTTAGTGAGGAAGGGGTGAGAGCAGCTGGTGAGGGTCCATTCACAGATCTGAAACCAGCGAGTAAACGGTTGCCGCCACCTAGCGACTATGGAAGTATTGAGATCTTTCAAAAACTGGTCTCGCAGGAAATTAATAACATCATTCCTGATCTGGACCCTACTCACCCTAACCTGACAGCAGTTGAGAGGAGATCACTTGATAATCTTAAAAATAACAATTTAATTGTCATCAAACCGTCTGACAAAGGCGGAAATATTGTTATTTTAGACTCCTCCCAATATGTGGACATGTGTTATTCCATCTTGTCGGACAGATCGTCCTATGAGGTTTTAAAAAATGACCCAACTGTGGGCTATACCTTGGAGCTAAAGAGCATTCTCAATCGAGCAATTGGGATTAAACTTATTTCGAGTAATGAACACAATTTTTTGTTACCCAAATTTCCAACTGTGGCAACTTTCTATGCACTCCCCAAAGTACATAAGGGCCTTAGTCCCTTGAAAGGACGCCCCATTGTGTCAGGGACGGATGCCCTCTCACAAAATTCGAGTGTATATGTGGATAAACTACTTAGGTCTTTTGTTACTGCTCTACCCTCCTACATCAGGGATACAAGTGACCTCCTGACGAAACTGGAGGGCATTGTAATAGAACCTGATACCATCATTGCCTCCATTGATGTGGAGGCACTGTACAGCAGTATCCGTCATCAGGATGGTCTCAGAGCAGTAAAATACTTCTTAAGCAGTAGAGGTACCCATTTTGCGTTACATAACGCCTTTTTGATTGAACTTCTGGAGTTTGTACTTCAACGGAACTATTTCCTCTTCAATGGGAAGTGGTAGCACCAGCTCAGGGGCACAGCAATGGGGAGCCCTTGTGCCCCCACATATGCTAATTTGCTCCTGGGCTGGTGGGAAGACACTTTTGTCTTTAGGGACGAGGATGTCACATGGTGCCCCAGGATTATTTTCTGGGGCAGATACATAGATGACATCCTTGTCCTGTGGAAGGGGGATGCAGGTTCATTCTCTGACTTCCTGAGGTATCTAAACACCACATTGGAAGGTCTATACTTTACCTTTGAGATAGGGGGTGACAGTATCACCTTTCTTGATGTCCTCATTGAAAGGCTTAGTGATGGCTCTCTCGGTACGTCCATTTATCGAAAACCAACAGCCACAAATAGCCTTTTAAGATGGGAGAGTCATCATCCCTTCCCTTTGAAACGTGGTGTCCCGAAGGGACAGTTTCTTCGTTTACGTAGAAACTGTTCGTCCCTTAGTGACTTTAAATGTAGATCCACTGAACTTAAACATCGTTTTAGGAATAGGGGTTACCCCGATGATGTGATTGGTTCCGCATTTAAGACAGCCTTGGACTCTAACAGGACGTCTCTTTTGGTACCAAAGATTGAGACTGATGTGACGTCTACTACACGTCTCATTGGTACCTTTGATGACCAGTCAAAAAAAGTGTTTGACATTCTTAAAAGACACTGGCAAATATTGAGGTCTGACCCGGATGTTAGTGGGTTTATCTCTCCACATCCATCGATCACGTATAGAAGGGGAAGGTCAATCAAAGACAGCATTGTCCATAGCCATTTTGTGCCCCCTAAAAAACAGGGTACTTGGCTGGAAAATAGATCAACCGGCACATTTAGATGTGGACATTGCTCGTTTTGTAGATTTATGTGCGTCTCCAACACCTTCCAGAGTTCAGCCACAAATAGGATCTTCTCCATGAGGCAGTTTGCGAACTGCAAAACAGTAGGGGTCGTGTATCTCTGCACGTGTTCGTGCCCCAAGGATTATGTGGGCAAAACGAAAAGAGAACTCAGGGTTCGGATAGGCGAACACCTTGGGGATATCCGGCACAGAAGGGATACTCCAATTGCACGACATGTCTTCAATACACATGGTGGGGATCCAAGCTCCCTTAGCTTTAGGGTTATTGAAGTTATCCCTCCCTCGGTAAGACGGGGTGACTGGGACAAAAAAATCATTCAGCGCGAAACAAGATGGATTTATTTAATGAGATCGATGAGCCCTCTGGGCCTCAACGAACAGCTGACCTTTACTGGTTTTATCTAGCCCTCTGTCGAGTCCTTTGATATCAATGTTATAGCCAGGTATATTTATACATTTTCTATTGTGTGTCTCATTTTTGGGACATTATATTGATTTAGTTCTCTTTTCGTTTTCTTCTGTCTGTTGTCCTAATGTGCTGTAGTATCTACTCACGTTGGTATATGGATTTATCTATCTTGATTATGGCCAATTTAGGCCGTTTTTTCATATACGTGGGTCATTATATACAAGTGTGTATCTTCGTATCTATGTGGCGTACACTCTGGTTTTAGTGTTAATAACAGTGTTTTTCGCTGAATTTACATATGCTGCCTAGGTGGTTATATTCCTATTTTTTAATGATTGTGCCTTGACAGCGCTATATTTGTAGGCGCATTTTTCCAGCGCTTCTATGAGCTATCCTCTCTGTGCCTATTATGGCCCACATCGTGCTTTGACAGCGCTTTATACGAGGGCGCATCTATTCAGCGCTCCCACATCGCATGCGCTGTCTGTTTCTATTATGACCTATATCTTGTACCTGAGTGATATTTGTTCTATACATCACGCATGCGCCACATGGAACGCACTGTTGCGCTCCACTATCGGGGTATCCGCTACATTATACCACAGCTCTGAGATTCTTCTGGAGGCGTGGCGTTACGCGACGCATGCGCCGTCCTATTTTCTATTATGGAACGCATTATGCGTCTTACTTAGCGCTGGCTCCTCTGGATGATGTCATTTCCGGAGGTAGTCTTTAGTTGGCGTGCTCCACACTTACCCACATGTATTTATATGGGCAGATCTGGTGAGTACACTACAGCATTCATCTTTTTTCTTGCTTGCGGCTACAATACCCCTGATGAACCCCCGTTCCATCCACATGGGGGGGAAACGCGTCGGGCACTGGTCGGGGAGACTGCTGTTGTCTGCTTAATTAGATGTCCGGATTCATCTGAAGAAACCGTATACCCACCACGGACCCGGGCTACTTGTATCTATCCAACATCACCCCATATCTACTACGGGCTTCCAGATGAGTATTGATCGCTCTCTGTTGTGCTTTTTGTGAGGGGGATTATTGTGTCCTGCCCCATCATTTGGTGCACCTATGGAGGTTTTGTGGTGGGCTGTGACGATATCTGTCACTTTGAAACTCATATTGAAACAGTAACACTTGCTCTTGTGAGATATATATTGCTACTATAAAAACAGCATACGCAAATTTGGTGCGACTTAGTGTTAAATATTGTTTCAAATGTGACTACGGGCAATCTTTATTAAGCATTGATGCTTCTTTGTTTGGGCTTTAGGAGTTATTTATCTGATTTTCTAGCTGCTGTATTTTGCTGCTTAATTGAGGTGTCTGATGATAGTGTACTATATGGTTGACTTTTTGTATAGCGGGTGACCATGTCTGTATACCATAGCATTTGACTATACACCTCAAATATTTCTCTACTCCTTTAGCCAGATAAGGATCGCATGTTTATATCAAATATGGACAATACTAATATTTATTCATTCACCCCATTTTTGTGAATTCTTTGTTACTTATGGATATTACTATAGACATAACTGTCTATTATATCAAATAGACGTATATCCAAGCAATGCATCAGATCCTTTATATATTTTTGATTATTATATCTCTCTGCTTTTTTGTTTTATTTTTATTTATTATTTTTTCTTCATTTTGGGGTGTTTGGGTTTGTTTGTGGGACATTCTCTTTATTCTATTCCTATTAGGGACAGTTTAGGGCTTCTAGGGTCAGTCGACGTTGAGTGGGGGCGCCTACCGCTTCACATTAGGGTGCCAACCCCCACTGCTAGGTAGGTCTTCCGTTAGGGATCTGCTAGGTCTTTTTTAGGGTTCCCTATTTAGGGTCCTCCAGGGATTTCCTAGGGTTAGTCGACGCGGAGTGGGGGCGCCAACCGCAGAAACTTAGGGTGCCAACCTCCACTGACAGGTAGGTCTCAGTGCAGACTCTTCCTAGGGCCCTATAGGTACATAATTATATGTTTGTTAGTATTTTGTTTGTCATTTATGGAAAGAGTATTTTTTAGGGATCTATAATAAAGGTTATTTTTTAGGTATCCTTGTTTGTTTTGGGTTTTTTTGAGTTGGTCTAGGATTCCACTTATATTTGGACTTAGGTTGTTTTTTTTTCAGGTTTTACCACCAATCAGATCGATCTATGTGTGGAATTATTAACCATTGTTCTGTATAACAATTTTTTCCTTTTTCAGGATACTTTTTATCTACAGAAGCGGGGCACCGCAATGGGCTCCAATGTGGCACCCCCGTATGCTAATCTATACATGACAGAATTTGAAACCTCAATCATCTACAGACATCCTCTGTTCCAAAATGTCTCCCTATGGAAACGCTTCATAGATGATATTTTCTGCATTTGGGGTGGCACATTGGAGTCCTTGCAAGAGTTCTTCCAATTCCTTAACGGAGCCTGGCCAGGTATAAAATTCACGATCAGTCATGATTTTCATTCTATTAACTTTCTGGACACCATGGTACTCAAAGACCAAGCCGGTTTCTTGACTACAGACCTTTTTTCTAAACCAACAGACAGAAATAGCCTGTTACATTACCAGAGCTTCCATCCACCATCCACCAAACGCTCCATACCGATCTCACAATTCCAACGGGTGAAGGGTATAGTACCAGACAGAACCTTATGTGACAAACGACTCCAAAACATGACCGCTAAATTTTTAGAGAGGGGTTATCCATCTAGGGTTCTAGCACAATCCAGGGATCCTCCACCTAGGCCCCCCACCAGAGATCATGGTAAACGTATACCCTTTGTGCACTCATACCACCCCTTCTCTTTCATTCTTCATAAGGCCATCAGACGACATTGGCACCTCCTGTCCACAGCCCACCCAGATGTACCTGAGTTCAGGTCACCTTTTCTACCGTGTTTCAGAAGGCCACCCAATTTGAGAGACAGTCTAGTTAAAGCCGATATCGGGTCGGCGGATCAGCGTAGACAATTGTTCCTATCACGCCCAAAGAATGGTACATTTCCATGCCTCCATTGTGCATGGTGCCACAATGTACTTAAAGGTAATACTTTCCAACATCCCAGATCTGGCAAGACTTTTATGATTAATCAATTCTTCACGTGTGAGTCCTCTTATGTGGTGTATATGGTTGAGCGAAACGGGTCGTTCATTTTCAAAATGTGGTGTATTTGATCAAATGCCCATGTGGGTTGTTATACGTGGGTGAGACTACACAACCAGTAAGAGACAGGATTTCGAAACATAAATCTACGATTCGATGTAAGAACTTATTATTGCCAATACCACACCACTTTCATTCATTAGGCCATTCAGTCTCTCAATTGCGATACCAGGTCATTGACAGTGCACCACCCCCGAGGAGGGGTGGAGATAGAGTCGCTTCACTTCACAGGAAAGAGGCGTTCTGGATTCATACTTTGGAGACATTGGCCCCCAAAGGCCTTAATCGCGACTATGAACTTACGGCGTTTGTTTGATATCTATTGCCATGTATGGTTACTAATTTGTTTTTCTCTGTCTTTTTAGAGTCGTCTGTATTGATTTTTTGGCACCACGGATTACGAGCACCATCTTATCCACCTACTATCACTGTGCTCCGGATTTACCACGTCTACTCCCATTGTCTTCTTTTCTTTTCCCTTTTTTTCAGCTGGTCACCTCATTGTCAAATACTCATATTGCATTATATAATATAATTTTACTCTACTGTTACTATTTCTCCTTAGGGATCACGTACTCCCTCCTCTTTCCATTTTTCCCTACTTTACATATGGTCTAAGTCTCCATCCCGCTTAGGGTTAATACATTTAGGCTCCTTTTTCCTGTATGCCCCTGCGTCCATGCTACCTATGAGATTTGCCTGTGGGCATTTTCACTATAGATATGCTTCTGCTGATATAGCGAACATATTAATCCTTTTCGCCGCCCGGCGCCCCACCTCCAGTACGTCACGTGACGTTTTTCTTGTTCCTCGTATACCAGCGCTTTTACCAGCGCCTTTATGCAGTGTAGCCCACAGCGGGTATACTTATCACAACATGCCTCCTTCAATATGGCGATCGTTACACTTCCCCTGCCGCCCGGCGCCCCACTTCCGGCGCGTCATATCCGGTATACCAGCGCTCCCACACAGCATATCCTGCCTCACCTAATATGGTGACGGGACTCCATCTGTATGTGTCCGGTGCCCCACTTCCGGTATGTCATATCCGGAATCTGTTTCACACCATCTTTTCAGTGTACACAGTGCTATTAGGCACTGTTTACTACAGCGCGTCACTTCCGCCTTCCCTCGTGGCTAGGACGCGCCGCAGCACAGATGGCACTCGCATCATCGGCTGATTTCCCGCCCACAGGTATTTAAATTGGCCCCTCTCTCCATATCCTCTACTCACACAGCGGTGGATGCCGCGGAACCGGCCATTTGCATAGGTAAACTATCTGAGACACTACTCCTTTATTCATTTATTACTCTATACCTGTTAGCTGTTTTCTATATATTTGCCCTCTCCCATCTTAGGCTGCACCAGGATATATTTCTCTACCTCTGGAACTAGCGCTGTACCCAGGACTCTATCGGTAGGCTCTCATATACCTCTAGTATCCACTATATCACTACACTTCCGTATTATACTAGATTTGCCACTATCTCTTTTCTTTTTAGAGGCAGCGCTTATAGCCTTTAATATTCATCCTCTATCCCAGTATTTGGTACGTAACCCCCCTCTTCTTCCTCTTCTTTCATTTCTTACTCTGCTTTTCTCTCACTCACCGTGCCACCATGTATACATTACTCTCCATTCTCAGATGCGCACCATAGTATACACTTATTGCCATGTACATGTACGGCTGTCCATGTGTATGTTATGTATATACTTTATTTTTAGTTATTTTTTTTAATTTTTTTTATTTCTGTTGACATTATCCCAATTACATGAATTGTTTTGATGTATGTAATTTTCAGTTAGGGTACCGTCACACTATACGATTTACCTACGATCACGACCAGCGATATGACCTGGCCGTGATCGTAGGTAAATCGTAGTGTGGTCGCTGGGGAGCTGTCACACAGACAGCTCTCCAGCGACCAACGATGCCAAGGTCCCTGGGTAACCAGGGTAAACATCGGGTAACTAAGCGCAGGATCGCGCTTAGTTACCCGATGTTTACCCTGGTTACAAGCGTTAAACTAAAAAAAAACAAACAGCACATGCTTACATCTGGTGTCCGTCAGGTCCCTTGCAGTCTCTGCTTCCCGCACTCACTGACTGCCGGCCGTAAAGTGAAAGTGAAAGCACAGCCGCTGTGCTCTGCTTTCACTTTACGGCCGGCAGTCACAGTGCGGGAAGCAGAGACTGCAAGGGACCTGACGGACACCAGAATGTAAGTATGTGCTGTTTGTTTTTTTTTAGTTTAACGCTTGTAACCAGGGTAAACATCGGGTAACTAAGCGCGGTCCTGCGCTTAGTTACCCGATGTTTACCCTGGTTACAAGCGAACGCATCGCTGGATCGCATCGCTAGATCGCTAGATCGGTGTCACACACACCGATCTAGCGATGACAGCGGGAGATCCAGCGATGAAAGAAAGTTCCATACGATCTGCTACGACGTACGATTCTCAGCAGGATCCCTGATCGCTGCTGCGTGTCAGACACAGCGATATCGTAACGATATCGCTGGAACGTCACGAATCGTACCGTCGTAGCGATCGAAATGTTATAGTGTGACGGTACCCTTACTGACGAAGGTCCTCTGTGTGACCGAAACGTTTTTGCTTGGGATACAATAAACCACCTGTTTTCTTCTCACCATAAATAAGTTGAGTGCTGGGTTTCTTACTTGCTTGGTATAACAAGTATGTAACACCTGGAGGCACCATAAATGGTATGTAACACCAGGGGGCGCCATAACAAGTATGTAACACCAGGGGGCGCCATAACAAGTATGTAACACCAGGGGGCGCCATAACAAGTATGTAACACCAGTGGGCGCCATAACAAGTATGTAACACCAGGGGGAGCCATAACAAGTATGTAACACCAGGGGGCGCCATAACAAGTATGTAACACCAGGGGGCGCCATAACAAGTATGTAACACCAGGGGGCGCCATAACAAGTATGTAACACCAGGGGGACGCCATAACAAGTATGTAACACCAGGGGGCACCATAACAGGTATGTAACACCAGGAGGCGCCATAACAAGTATGTAACACCAGGGGGCGCCATAACAGGTATGTAACACCAGGGGGCGCCATAACAAGTATGTAACACCAGGGGCGCCATAACAAGTATGTAACACCTGGAGGCACCATAAATGGTATATAACACCAGGGGGCGCCATAACAAGTATGTAACACCAGGGGGCGCCATAACAAGTATGTAACACCAGGGGGCGCCATAACAAGTATGTAACACCAGGGAGCGCCATAACAAGTATGTAACACCAGGGGGAGCCATAACAAGTATGTAACACCAGGGGGCGCCATAACAAGTATGTAACACCAGGAGGCACCATAACAGGTATCTAACACCAGGGGGCACCATAACAGGTATGTAACACCAGGAGGCGCCATAACAAGTATGTAACACCAGGGGGCGCCATAACAAGTATGTAACACCAGGGGGCGCCATAACAAGTATGTAACACCAGGGGGCGCCATAACAAGTATGTAACACCAGGGGGCGCCATAACAAGTATGTAACACCAGGGGGCGCCATAACAAGTATGTAACACCAGGAGGCGCCATAACAAGTATGTAACACCAGAGGGTCCATAACAAGTATGTAACACCAGGGGGTTCCATAATACGTATGTAACACCAGGGGGCGCCATAACAAGTATGTAACACCAGGAGGCACCGTAACAAGTATGTAACACCAGGAGGCACCATAACAAGTATGTAACACCAGGGGGCACCACAGCAAGTATGTAACACCAGGAGGCACCATAACAAGTATGTAACACCTGGAGGCACCATAACAGGTATGTAACACCAGGGGGCGCCATAACATGTGTGTAACACCAGGAGGCACCATAACAGGTATGTAACACCAGGGGGCGCCATAACAGGTATGTAACACCAGGTGGCGCACTCTATTGTAAGTAGACTTTCCCTTTAACACAGAGGTTCAGTGACTTTGGTGACAAGACTCGGTGCGGCACTTACTCGTAGACGCAGTGAGCAGCTGTCACTATCCACTGGGGACTGATGAGCGAGCCGCCACACAGGTGAATGCCCTGGAAGGTCAGACTGGCTTGCCAGGGCCACTGTCCCTCGGCAGAGATGTTTCCTCCCACGATGCGGGTGGATGAGGAATAACTGGGCCGATTTCCACACACTGCAAGTAAATAGAGGGATTAGAGATGTGATGTGACGGCAATCAGAGCATAGAAGGAACAGGGGAGGTAGAGACGATCCTCCCGGCCTCTGAAACTAGAATGAGGCCCAAAGCTTCGACAGATCAGCGGCGATCAATAATATAACGTTAATGTGTGCGACTTTAAGCTAAATGTAGGCCGGCCACATATATTACTGATTTGGAGAAAAAGAAAAAATAGCAGCTAAATTAATTAATAAATAAAACTCACCTCGCCGCCCACCTCTACCGCCGCCTTAGGCGCTGGCTGATCCTCATAACTCCCTCAACCTCTTCAGTGCAGCTCCATTGTGCTCCGATGTCGTCTTCCTCAGTCATTACGTAAACGTGAGTCTTGCAGAAGGCCTAGTCAGTGACTCGGGGGCGCACACCGGGACCCTAGAGTCCTAACTGGCGCCACAAAGAAGAACCGCTGTGTACGGTGGAGCAGTAATGAAGAGGAGCGACGAGGAGGACTGCACTGGGAGGATTTGGTGATGGGACCGGTGAGCAGCGAGGTAAGATTAAATCGTTTTTTACCCCATTGTTAGTATTTTCTGGGGTCCAGTCCCTACACCCCCCTTCCCCTTTCCACCACCCCCCCCCCCCCCCAGCATAATAATTTTTCAGAAAAAAAACACCAAACTATTTATTTTTGTCAAACAATTAATAACTCGATAAATGATGGAGAAGTGTGAGTGTCAATAAAGCTTTTTGAAACTTTATTGACAATGCACAAATGCTGACACCCACCATCTCAGCCTGCATTAATAATCAGATTTTTTTTTTTCATTTTTTTTTTTTGGTAAATTGGTGACAAAATTCTGATCTTTAACGAAATATTCCCGCTGTTCCTCAACAAATATCGCCTAAACCCTCAGATCAGTGTTGAATACTCACCCACGCACTTTACCGTGGTGACGTTTCTCGAGGAGCAGAATTCCCTTAAAGAAATAAATAAATGAGTTAACACCGGTGTATTTTAATTTATAAACTGTTATTGACCCAACATTTATAAAAAGATTAGTATTTTGTGCCAAATAAATTGTGAAATGAAATGAAATTGTGAAATAAATTGTCTCCCATTGTGTTTCTCCACACTGAACAATCCCAAATTTTAAGGAGGATTTCTTAAAAATCTGAAAATCTGCTGTAATCTGTGGAGAAGCCTGGTACGAAGGTGTTCAATTTCCCAGCAGCACTCCCGCAGGAGAAACTAGGTAATACACAGTCCAAAGCCTGGAACTAAGGTGTTCAATTTCCCAGCAGCACTCCCGCAGGAGAAACTAGGTTTTACACAGTCCAAAGCCTGGAACTAAGGTGTTCAATTTCCCAGCAGCACTCCCGCAGGAGAAACTAGGTATTACACAGTCCAAAGCCTGGAACTAAGGTGTTCAATTTCCCAGCAGCAATCCTGCAGGAGAAACTAGGTATTACACAGTCCAAAGCCTGGAACTAAGGTGTTCAATTTCCCAGCAGCAATCCTGCAGGAGAAACTAGGTATTACACAGTCCAAAGCCTGGAACTAAAGTGTTCAATTTCCCAGCAGCACTCCCGCAGGAGAAACTAGGTATTACACGGTCCAAAGCCTGGAACTAAGGTGTTCAATTTCCCAGCAGCAATCCTGCAGGAGAAACTAGGTATTACACAGTCCAAAGCCTGGAACTAAGGTGTTCAATTTCCCAGCAGCAATCCTGCAGGAGAAACTAGGTATTACACAGTCCAAAGCCTGGAACTAAGGTGTTCAATTTCCCAGCAGCAATCCTGCAGGAGAAACTAGGTATTACACAGTCCAAAGCCTGGAACTAAGGTGTTCAATTTCCCAGCAGCAATCCTGCAGGAGAAACTAGGTATTACACAGTCCAAAGCCTGGAACGAAGGTGTTCAATTTCCCAGCAGCAATCCTGCAGGAGAAACTAGGTATTACACAGTCCAAAGCCTGGAACTAAGGTGTTCAATTTCCCAGCAGCACTCCCGCAGGAGAAACTAGGTATTACACAGTCCACAGCCTGGAACTAAGGTGTTCAATTTCCCAGCAGCACTCCCGCAGGAGAAACTAGGTATTACACAGTCCAAAGCCTGGAACTAAGGTGTTCAATTTCCCAGCAGCACTCCCGCAGGAGAAACTAGGTATTACACAGTCCAAAGCCTGGAACTAAGGTGTTCAATTTCCCAGCAGCACTCCCGCAGGAGAAACTAGGTATTACACAGTCCAAAGCCTGGAACTAAGGTGTTCAATTTCCCAGCAGCACTCCCGCAGGAGAAACTAGGTATTACACGGTCCAAAGCCTGGAACTAAGGTGTTCAATTTCCCAGCAGCACTCCCGCAGGAGAAACTAGGTATTACACAGTCCAAAGCCTGGAACTAAGGTGTTCAATTTCCCAGCAGCACTCCCGCAGGAGAAACTAGGTATTACACGGTCCAAAGCCTGGAACTAAGGTGTTCAATTTCGCAGCAGCACTCCCGCAGGAGAAACTAGGTATTACACGGTCCAAAGCCTGGAACTAAGGTGTTCAATTTCCCAGCAGCACGGTCCATTCAAATCAGTGATTGTCTGTGTAATGCAGGACAGCATGGGTCCTCCAGAGACAGCGGACCACCTATAATCATGGTCCTTGGTGCGGTGGGATCGGCACCACTACTTACTGCCCCTGTATCATCTGCTGGATCAATGTTTCCCGCATGTCAGGATTAGGAGATTTAGTTATGGACACAAATTCTCTCCTAAACTGTTCCTCCACAGCGGTCACTGGCACGGAGCCGGTGCTCACAAAACTGCAACGTAAAGGGAGAAAGGTGAGCGCAGGCGTGATAATTAAAAAAAAGAAAGAAACTTCTGCAAGAAAATATGAAACGACAAATCATTGGAATTTTTAAAATGACACAAAAGTTTTTCAAGTTTTTTTTTTCTTATAACTTTTTGTTCCTCTGTTATGACTTTTTTCTTTTTTTTATTTCTTTCAGAACTTTCTGAATAAATTTACAACCGGGTGCTACCAGTTTTTCTTTTTGTTTCTCTGTTAATACTCCTAGAAATTTCTGAATAAAGTTACATAAGGTTTTTCTCTTTTTTTTTCTTGTAGCTTATTGTTCCTCTGTTTGTAGGCTATGTGCACACGTCGTGGATTTGGCCGCTGCGGATTCGCAGCAGTTTCCCATGTGTTGTACAGTACCATGTAAACATATGGAAAATCAAATCCGCTGTGCCCATGGTGCGGAAAATTCCGCACGGAAACGCAGCATTGTATTTTCCGCAGCATGTCAATTCTTACACCTGTTCCTCAATAGGAATCCGCAGGTGAAAAACCGCAGGTGGAATCCGCACAAAAAACCGCAGGAAATCCGCAGGTAAACCTCAGTGCGCTTTACCTGCGAATTTTTCAAAAACGGTGCAGAAAAATCCTCAATGTGGGTACATAGTCTTAGGGTATGTGCACACGTCAGGATTTTTAGCGTTTTTTTTGCGGAATTTCGCTATAAAAACGCTATAATTCCGCATTAAAAACGCTAAAATTATGCATCCTATCATTTAGAATGCATTCCGGATTTTTTGTGCAGATGTAAGCGTTTTTTTCCGCAAAAAAACGCTTACCGCTAAAAATCCGGACATGCTCTATCTTTTTCCGGAATTTTTGCGGATTTCTAAGCCAAAATGACATTCCGGAAAAAAAAAAAATCCGCAAAAATTCCGCAAAAAATCCGCGCAAAATCCGCGCAAAAAACGCGCAATTTCCGCGAGAAATCTGCGCAAAAAAAACGCAGATTTCTGGCAGAAATCTCAGGATTTTGTCAGGAAAAAATCCTGACGTGTGCACATACCCTAACTCTCAGAAATTCCTGAATAAAGTGTCAAAAATCTTTTTTTTTTTTCATTTAAGTTTTTGTTCCTCTTTAATTATTCTCGAAAATTTCTGAATAAATCGACAACGCGATCTTACAAGGATTTTTTTTATAACTTCTTGTTGCTCTACTATTACTCCTAGAAGTTTCTGAATAAATTGACAACTTTTATAACTTTTTTTTACTCTACTATTGCTCCTAGAAATTTCTTAATAAAATTACAACAACATTTTCTAGGTTTTTTTTCTTAGAATTTCTTGTTCCTTTCTTATTACTCTTGGAAATTGCGGAATAAATTGACAACTGAGTTTTACCAATTTTTGCAATTTTTTTTAACTTTTGTTCCTCTGTTATTACTTTTAGAAATTTCAGAATAAATTGACAACTGAGTTTTACCAATTTTTGCAATTTTTTTTAACTTTTGTTCCTCTGTTATTACTTTTAGAAATTTCAGAATAAATTGACAACTGGGTTTTATCAGTTTATTTATATCGGAATAGGTAATTATTAGTTATTTTTTATCACATTTGGGCCGTTAGACCATTTTCTTAATTTCATGGCAACCCCAGAGCAAGCATAACTACTCCACTGACAAAATAAGGAAAAGGACAGAAATAAAGGGGCAGATTAGAAAGTTTCACCCACTTTAAAGGAAAATTCTCAAAATTTTTCCAAAAGAAAAAAAGCACAAACCTAACTGGACTCTTCATTACCTTGAAAACCCTAATTGCTTACAAGTCAGATTCCCATACAAGCTTTTCCATCCGTCAGAACAGACCGTTCTCCAGGAGCCGGCGGCGTAGGCCTGCAGCACGCCATTCCGTCCGCTCAGACGCACTGCAACGTGTGATACAAATGCTGTTAGTATCTGATGACGGAATTGTGCCATTTTTTATTGTCGCCATTTACTGATCACTGCAAATAATAATCTGCTGTGCTATTCAGGGCTTTGGTAAAATCATCCATAGCCAGCAGATCAGCCTGGGGCTCACTGTTAGTGTTTCTGCCTCTCATGCCATTTACACCTGGTAAAAGAAAATGTTTAATAAAAGGGAGACCCTTCCCTTAAGAACTGTCAGAATGCAGACAATGGTAAAGCTGGCAATTCACGTAACCACTGCTCTTTTTGAAACTACTTATACTAAGGAGGTTATTGTTTGGATATCTGTAATAGTTCTGACCAACTATTATTATTTATTTCTATAGCACCATTGATTCCATGGTGCTGTACATGAGAAGGGGTTACATACAAGTTACAGATATCACTTACAGTAAACAAACTAACAATGACGGACTGATACAGAGGGGCGAGGACCCTGCCCTTGCGGGCTTACATTCTACAGGATGATGGGGAAGGAGACAGTAGGTTGAGGGTTGCAGGAGCTCTGGTGTTGGTGAGGCGGTAGCTCCGGTAGTGATGAGGATGCAGCGGGGTCAGTGCAGGCTGTAGGCTTTCCTGAAGAGATGAGTTTTCAGGTTCCATCTGAAGGATCTGAATGTGGTTGATAGTCGGACGTGTTGGGGCAGAGAGTTCCAGAGGATGGGGGATATTCGGGAGAAGTCTTGGAGGCGGTTGGATGAGGAGCGGATAAGTGTGGAGGAGAGAAGGAGGTCTTGGGAGGACCGGAGATTACGTGAGGGAAGATATCGGGAGATTAGTTCAGAGATATATGGAGGAGACAGGTTATGGATGGCTTTGTAGGTCAGTGTTAGTAATTTGTTCTGGATACGCTGAGGGAATGGGAGCCAGTGAAGAGATTTGCAGAGCGGGGAAGCGGAGGAGTAGCGAGGAGAGAGATGAATAAGACGGGCAGCAGAGTTAAGGATCGACTGGAGAGGTGCAAGGGTGTTAGCAGGGAGGCCACAGAAAAGGATGTTGCAGTAGTCAAGGCGGGAGATGATGAGGGCATGCACAAGCATTTTAGTAGATTGACGGTTGAGGAAAGGATGGATTCTGGAAATATTTTTGAGCTGGAGGCGACAAGAGGTGGAAAGAGCTTGGATGTTTGAAGGACAGGGCAGAGTCAAGGGTTACTCTGAGGCAGCGGACTTCCAGTACGGGGGAAAGTGTGATGTCGTTAATTGTGATAGATAGGTCAGGTAAGGAAGATCTATGAGATGGAGGAAAGATGATGACTTCAGACTTGTCCACTTTGAATTTGAGGGAGCGAGAGGAGAAGAAGGAGGATATGGCTGATAGACACTCCGGGATTCATCGGCATAAAGGTGGTACTGGACTCCATGGGACTTTATAAGTTGTCACAGGCCGAGTGTATAGATTGAGAAGAGTAGGGGTCCTAGAACAGAGCCTTGAGGGACACCAACAGAGAGAGGATGGGATGAGGAGGTAGTGTGGGAGTGGGAGATGCTGAATGTGCGGTTGGAAAGGTATGAGGAGATCCAGGATAGGGCGAGGTCTTTGATGCCAAAGGAGGAGAGGATCCGCAGTAGGAGGCAGTGGTCAACTGTGTCGAAAGCAGAGGACAAGTCTAGGAGGAGGAGTATAGAGTATTTTCCGTTAGTTATTGACCAATAACTGTAGTTCTCCAATGTTCACTAATGGGAATCTACTCAGTGTAAAATTAGAGCTTAAGAAAAATACTAAAAACCGTCATGTGAAGAATATCAACAAGGGAATATTGAGATTACCACATCTGAGTTCATCATCTCCATCTGGGCAGTCGTAGATTCCATCGCAACGTTTGGACTTTAGGATACATTTTGAAGAGGATTGGCAGCGGATCTTCCCAGGACATGTGTAATGAACTGAAAGACAAAAAAATATAGTCATGCTATCTATCATTTTATCTATTGCTGCATGTCCTCAGGCTACTGAGCTCTCCCCAAAAACTTTAAGCTGCAGCTCTTATTGTTCAGATTGGCTGCTGTGTAAATGCATAAGCCCTCCACAAGCTCAGAAAGTTTCATGCATCAACATAACAGCAAGAACAAAACGAATTATTATGCAGATTGGATTTAAGTGTCATAAAGATGGAATTTTTTGTTTCCTAATAACCTCATGGATGGCTTGTGGTCTTGGGTCACTGAAACTAGTCATTGAACAAGGTATAAAAACATTAGATATTTCCCAAAAACTTAAGCATGAGCATCGTACTGTGAAGAGATTTGTGGCTGATTCAAAGCACAGACTTTTTTTGTGCAGATAAAGGTATAATAAGGAAGGATTCTGTCAGACAAATTAATCAGATTAAGAGATCACCTGCTAAAATACCATTACAAAGAAGCAAACAGATGTATGAAGCTGCTGGTGCCTCTGGAGTCCCTCGAACCTCAAAGTGTTGGATCCTCCAGAGGCTTCCAGTTGCAAAGAAACCCACTATTCGGCCACCCCTTAACAGTTCTCAGCTCACAAGCAGAAACGGTTGCAGTGGAATAGACAGACATGAAGACTAATTTTAAAACAGAATTGTTTACTGATGATTCCCTTCAACTCTGGATGTTCCAGATTGATGGAGTATTGGATGGTTGGCCGATAGCCACCATGTCCCAATAAGGTTGCAACGTCAGCAAAGAAGTGGCGGAGCCATGTTTTGGATTGGAATCATGGGGAGAGAGCTAATAGGTCCCTTTAGGGTCCCTGAAGGTGAGAAAATGACCTGGGCAAAATCATCGTCATGCTGACAATGCACCATGTCATGCAGCAAAGAAGTCTCCAAGTCATTGGCTGTTATGGGCATAAAGATAGAGAAACTCATGGTGTGACCACCATCCTCTCCTGACCTCAACCCTATTGAGAACCTTTAGAGTATCTTCAAGCAAAAGATCTACGAGGGTGGGGACGCTTGCACAGAAATGGATGCAACTGGAAAACCAGCTGGGAAAACAATCCGTCTTCTTGAAATAAGCAGTCTAAGGTTAGGAAGGAGGTTTGGAATTAAGTTCTAGGGTGATATATGACATGTTTTTGGGTTTTCTTTTGATATAGGAACCTCATAGACCTACATCTAACACAGGTTCTTCACGTCCCATGTAAAATCCTGATCGATACACAGTCTATTTTCTGAAATGCCCACTCGACAGGCTGCTGTTGTTATGGAGAGAAACGAGCAGACTTGAGAGGAGACCCGCAGAAGATTAATGCGTTCTGGAATTGCACAGGGACCAGACATTAGACACAGTTAGACAGTGAATTTTCGCTAAGTAGAAGAGTGCATGAAACTCATCCAACATAATGAATGTCTACTGTCCAATTAAGCCATTAATACACTGATAAACAAGCTATCAAGTCATCGGCCATTCATCGCACCGTCAGACAATGAAGGTGAGAAAGGTCAACTTGCTTTGCTTAATGAAAAAAAAGCCGCTAACCGTCTCTATTCTTTCTTTCAAGTGGCTTGTAAAACATTTAATCCTTGACAATTTAATGGAGATGCCACTGAATAATGAATAGCACTTACCAATCAGGCCGGTAGCAATCACCAGGACAATAGCCAGCACAACGAGAAGGATGATAATGAGATATTTCATAGGGATGATGGGATGGCACTTGGAGGATCCATCACTTTCTTGGTTCTCTGTAAAAAAATAAATAAATCAGAAAAGTGTATACAAAGAATTCAGAAGTTTCTGCAGCATCTGACGACATCAACAAGTGCACCGCCATTCCTAAATATTAATTTTTGCATTTGATGTTGTTAAACCTCAACTGAGTTGGCAATGACTAGACCATGGAGAAGGTAGAAAAAAAATCCCATTCTTCAACCTTAGACCACTCATGCAGGTGCAAACTTTCCCAGTTTATCGCTCCCAAATTAGTTACCGATGGTTGGCAGGTATTCTGAGAGTGACGTCAGGCACAAATAGGCTAAAGAAAAAAGGGCAAACTAAACAAAGGGAAGGGTTCAAACGTTCCAAATTGGATCCCCAGGTTACAACTCCTAAATTAGTCATTGATTGGTGATCAATGTCTGCAAGGGATGCCTTGCCAGGCTGAAACGGGCTATAGGAAAAAGGTCAGCATAGCCAAAGGCAAAGGTCCAAACTTTCTTGGTTGGATTCCCTAGTCTTAACTTCCATAGTAGTTATCAATTGGTGGCAATCGACTACAAGAAATGGTAGACAGAAACAGGATATAGACAAAGGAAAGAGTCTAAACTTCTCGGTGGATTCCCAGGTTTTGATTTCCATAGTCAACAATTGGTGGCGAGCATCTGCAAGTGCTGGCAGGCAGATGCAAGGTATAGACAAAGTCAAGGGTCCAAAGTCGCTTGGTTGGATTTCTAGATCTTGACTTCCAAAGTATCACAGAATCATAGAATGATAGAATGCTTGAAGTGACCTCAAGGGTCATCGTGTCCAACCCGTGCTCAATGCCGGATTCATCTCAGACAGATGTCTGTCCAGCCTCTGTTTAAAGACTTCCATTAAAGGAGAACTCACCCCCTCTCGTGGCAGGCTGTTCCACTCATTGATCACAGTCAAAAAGAATTTTTGAATATCTAATCCGTATCTTCTTTCTTTCAGTTTCATTCCATTACTTCTCATCTTTCCATGTGCAAATGAGAATAATGATGATCCCTCTACACTGTGACATCCCTTCAGATATTTGTAGACAGCTATTAAATCTCCTCTTAGCCTATTATTATTATATTATTATTCTTTTTTGCAGCTAAACATTCCCAGATCCTTTAATCGTTCCTGGTAGGACATACTTTGCAGTCCACTCACCATCCTGGTAGCTCTTCTTTGAACTTGCTTCAGTTTTTCGATGTCTCTTTTAAAATGTGGTGCCCAGAACTGGACCCAGTATTCCAGATGAGGTTTTTACAAGGAGTAGAAGTGGATAATTACTTCACGTGATCTAGAGACTCTATGCTAGAATCTGTCACTCCATCTTAGGCCTATAAGCTAATTCCACTGCCATCAGGGGCTTATCTACAGCATTCTGTAATGCTGTAGATAACCCCCTGATGTAACCTGAAACATAAGAAAAAAAAGTTAGATTATACTCACCCAGGGGCGGTCACGTGCGGTCCTGTCCAATGGGCGTCACGGTGCAGGTCCAGTGCCTCCCATCTTCATACCATGATGTCCTCTTCTTTGCTTCCTGTCGCGGCTCCTGCACAGGCGTACTTTGTCTGCCCTGTTGAGGGCAGAGCAAAGTACTGCAGTGTGCTGGTGCCAGGCCTCTCTGACCTTTCCCGGCGCCTGCGCACTGCAGTACTTTGACCTGCCCTCAACAGGGCAGATAAAGTACGCCTGCGCAGGAGCCATGACAGGAAGCAAAAAAGAGGACGTCATCATGTGAAGATGGGAGGCGCTGGACCGGCACCGCGATGCCCATCGGACCGGACTGCACCGGGACCGCCCCTGGGTGAGCATAATGTTTTTCTTATCTTTCAGATAAGATTATAGAATGCTGTAGATAAGCCCCTGATGGCGGTGGCCTTAGCTTATAGGCCTAAAATGGGGTGACAGATTCCCTTTAATAAATCCTAGAACTGTGTTTGCCTTTTTTGCTGCTGCATCACACTGTTGACTCAAGTCCAGTCTGTGATCCAAGTATTTTTCACACGTGCTATTGCTTAGTTCTATTCCTCCAATTCTGTAGATGTAATTTTTGTTTTTCTTGCATTTCTCCCTTTTAAATCCCATTCTATAACTCGCTGCCCATTGTTCAAGCTTATCTAGTTCCTTCAGAATCCTTTCTCTGTCTTCTCTAGTGTTAAGGTACCTTCACACTCAGCGACGCTGCAGCGATACCGACAACGATGTCGATCGCTGCAGCGTCTCTGTTTGGTCGCTGGAGAGCTGTCACACAGACAGCTCTCCAGTGACCAACGATGCCGGTAACTAGGGTAAACATCGGGTTACTAAGCTCAGGGCCGCGCTTAGTAACCCGATGTTTACCTTGGTTACCATCGTAAAAGTAAAAAAAACAAACACTACATACTTACCTTCCGCTGTCTGTCCCCGGCGCTGTGCTTTCCTGCACTGACTGTGAGCACAGCGGCCGGAAAGCAGAGTGGTGACGTCACCGCTGTGCTTTCCGGCTGGCCGGCGCTCACAGCCAGGGCAGAGAAGCACAGCGCCGAGGACAGACAGCGGAAGGTAAGTATGTAGTGTTTGTTTTTTTTACTTTTACGCTGGTAACCAGGGTAAACATCGGGTTACTAAGCGCGGCCCTGCGCTTAGTAACCCGATGTTTACCCTGGTTACCAGTGAAGACATCGCTGAATCGGCGATGTCTGCAGGAGGTCCAGCGATGAAATAAAGTGCTGGACTTTCTGCACCGACCAACGACATCACAGCAGGATCCTGATCGCTGCTGCCTGTCAAACTGAACGATATCGCTAGCCAGGACGCTGCAACGTCACGGATCGCTAGCGATATCGTTCAGTGTGACGGTACCTTTAGCTATTCTTCCTAGCTTTCATTTGTCTTCAAATTTGATTAGCTTACCTTCAGTTCCCTTATCTAGATCATTTATAAAAATGTTGAACAACACTATGGCCAGGACAGAGCCTTGTGGTACCCCACTTGAAACTCTTCCAATTGGATGTGCAACCATTTATTACCACTCTTTGAGTACAATCACTGAGCCAGTTATGAATACACCGAACCAAAGCCTTGTCAGTCCCATACTTGGTCATTTTTTCAATAAGGATAGTATGAGATACTTTATCAAATGTTTTGCTGAAGTTGAGATATACTATATCTACTGCATTTCCCTGATCCACCCGGTCAGTGATTCCATCATAGAAGGAAATTAGATTAGTCTGACATGACTTATTTGCTATAAACCCATGCTGGCTCTGGTCAATTAGGGTTAGGGTAAGGGTATCTTATCCAAGTACTTACATACATGCTGTCTAATAATTTGTTCATAGATCTTTCATGGTATAGAAGAAAGACTCACTGACATGTAATTTCCTGGCTCCATTTTCTTTTCTTTTTTTGTAGATAGGGACTACATTTACCCTTCTCCAATCTTCTGAGACGTCTCCTGTTTTCCATGATTTTTCAAAGATTCTGGCTAATGGTTTTGCAATTTCCTCTGCTAACTCTTTCAGTACCCTAGGATATAATTCACCTGCACCATGAGATATAAATTCATTTAAATTAGCTAAGTGTTCCCTCACCATCTCTCCGTTTATGGATAGTATGAATTATTTTATTTCTTCGATGGCACCGTGAAGATCAGTTGATGTTACAATTGCTTTCTTAGAGAACATGGATGCAAAATAGGAATTTAAAAGTTCAGCCTTCTCAACATGTAGTAGTCATGTAGTAGTCATCTATTTGAATTGCATTACTGCTCTAGAAAATTAGAAAAATTGAGACTACTTAGCGCATAAATTGGCCAAGTCATGTGTACCTGGCAGCCACAATAAGGCAATTCTCATTGCTGGGAATCTGCCTAATGTGAATCCTCTCTTAGGCTGAAGCCTACATTTAAATGGAAAGGTAGGATCCTGCTGTAATTAAAAATATTTAGAATTGAGAGTCCTCAGTGGTTGATACCTTTTAATGGCTAACTGAAAAGATGGTAACAAATTGTTATTAAAACTGTAAAACTGCTGTAATTAAAAACGCCTGAGGGGTGAAGTGCTCAGTCAAAAAGACTACGCATACAAATATCAAAAAACTGACCCTCACTTCCAAATGGATATCAGGTGTGCAGGTTACAAGTACACACCTGAATTCTGTTTGGAAGTGATGGTCAGTCTTTTGACATTCATCTGCAAGAGATGGCAGGCAGAAACATGCTATAGACAAAGTCAAGGGTCCCAACTTTCTTGGTTGTGTTCCCAGGTCTTGACTTCCAAAGTAATCATCCATTGGTGGCAAGCAATTGCTAGAGATGGCAGGCAGAAATGGAGTATAGACAAAGGCAAGGGTCCAAACTTTCTCGGTTGGATTGACTTCCAAAGTAGTCACCGATTGGAGGCAAGCATCTGCAAGTGATTCCAGGCAGAAATAGGCTAAAGACAAAGCCAAGGATCCAAACTTTTTTGGTTGGATTCTCAAGTCTTGACTTCCAAAGTAGTCACACATCGAGGTGAGTGTCTGAAAGAGATGGCAGGCAGAAACGGGCTATAGATGAAGGAAAGGGTCCAAACTTTCTCAGTTGAATTTCCAGGTCTTGACTTCCAAATTAATCATCCATTGGTGGCAAGCATTTGCTAGAGATGGCAGGCAGAAATGGAGTATAGACAAAGGCAAGGGTCCAAACTTTTTCTGTTGGATTCTCAAGTCTTGACTTCCAAAGTAGTCACCGATTGGAGGCAAGCATCTGCAAGTGATTACAGGCAGAAATGGAACATAGACAAAGGTAAGGGTCCAAACTTTCTCGGTTGGATTCTCAAGTCTTGACTTCCAAAGTAGTCACACATCGAGATGAGTGTCTGCAAGAGATGGCAGGCAGAAACGGGCTATAGATGAAGGAAAGGGTTCAAACTTTCTCAGTTGAATTTCCAGGTCTTGACTTCCAAAGTAGTTACAAGTAGGTCAACTGCAGGAGATGCCAGGCAGAAAAATGCTATAGAAAAGGGTCAAATTAATCAACGGCAATGTATTTATTGCATAGTAGTATGGTGTATTACTGTGAATAGGTTGTAGTGGTAATGTGAGAGGCAGGGACAAGGCCGTAGTTATGGCTGGGAGCATACCCGTTAGCGTGCCCTGGTCTCCCCTCACATGAATATAGTGTCCCCACTGCAGCATACTTTGCACTTCACTTTCTGTACTGTTGGGGTTCCCTCCGGGTGGCAGAAGTTTCGATACTGCTGTTGTTCCATTAAAAGACACAGAGTCCGTTTCAAATTTCAAGGGCAAAACTTTACTTTCATGTTCTCGCAGATCATCCATTTTCATAACAGTCTCAACATCAGATTCAATATTACACGTCTCTTCCTCTTTCCCTGTACTCTCCTCCTTGTCACACAGCACGTGTCCGGGATGGACCGTATCGTACGGTTCCTCAGCGTCCTCCCTGTTCAGACTCTCTGCACTTGTGGGTTCCCTCAGCTGTTTTGCACCGGATCTGAGGGCATCAGCCCATGCGATGATCTGCCACATGGTGAGCGACATGTCCTTTGTTACTGCTGTGACTTCTCCTGCAGCTCCATTCCTTACTAACGCTGTCACTGCTTCTGATCTGCTATTCTAACCAGCTGGCCCTGGATGGCTGGGCTTCCCTCTTAACATTACATGGTCACTGGGCACTCAGCTGTTCATCTCCCAGGCTCTTACTCCCTAAAATCAGGAAATGCTTTCCCTCTTATCCCTCAGTGGCCCCGCCTATATTAACTATTTACAGGGCTATTGCTACTAGCTACACTGTGCCCCCTCCAGTGGCTAAACTGAGGCACTGCACTGTCCCTATGTTAACCATCTTATAAATAGCAGGCTACATATATGCAGCTATACACAAGGCAGGCTTTACAATTAGGGAGTATTTACATTAAGGACGGGAGTGGCGTATTACACGGTCCCGGTGCACCCCTTACAGTAACTAGGGACACTAGGTGTGATAGAGGAGTCTGCTGTTCCTGAGCAATGTATGTAGTGACGCTGGCACGTTGTGTCGCCAAACAATTGGGAGAAGCCAATGCTTACACACAATGGTGTTTTGGTGTCACGAAAGATAAATGAAGGACTAACGGGGAGGTGACTAGTTGCAAAAGAAACTGCAGTACTTGTCAAAGTGGTGGTACCAAGTGAAAGGTGCATGAGCAAGAGCCCGATGGTTTCCTGTTGTTGCAGATGGAATGAAAGGAGATGCCCGCCGTTCAGCAGAGGGTCTGAGACTGGCCCAGAGGGTAGGGAATGATAAGCGCCATTTTAGAGAATCATGCCCTAAGTCACCGTGCTGTTTTTCACCACATAGTGAGCAAATATTCCCCTGTGCAAAACAAACTAGCAAACTAGTCCGGAGTGTGGACAGGGTATAGGGTATGCTGCCAGGAATGCTCACACCGCAGGGGCGGACCCATGCAGCCACTCCCAAGAGGTCTACCTCTAATACAGGTGGAATTGTGCATTGTGATGAGTTTTTGGACTGCAGAGGGCCCATATATTGTCCTTACACAGGGGCCCCTTCTGTCTGTGTCTATCACAGCACATACCAGAATGTTTCCGAAGAGCACACTCCGTGAGAGCCCTATAGGGATAAATGAATTATAATTACGTCCACCAGTTTCTACAAGGGTCGTGATCATTTTTGCAATCCACTGTATAAACCTTTTACCTTGTAGCATGCATCTTGTATGTGTGAGTAAATAAAGCTTATGTGGTATCTCTGATTTTTGGGCCGTAGATCGTGTGGAATCCTCAGTATTGTCGGTGACTGTGGGCCACGCTGAGCGGTAACTGTGTTTCCGGGTGCATTTTTCTCCAATAATTGGGAAGAATAGCTGCCAGGACAGATGGGTAGGGATAAGTAGTCAGCTTTTTTTCTCTCCCTCTGGCAAAATTACAAGTTTAAGCAAATGAACATCTGCATATTCAAACCCTTCAGATTACAGGACAATAAAACGCAGCAGCTGGAAAATTAATGGGAAGCGATTTAACCGCAGCGCACAATTCCCCGAACCTGAATAAAAAACAAAATCTGTATTTATAGTTATCAGTTTATCTCACAGGACGGGGGAATGAGAAGTTCTTCAACTCAGCGGTTTATGCTGAAAGTCATAAAAAGTTGTAGATTCCCATTGGGTGCTAACTTCAAATGCCAGAGTACAAAACACATCTATATTCCTATAGTGGACAGTTATAGTATGACATAGAGGGGTTCCCCTTTGACCAAAAGTCCACTCTGAACAGGAAAAGAAAACATTTTAAATAAAAAATATTTCTAAGGCTCAGTTCCTGCATACAGAAAAACATGCTAACATTCTGTCTGCAGCCACCCCTTGGGGGAGCTCCCTGTATACAGAGATACATGATAAGATCCTGTCTGCAGCCACCACTAGGGGGAACTCCCTGTATACAGAGATACATGATAAGATCCTGTCTGCAGCCACCACTAGGGGGAACTCCCTGTATACAGAGATACATGATAAGATTCTGTCTGCAGCCACCACTAGGGGGAACTCCCTGTATACAGAGATACATGATAAGATTCTGTCTGCAGCCACCACTAGGGGGAACTCCCTGTATACAGAGATACATGATAAGATTCTGTCTGCAGCCACCACTAGGGGGGAGATCCCTGTATACAGAGATACATGATAAGATCCTGTCTGCAGCCACCACTAGGGGGAGCTCCCTGTATACAGAGATACATGATAAGATCCTGTCTGCAGCCACCACTAGGGGGAGCTCCCTGTATACAGAGATACATGCTAACATTCTGTCTGCAGCCACCACTAGGGGGAGCTCCCTGTATACAGAGATACATGATAAGATCCTGTCTACAGCCACCACTAGGGGGAGCTCCCTGTATACAGAGATACATGATAAGATCCTGTCTGCAGCCACCACTAGGGGGAGCTCCCTGTATACAGAGATACATGATAAGATCCTGTCTGCAGCCACCACTAGGGGGAGCTCCCTGTATACAGAGATACATGATAAGATCCTGTCTGCAGTCACCACTAGGGGGAGCTCCTTGTATACAGAGATACATGATAAGATCCTGTCTGCAGCCACCACTAGGGGGAGCTCCCTGTATACAGAGATACATGATAAGATCCTGTCTGCAGCCACCACTAGGGGGAGCTCCCTGTATACAGAGATACATAAGATCCTGTCTGCAGCCACCACTAGGGGGAGCTCCCTGTATACAGAGATACATAAGATCCTGTCTGCAGTCACCACTAGTGGGAGCTCCCTGTATACAGAGATACATGATAAGATTCTGTCTGCAGCCACCACTAGGGGGAGCTCCCTGTATACAGAGATACATGATAAGATCCTGTCTGCAGTCACCACTAGGGGGAGCTCCATGTATACAGAGATACATGATAAGATCGTGTCTGCAGCCACCACTAGGGGAAATAAATTTTAATGGGTCCCATCCACAACCATCACCCTTCCTCCTGGTTAGGTGAGAGGAGGCTGGCTAATCATATGCAAGGACAAATGTCAGGGTATAATTCTAATCTATGTCTTATTTTCCCACAACAACATCCTATTGGAATAATAGGACCAGCATATTTCTGAGCATACTTTCACCATCCTATATATACTAAACTTGTGTAGGATACATCCATAATTCGGGTTGATGTTAAAATGAAAACTGAAAATCCTGGCGCTTGGAACCACAGAAGAGATTATGTTCCACGATCAAAGATATATCTATGGATTGTGCTGAAGTCATGTCAAGAGCCCAACAGGGGGTTGGTCAGTGGATGGCAGGACACACACAACGGGATGGTATAGGGGAGATCAAGGCCCTACCGATAGGGAATGATGGATGGGACACCTCCTGAGCTTTAACCTGAGCCTGTCCCTACACTCCCCTAACGTCGTAAGCGGGTGATTCCCCCCGCCGCCGTTACGAACCTTGTCGTTCGCTGTCACCTCGCACTGCCCTGGCTAGTGCACTGGCCAGCAAGGGCGCTAGCCTCACCACTGCAGATGGTACAACACAAGGGGTGGTGACAAACACGAGACTGACATGGTATAAACATAACACTTAGCTTCCAGACTCTGCTGCCAAGCTCCACACCGCAGATGACACAGAAAAAGGACTCCAAACTCCAGAAGTAGCTGAATCCAGAGAGCTGCAACTGCAAGGCTGACCTCCATAGAGAAACTCTATCACCATTAGCCAGCTTAAACATCAGGTGACCATTTAAAGGATGGTGGGAGTGGTCACCACCCACATCAGTTGACCAAGCAACTCTGCAATTGCAGCAGGCTGCCAGCAGGGGAAACTGACATTAACCCCCACTGGAGACACAAAAGAGCACAGTGAGGTCAAAAATACTCTGTTGTAAAAAAAAAATCACAGTAATAAGCAAGTGTTAGTCAAAAGATGGAAAAAACAGAGTATTTAGTTTATACTTTTTTTGCAAAAAAATGTATACTAAGCTGCTCCACCAATCGTCAAGGTATTCCCATATAGAGCAGTCCTACCTAATGTATATAATCCCTATCTGATGTATTTAAAAACCTGATCATCTGTATAGTACCTGTATAAGCAGGGTTCAGAGACGGAATATCCATGTGGACATGCTGGATGGAACAGCTTTGATGCATATGACCCATAAGGAGTGGTGGACTCCCTAGTCTTGTAGAAACAAGAGAACAATTATAGAACCAGAAACACATGGGCTATTTGCACATTGAACAAGTCTGTTTCTGGTTCTATAATTAACCCCCGCTGGCCTGAAAGGAAAAAAGCTACATTTAAAACATAGTGGAACCAGACCTGCCGCGAATCCAAAAATGGATTGTGACGCATCAGATACATATGGCATGGTTCCATTTCCATTGTCCCATGTGGACATACCATTGTTTAAACCTCTGCAGCTGCATGGGACCTAAGAGATAAGGGTGCCACTACCTCCTCCAAAATAGGTGAAATTGGGTATTAGGATGAGCTATTGGAATACAAAGGGCCCATATACTGTCCTTGCCCAAGGGCTCTCTCCTGTCTGCATCGGTCCATCAGAAGGATGTGATGCCCCTGGTGTGGATTAGAGAGGTCCAGTCTACCTAGGCGAAATTATCTTCCCCTGCATAAATAAGCACCTGCACTTTGCAAGTGAGGAAACATGCAAAGAGCATTTGATCTCCTGTGTTGTGAATTCTGCTCTTGGGCTCCGTCCGGTGGTTGTAAGTGGCACTTTTGTGAGTTCTGCTCTTGGACTCCCTCTTGTGGTTTCAAGTGGTATGGCTGCTCCTTGGAGTTACTGTAGCTGTTGTCAGCTGCCTCCACTTATCATCTCCTCTCTCGCCTATTTAAGCCTGGCTGTTCCTTCAGCCAGTGCCACTTGTAAATGGTTCCTGGTTGGATTCACATCTCTTTGGAGTTCCCTGTTATCCTGACCAGTTCAGCAAAGCTAAGTTTTTGCTTACTTTTTCTGTCCATAGTTTGTGGACTTATCCATTCTGTGCTTTCTTTGTTTGTCCAGCGTTATCAGTTTGAATTATTTTCTGTCTTGCTGGAAGCTCTGGGAAGCAGAGTGACCCTCCACACCTTTAGTCAGGTGTGGAGATTTTTTGTTTACTCTGCGTGGATTTTTGTAGTGTTTTATACTGACCGCACAGTGTTCCATCCTGTTCTATCTATCAAGCTAGACTGGCCTCCTGTGCTCATCCTGGTTTCATTCTGTGTATGTCTTTTTCCTCTCCACTCACAGTCATTATTTGTGGGGGGCTAATCTATCCTTTGGGGATTTTCTCTGAGGCAAGATAGTTTTCCTGCTTCTGTCTTCAGGGGTAGTTAGCTCTTAGGCTGTGACGAGATGCCTAAGGAGAGCTAGGAGCATTCCACGGCTACTTCTAGTGTTGTGTTGAGCTCAGGGTCTGCGGTCAGTACAGTTACCACTTCCCTCAGAGCTCGTTCCATGTTGCTCCTAGACCACCGCATCATAACAGTACAAGTGGCCAAAAATGAATTAATTGCATCTCAAAAGAAGGAAAAGAAAGTTCTGAACCATTTTTTTTTCTGTGCTCTGGTCTGTCTTTTTTTTTTCCTCTTGATATCTGGGTGGTTCAGGATATATGCTTTGGTATGAATGTTCAGGGTTTGTTTTCTCGTGTGGATCAACTTGCTGCAAGAGTACAGAGCATCCAGGACTATGTTGTCCAGACTCCAGCTTTAGAGCCTAGAATTCCTACTCCTGATTTGTTTTTTGGGGACAGATCCAAGTTTTTGAACTTTAAAAATAACTGCAGATTGTTTTTTGCTTTGAAACCCCGTTCTTCTGGTGATCCCATTCAGCAAGTAAAAATCATCATATCCTTGCTGCGGGGTGACCCTCAAGACTGGGCTTTTTCTCTTGAAGCAGGGGATCCGGCATTATTGAATGTTGATGCATTTTTTCAAGCGCTCGGATTATTGTACGACGAACCTAATTCTGTGGATCATGCAGAAAAAACCATGTTGGCCTTGTGTCAAGGTCAGGAAGAGGCAGAGTTATACTGCCAGAAATTTAGAAAATGGTCTGTGCTTACTAAATGGAATGAAGAGGCTCTGGCTGCTATTTTCAGAAAGGGTCTTTCTGAAGCCCTTAAAGATGTTATGGTGGGCTTTCCTACGCGTGCCGGTTTGAGCGAATCTATGTCTCTAGCCATTCAGATCGATCAGCGTCTGCGCGAGCGCAAAGCTGTGCACCATATGGCAGTATCCTCTGAGCAGAGTCCAGAACCTATGCAGTGTGAAAGGATTTTAACTAGAATGGAATGGCAGGAATTCAGACGTCAGAATAGGCTGTGTTTCTACTGTGGTGATTCTGCTCATGTTATCTCTGATTGCCCTAAGCGTACTAAGAGAGTCGCTAGGTCTGTTACCATTAGTACTATACAGCCTAAATTTCTCTTATCTGTAACCCTGATTTGCTCATTGTCGTCCTTTTCTGTCATGGCATTTGTGGATTCAGGCGCTGCCCTGAACTTAATGGACTTAGAATTCGCCAGGCGCTGTGGTTTTTCCTTACAGCCTTTGCAAAGCCCTATTCCTTTGAGGGGTATTGATGCTACACCCCTGGCCAAGAATAAACCTCAGTACTGGACACAGATGGCTATGTACATGGCTCTAGCACATCAGGAAGATTGCCGTTTTCTGGTGTTGCATAACCTGCATGATGTTGTTGTACTAGGTTTCCCATGGTTACAGGAACATAATCCGTTGCTGGATTGGAAAACTATGTCGGTGACTAGTTGGGGTTGTCAAGGGGTACATAGTGACGTTCCTTTGATGTCAATTTCCTCTTCCCCCTCTCCTGAGGTTCCTGAGTTTTTGTCAGATTTCCTGGATGTATTTGATGAGCCCAAGTCCAGTTCCCTTCCTCCGCACAGGAACTGTGATTGTGCTATTAACTTGATTCCTGGTTGCAAGTTCCCTAAGGGCCGACTTTTCAATCTGTCTGTGCCGGAGCATGCCGCCATGCGGAGTTATGTTAAGGAGTCCTTGGAGAAGGGGCATATTCGGCCGTCTTCGTCACCTTTGGGAGCGGGTTTCTTTTTTGTTGCTAAGAAGGATGGCTCCTTGAGACCCTGTATTGATTATCGTCTTCTTAATAAAATCACGGTCAAATTCCAATACCCCTTGCCCTTGCTTACGGATTTGTTTGCTCAGATTAAGGGGGCTAGTTGGTTTACTAAGATTGACCTCCGAGGGGCATATAATCTTGTTCGTATTAAACAGGGTGACGAATGGAAAACTGCATTTAATACGCCCGAAGGCCATTTTGAATATCTTGTGATGCCATTTGGGCTTTCTAATGCTCCATCTGTGTTCCAGTCTTTCATGCATGATATTTTTCGCAATTATCTTGATAAATTCATGGTCGTATATTTGGATGATATTTTGATTTTTTCCGATGATTGGGAGTCTCATGTGAAGCAGGTTAGGATGGTGTTCCAGATCCTTCGTGATAATGCTTTATTTGTGAAGGGGTCTAAGAGCTTATTCGGAGTTCAGAAGGTCTCTTTTTTGGGTTTTATTTTTTCTCCCTCGTCTATAGAAATGGATCCTGTTAAGGTCTAAGCTATTCATGACTGGATCAAACCCACATCTGTGAAGGGCCTTCAAAAATTTTTGGGCTTTGCTAATTTCTATCGCCGTTTCATTGCCAACTTTTCCAGTGTGGTTAAGCCCCTTACTGATTTGACGAAGAAAGGCGCTGATGTAACGAATTGGTCCTCAGAGGCTGTTGAGGCCTTTCAGGAGCTTAAACGCCGATTTACTTCTGCCCCTGTGTTGCGTCAGCCGGATGTTTCTCTTCCTTTTCAGGTTGAGGTCGACGCTTCTGAGATTGGGGCAGAGGCTGTTTTGTCTCAGAGGGAATCTGATGGTTCTTTGATGAAACCATGTGCTTTTTTTTCCAGAAAGTTTTCGCCTGCGGAACGCAATTATGATGTCGGCAATCGGGAGTTGTTGGCTATGAAGTGGGCGTTTGAGGAGTGGGGACATTGGCTTGAGGGTGCTAAACACCGCGTTGTGGTCCTGACCGATCATAAGAATCTGATTTACCTCGAGTCGGCCAAGCGGCTGAATCCTAGACAGGCTCGATGGTCCCTGTTTTTCTCCCGTTTTGATTTTGTGGTCTCGTATCTTCCGGGATCTAAGAATGTTAAGGCTGATGCTCTCTCTAGGAGTTTTTCGCCTGATTCTCCTGGAGTCCTTGAGCCGGTTGGCATTCTTAAGGAGGGGGTGATTCTTTCTGCTATCTTCCCTGATTTGCGGCGGGTGCTTCAGGAATTTCAGGCTGATAGGCCTGACCGCTGTCCAGTGGGGAAGCTGTTCGTTCCTGATAGATGGACAAGTAAGGTTATTTCTGAGGTTCATTGTTCAGTGTTGGCTGGTCATCCTGAGATTTTTGGTACCAGAGATTTGGTTGCTAGGTCCTTTTGGTGGCCTTCCTTGTCACGCGATGTGCGGGCTTTTGTGCAGTCCTGTGGGACTTGCGCCCGGGCCAAGCCTTGCTGTTCCCGCGCTAGTGGGTTGCTTTTGCCTTTGCCGGTCCCTGAGAGGCCCTGGATGCATATTTCCATGGATTTTATTTTGGATCTTCCTGTTTCCCAGAAGATGTCTGTTATCTGGGTTGTTTGTGACCGGTTCTCTAAAATGGTCCATCTGGTACTGTTCTGTCTCCGCCATCTAATATTGTTACCCTGATTATTTGCTTGCATAATTGCAGTTTCCTCAGTATACAGTATTGATATATTCATGCCTTTATTCATCTGTGATGCTTTGGCTCCCTCTAGCGGTCAGAGTTATGTTGGCAGTTCAACCTTGTTTTTGTATTATCCATGTCTGATTCTCCTCCTCCTTTGCAATGCATTATGGTAGCTCAGCCTCCATTTCCCTCCATTTTTCCTTTCACTTTCTTCAGTTTGCCTTCAAGGAAAGACGCTTCACTTCATCCCCCTTGCGATTGCATTGCCGGTATGTCTTTATGCTTCATATAGATATTCCTGCTCTATATTAGCTTAGTTTAACCAGTTGTACTCCCAGTTTAGTCACTAGCTTTCTAAATGTTATGCATAATGTATATCATGTGTATTATGTATCTGTTCTATGCCATGCACTGATTCTATGTATATCATTGTTCACAGTTTCACCGCATCAATATACCACTACGTTTAATAAAGCACAGACTCAACCACAGTCTCCTTATTGGACCCCGGTATAGCGGTTTAGCTGACTGTATAGCTACGTATGAGCCTGCCTCAGCTAGTGAGGACAGAACAGTGAAACGGCAGCCATCCAACTAGTGGGATTCAAGTCACCGGCTACTCAGAGACTAAATACAGCTACAGCAATCTCTGCACAGCCAAGCACTTTCCCAAGACACCATGTCTCACAAATCACATAGGACAAGATCTGTTACTTCCGTCTCCTCAAAGACAACATCCATCAGCAGCGCGGTCGCCATTGCCTGCGCAAATGCTGAAGCCGCCAAAATACGAGCGAGCTTTGCTGACCAAGAGATGCAACTTAAATTAGAAAAAGCACGCCTAGATGACGAAGAGAGAAGAATGCAGTTAGAGAGAGCCGACCAAGAGAGAAGAATGCAGTTAGAGAGAGCCGACCAAGAGAGAAGAACGCAGTTAGAGAAGGCACGTGTGGATGCCGCCTTAGAAAGCCTAGCAGCAAAAAGGGAAGCTGCCGCAGCCCTCGCCGAAGCAGAATCGCTAGAAGCCGCGCAAAATCCCAAGCTGCATAGCCAAAGCAGTACATCGAGTCTGGAGTTTCAACTGCAAGACTCACCACAACGCACATCTCAGTATGTTAATGACCTTCCTGATCCAAACTATAACCCTGAACCAGTACCAAAACCAGAATACGACACCTCCAGCGAAGTGAGCGAGAGTCGTCACGAGGCGCAGGACAGAAACAAACTCGAAAATGTGAGGCAAAACAACTCTGCCAATGACTACCTTGCCCCTCACCAGGTAACCAACATGAATCACCCTGCTGACACACCGTACATCAGGCCGAAGCAATACGACACCGGCTGGCGCCACCCTGAGGACACTAACAGGTATGAACGCACCTCACATCACTATCAGGGCGACCCATCACCAGTATACTCTGCTGACAACCGGTTCACGACAGAATTTGCCAAGTTCTTCACACGACGTGAACTGGTTGCCAAGGGACTCATGAAATTCACTGACCGAGCTGAAGGTTACAGAGCTTGGAAAGCTTCCTTCCAAAATGTCATTAGAGACTTGGGGCTACGACACAGGGAAGAGATAGACCTGTTAGTCAAATACCTGGGAGAAGAGTCAGTCAAACACGCAGTAAGGATCAGAGACATTAATATAAACCGCCCTGAGACTGGCCTCAAAGAGATCTGGAAAAGGCTGGATGAGTGTTACGGCTCAGCAGAAGTAATAGAAAGAGCCTTGTTCAAAAGAATCGATGACTTTCCTAAAATATCTAACAAAGGTCTCCAGAAACTTAGAGAGCTAAGCGACTTGCTAAAGGAAGTCCAAGTTGCCAAATACGAGGACGACCTACAGGGACTTGCATTTCTCGACACAGCCAGAGGTGTTAACCCTATAGTCCAGAAGTTGCCCTACAATCTACAGGAGAGGTGGCTCACACATGGTTCCACGTACAAATACAAACACAGCGTTCCATTCCCTCCCTTCTCCATTTTTGTAGACTTCTTACACCAACAAGCGAGAATTAGAAACGATCCCAGCTTTGACTTTGCAATACCATATGCCACACCGTCACCACCTGCAAATCCACGCAGAACATCTGTGGAAGTACACAAGACTTATGTTTCTTCTCCAGGTTCTAATTACAGGTCTGCTGGCTGCTCCCAATCAGAGACAAAGGTGAAGGACCCTGACAAGCAGTGCCCACTTCATCAGAAGCCTCATCCTCTCCTGAAATGCAGAGCCTTCAGAGGAAAATCTATGCCAGATCGCAGAAGCTTCCTGAAAGAAAACGGTATCTGCTACAAGTGCTGCTCGTCCACAGCTCATCTCGCCAAGGATTGCAAGGTCAGTGTAAAATGCACAGAATGTGGCACCACAGATCATAACACCGCTCTACACCCTGGCCCAGCTCCATGGAGTACACAAAACACGCCAGCTGACAGTGAGCATGGCGGGGAGGAAAGGAGCACTGATACAGCTACGCCAGAGATCACTTCACAATGTACCGAGGTCTGCAAAGGGACAATAGACAGTAGGTCCTGTTCAAAAATATGCCTCGTCAAAGTATACCCGAAGGGCCATAGAGACCAAGCTGTAAGACTGTATGCTATCTTAGATGACCAAAGTAATCGATCCTTGGCTAGATCAACGTTCTTTGACCTATTCAACATCAAAGGGCCAAGCACTCCCTACTCCTTAAAGACGTGTGCAGGTACTGTGACAACAGCAGGCAGGAAAGCTACTGACTACCAGATCGAGTCTTTAGACGGACAATTCTGCCTACCGCTACCTACGATCATCGAATGTAACCAGATCCCAGACAACAGATCTGAAATCCCTACGCCAGATGTAGCAATCCATCACGCTCACTTAAAACAAATAGCACACCTCATACCGGAACTCAACCATCAGGCCCAGATAATTCTGCTGTTGGGGAGAGATATCCTACAGGTTCATAAAGTGAGACGTCATATCAACGGACTCCACAATGCTCCCTATGCCCAAAAACTAGACCTAGGATGGGTCATAATTGGCAACGTATGCTTGGGACGCATGCACGCCCCATCTTCTGTGACAAGCATGCTGACAAATACATTGGAGAAAGGACGTCCATCTCTGTTTCAACCTTGTAACAATGAGTTCCATGTCAGGGAACTGCCACACAGCATCCAACTGCCCGACCATCTAATAGATTTTACTCACGACAGCAGTATAGTGTCGGGAAGCTATGAGGATCAGTTAGGGTGCACAGTCTTCCAGAGAACTAAACAGGACAACCAAGTGGCAATGTCAGTAGAGGACAAGTTGTTCTTAGAGGTAATGGACAAGGGACTCGTTAAAGATGAGACCAACAGCTGGGTCGCACCTCTTCCCTTTAAAACCCACAGACCACGTCTACTGAACAACAGAAATCAGGCATTACAACGTTTCTCCTCTCTCATTCGTAATCTGCAAAAGAAACCAGAGATGAAAGATCACTTTTTCTCCTTCATGTCAAAGATTTTTGAAAACCGTCACGCAGAACTAGCTCCCACTCTCAAAGACTCTGAAGAATGCTGGTTCCTACCCATGTTCGGAGTTTACCACCCTAAAAAACCAGGCCAGATCAGAGTCGTGTTTGATTCCAGTGCTAAGTTTAATGATGTCTCCCTGAATGACGTTCTACTGACAGGACCAGACCTCAATAACAAACTACTGGGTGTACTTATGCGCTTCCGTAAGGATTCCATTGCCTTCATCGCTGACATCCGGCAAATGTTCCATTGTTTCCTTGTGAGAGAGAGAGACAGGAACTTCCTAAGATTCTTCTGGTACAGAGACAATGATCCTACTAAAGAAGTCACAGAGTATCGCATGAGAGTGCACATCTTTGGCAACAGTCCTTCACCTGCAGTCGCCATTTACGGACTCAAAAGGTCAGCTCAGGAAGGAGAACCAGAATACGGAGCAGATGTCAGACAATTCATAGAAAAGGACTTTTATGTCGACGACTGTCTAAAAGCCATGCCTTCAAATGAGACTGCCATCAGACTTCTCAGGAGAGCTCAGGACATGCTTGCCTGCTCAAACCTTAGGCTTCATAAAATAGCCTCAAACAGCCAAGAACTCATGGAAGCGTTCCCTTCTCAAGACCTATGTAATGGTCTCAGAGACCTGGACCTGGGGTCAGACCCCGCACCAATGCAACGCAGCCTCGGGCTTCTCTGGAATCTACAATCAGACACTTTCACCTTTCAGGTCAGCCAGGAAGAAAGGCCTTTTACACGTAGAGGCGTCCTGTCTACCATCAACAGTCTGTACGACCCCTTGGGTTTCGCAGCTCCTGTTACTATACAAGGCAAGGCCCTACTAAGAGACTTAACTAGGGAAACATCTGACTGGGATGCACCTCTGCCACCTGATAAGAGGATCCAGTGGGAAGAGTGGAAGAACTCGTTAGCGGCACTCTCCAACCTGCATGTGCCAAGACCATACACCCCTGTGCCATCTACTGAGATACAGAGCCAAAGACTGTACGTATTTACAGATGCTTCTGTCAAAGCAATTGCCGCTGTTGCCTACCTCAAAACTGTAGACTCCAAATGTCAGTGCCACATTGGTTTCGTCATGGGAAAGGCCAAACTCGCACCACAACCAGAGCACACTATACCCAGGTTAGAGCTTTGTGCCGCAGTCTTAGCCGTTGAGTTAGCGGAGTTCATCGCATCCGAAATGGATATCGACCTGACACAAGCCAAGTTCTACTCAGACAGCAAAGTAGTCCTGGGATATATCCACAACGAAACCAGGCGATTCTACGTTTATGTCAATAACAGAGTGCTACGAATCAGGAGATCAGTTCACCCACAGCAGTGGCATTACATACCTACAGACCAGAATCCCGCAGATCATGCAACTAGAGCAGTTGACGCAAGTCGACTAGGAAGCACAACGTGGCTCTCTGGACCAAAACTATTGTACATTGAGGAATGTTTTCCAGACACCTTCGAACTAGTAGGAGAGGACTCAGATGCTGAAATCTGCCCTCAGGTGTCTACACTACATACAATGACCTCTGTTATCCAGCTTGGATCTTGCAGGTTCGACAGATTTTCAAGTTGGAAGTCACTTACTCGAACCATTACCTGCCTGACTCATATAGCTCGCTCATTCAGGACCACCAGAACTCGTGACATGGAAAAATGTAAAGGAGCAGCAAGGCTCACTCACGAAAGCCTAATCACCTTCATGGCTGAAGCTGCAGCTATAATCAATGCAAGACCCCTGGTTCCAGTTCCTAACGACCCTGAGGAGCCTTTGTTATTGACTCCAGCTACTCTACTTACCCAGAAAACGGGACTGTCCAGTGCCCCTCCAGGAGGATTCGACGCGAAGGACCTCTACAAGCGCCAATGGAGACAGGTACAAAGTCTTGCAAATACTTTCTGGGACAGGTGGCGCAAACAATATTTGTCTACCCTGCAGCCACGGACGAAGTGGCAATCTACTAAACCTAATCTAACTGTAGGTGACCTTGTTCTTGTGAAAGACTGTCAGATTCACCGGAACCAGTGGCCACTTGGTCTAGTTACCGCAACGTTCCCGAGCAAGGACGGCAACGTCCGCAAAGTTGAGCTAAGGATGACCAAAGGGAATGAACCTAAGACATTTTCCAGACCGGTATCTGAACTGGTCCTATTGTTGCCTTCGGAAGAAAGGAGTAGTGACATCCGTTGATGCCAGACGGGGAGTGTTCTGTCTCCGCCATCTAATATTGTTACCCTGATTATTTGCTTGCATAATTGCAGTTTCCTCAGTATACAGTATTGATATATTCATGCCTTTATTCATCTGTGATGCTTTGGCTCCCTCTAGCGGTCAGAGTTATGTTGGCAGTTCAACCTTGTTTTTGTATTATCCATGTCTGATTCTCCTCCTCCTTTGCAATGCATTATGGTAGCTCAGCCTCCATTTCCCTCCATTTTTCCTTTCACTTTCTTCAGTTTGCCTTCAAGGAAAGACGCTTCACTTCATCCCCCTTGCGATTGCATTGCCGGTATGTCTTTATGCTTCATATAGATATTCCTGCTCTATATTAGCTTAGTTTAACCAGTTGTACTCCCAGTTTAGTCACTAGCTTTCTAAATGTTATGCATAATGTATATCATGTGTTATATGTATCTGTTCTATGCCATGCACTGATTCTATGTATATCATTGTTCACAGTTTCACCGCATCAATATACCACTACGTTTAATAAAGCACAGACTCAACCACAGTCTCCTTATTGGACCCCGGTATAGCGGTTTAGCTGACTGTATAGCTACGTATGAGCCTGCCTCAGCTAGTGAGGACAGAACAGGTACCTTTGCCTAAGTTGCCTTCCTCCTCGGATCTGGTTCCATTATTTTTTCAGCATGTGGTTCAGTTGCATGGCATTCCGGAGAATATTGTCTCTGACAGAGGTTCTCAGTTTGTCTCTAGATTTTGGCGGGCCTTTTGTGCTGGGGTGGGCATTGATTTGTCTTTTTCTTCGGCGTTTCATCCTCAGACTAATGGCCAAACTGAGCGAACTTATCAGACCTTGGAGACCTATTTGAGATGCTTTGTGTCTGCTGATCAGGATGATTAGGTGGCTTTCTTGCCGTTGGCCGAGTTTGCCCTTAATAATCGGGCTAGATCGGCTACTTTGGTTTCACCTTTCTTTTGTAATTTTGGTTTTCATCCTCGTTTTTCTTCTGGGCAGGTTGAGTCTTCTGATTGTCCTGGTGTTGATTCTGTGGTGGACAGGCTGCAGCAGATTTGGACTCATGTGGTGGACAATTTGACGTTGTCTCAGGAAAGGGCTCAACGTTTTGCTAACCGCCATCGGTGTGTTGGTCCCCGGCTTCGTGTAGGGGATTTGGTTTGGTTGTCTTCTCGTCATGTTCCTATGAAGGTTTCCTCCCCTAAGTTTAAGCCTCGGTTTATTGGTCCTTATAAAATTTCTGAAATTATTAATCCGGTGTCTTTTTGTTTGGCTCTTCCAGCCTCTTTTGCCATTCATAATGTTTTCCATAGATCTTTGTTACGGAGATATGTGGTGCCCGTTGTTCCCTCGGTTGACCCTCCTGCCCTGGTGTTGGTTGAGGGAGAGTTGGAATATGAGGTTGAGAAGATTTTGGATTCTCGTTTTTCGAGGCGGAGGCTTCAGTATCTTGTCAAGTAGAAGGGTTATGGCCAGGAGGATAATTCTTGGGTTGTTGCCTCCGATGTCCATGCCACCGATTTGGTTCGTGCTTTTCATTTGGCTCGTCCTGATCGGCCTGGGGGCTCTGGTGAGGGTTCGGTGACCCCTCCTCAAGGGGGGGGGGTACTGTTGTGAATTCTGCTCTTGGGCTCCCTCCGGTGGTTGTAAGTGGCACTTTTGTGAGTTCTGCTCTTGGGCTCCCTCTTGTGGTTTCAAGTGGTATGGCTGCTCCTTGGAGTTAGCTGTTGTCAGCTGCCTCCACTTATCATCTCCTCTCTCGCCTATTTAAGCCTGGCTGTTCCTTCAGCCAGTGCCACTTGTAAATGGTTCCTGGTTGGATTCACATCTCTTTGGAGTTCCCTGTTATCCTGACCAGTTCAGCAAAGCTAAGTTTTTGCTTACTTTTTCTGTCCATAGTTTGTGGACTTATCCATTCTGTGCTTTCTTTGTTTGTCCAGCGTTATCAGTTTGAATTATTTTCTGTCTTGCTGGAAGCTCTGGGAAGCAGAGTGACCCTCCACACCTTTAGTCAGGTGTGGAGATTTTTTGTTTACTCTGCGTGGATTTTTGTAGTGTTTTATACTGACCGCACAGTTTTCCATCCTGTCCTATCTATCAAGCTAGACTGGCCTCCTGTGCTCATCCTGGTTTCATTCTGTGTATGTCTTTTTCCTCTCCACTCACAGTCATTATTTGTGGGGGGCTAATCTATCCTTTGGGGATTTTCTCTGAGGCAAGATAGTTTTCCTGCTTCTGTCTTCAGGGGTAGTTAGCTCTTAGGCTGTGACGAGATGCCTAGGGAGAGTTAGGAGCATTCCACGGCTACTTCTAGTGTTGTGTTGAGCTTAGGGTCTGCGGTCAGTACAGTTACCACTTCCCTCAGAGCTCGTTCCATGTTGCCCCTAGACCACTGCATCATAACACTCCTGTAGACTGTCTAATTTATGACCTTACCTCCCTGCCCCATGACTTTCATCCATCTGACCCTCCATAAGTTTACTTTAGGGCCCAGAAAGGAGCCCCCCAAAGATGTGCTTGGACTTTTTGAACAGCTTCTATTCTCTGCCTTTTTCCAACACAGTAAAAAATGTTGGCTGTTTTGTATCCTATATTTTGTCCTGGACTATTTCTCCTAGTCCTTCACCAGTGGCGGTAGCTACCATGGATCATTGCCGACAATGAATGTTACCTAAACTTCCATCCATTTTCTTCAGCCATGACGCCAAGTTTATTAGCAATTTTTACGAGGTTGTGACTTGCGACCATGCCTTACCCGATTTTTCTCCTGGATCCACTTTGGTTTTTGTTAGGAAAAACCTAAAGTAAGAGAAGGCGATTTCCACAACCGGCAATTCTTCCTCTGAAACAGACACAACTTCTAGAATACCGGCAGCCGGAGCTTCTTCTGGAGCCTGGTAGAAAGATAGATATGGTGGGACACATGGTTAAAAAGTTTTACTAAACTTGTCTGTATTACTGAAAAGTAAGGACAGCCAGATGCTGTGTATATGTCATGCTGACCATCCTGTCACTGCCTCTACCCTGCAGAAACTGTGGGGATTTCTGAGACTACCGTTTCTCCCAGTTTAACCCCTAAGATGCCACAGTGAGCAAAGAGTGCAGCATCAAAGTGGTTAGACAGAGAAAATGGGCTCCCTCTGTCAACCCATTGCCTCATCGGATCTGCTGATCCTTCTGTAGGACCTGGCAATCACATACGAGTATACAGTATATACATACAATACAAAAGGAAAGGTATTATTTAGCAACATTACGTAACAGTACTCAAAATGTTGCGTCTATATCGGATATATATAATACACCAAGTCGTTAGAAAGACAACAAAACTGGGGATGTGAGAACCACAAAAAACGACCACAACTGGTAATATACATAAAACTACTTTTATTTAGAACATATACACAGTAAAAAACAGACAAAGATGAAACAAAAGTGAACACATGGTGTGAACCACCACACCGAGCCGTCACTATGCAAAAAACATACCGACTGTATGACCTAAGTCCCCAAATCAAAGATGTATCTATAGGGGGATACAGCAACCAAAGAGAGGGTATACCTATGGCAAGTATGCAACTATAAAGGTGTAACAGTATCCAGTATAACTCCGGGGATGAAGGGTAATGTCCATACCATTGTATACAAATATTCCCCACTGGGTTCTAACTGAACGACCCCAGCCCTAATATAGGCAAAAGATGCCCCAGAATACACATAGTTAACAGAGATCCGGTGCACCACACCAAAGTGCACCATCCTCATGCTACCGCCATCAGAGGCATAAGGTCAAAATGACCATGTATCTCCACTAGTCGCAAACAGCACCCGCTTAGCACAATAATATTGTTACCTCTGGTAGAAGACCATCGGTTGCAGCCCGGTCACAGACAGTACGTCGCCCGACGCGCGTTTCGGAGAGCCTACTCCTTCGTCAGGGGGCGTGTCGAAATACACAGGAAGCAGGGTTTAAATAGCCGGCCAATGATACCAGCGGCGGCGCCAACCGGAAGTGACGCAGGCGTCACTACGGTAACCCGCGGCTCACAGGCGGCGGCAGCGGCATGCAGGAGCGTCGCCATAACCATGGCGACCGCTCAAGCATAAAGACGCCACAGGCCGCCCGGAGCAGCGGGGCCGAGCGCGCCTGCGTACAGGCAGCGACGGCGGTGGTATCAACAGGCCCGCACTATAAAAATACCAATACAAAAAACATATATACCCCAAATAGTGGGGAGGAGGGAAAAGCCAATAAGTACCAGCTTAATATACTTCTATAGAGGCATAACACCTCCAACCATTGCCTGAAGGACACAATCCGGTCACACTACTAAACGGTACATAAATGCAACTCACTACCCTCAGGTGTGAGAAGTCCCCTAAACAAATCAAAAGAACTACCTCCCCCGCCATAATATCAAAACCCATAAAAACCTGCATAAGCATTAGATGAAAAGATCTTAAAAGTACAGGTGCGCATCACCCATAGCAACCACCCACCCATATATCGATACAACAAGAGACACCACACATAACGCATAGTAACTACAGAGAGAAGTATAACAAATAACAAGAATTACATAAATATCAATATAAATGATCCACCGCTATGGTGGTGTAATTTTGATGGGAATCTTCCAGATGTCGTTGTTTGTGGTACTTGTGTCACGTGCACCCAGGTGAGCATAGATCACATGCTCTGATCATCCAACACCTCACACTATCCATAGTAATATTGTTATATGGCCGAAGTCTATGTATGAGAAGGAGGCCATACGGCAGTTATCTAACTCCACATGCTACAAAAAACTGACATATAACCCCTTGTCCGCCTACTGCGCGCAACTCAGGGAGATCCTCGATAGGGCCACAGATAGGGGCATCATCACAAAGGAACTATGTACTGCACTCATTGTCACAGAGCCAACAATAGCAACTTTTTATCTCCTCCCCAAGATGCACAAAAATGCGTCCATACCTCCTGGACGCCCGATTGTGTCGGGGAGAGGGAAATTTTTGGAGGCAGTGAATAAATGGATCGATTCGATCCTGCAACCACTCGTTGAGGAACTCCCCTCGTTTTTGAAAGACACGAACCAGCTCCTACACAGGGTTGATGATTTGAAGTTGGGTAAGGATACTATCATGGGGGCAATGGATGTGGAATCGTTGTACACCAGTATCCGCCACAGTGATGGTCTGGCGGCCACACAATTCTTTTTATCCACCTCCAATTGTTCCCATGAGTTTGCGGTATTTGTTTTGGAGGTTCTCCAATTTACCCTTACCCATAACTTTTTCACGTTTAGGGGGTCCTTTTTCCTGCAGCTCCAGGGAACAGCCATGGGGGCAGCATTCGCGCCTGCCTATGCCAATCTGTTCCTGGGGCTGTGGGAAAGGGACCTCCTACAGTCAGATGGTCTGTTGTCTATGGAGCGCGTCCTTTTATGGGCGCGCTACATAGACGACATTCTGGTTATCTGGCAGGGTGAGGGTGAGGATTTTTCTGAGTTTGTGACTAGTCTTAATGACAATGATAAGAATATCAGACTGACTGCTACATTTGATTCTTCCAACATTGAATTCTTGGATGTCAAGTTAACGAGGGATTGTGGGGACACCATCCAAACCACAATCTATAGAAAACCAACAGCCACTAATAGCCTCCTCCATGCATCCTCCTCTCATCCAACCCATATGGTACATGCTGTTCCCATAGGGCAATTTCTGCGCATTCGCCGCATATGCTCTACTAATGAGGAATTTGAGACCCAAGCCAAGGATCTTAAATCCCGCTTTAAAGAACGGGGATACAGTAACCGAGCAATTAAACGGGCATATGTACGAGCGAAATATAGCGACAGAAATGCTCCACTATATGGGAATTATATGAGGAGTGATGGTTCGGAAGTTATTAGATTCGTAACGAATTTCAACTCTCGGGTTGGGTCAATTCGTAATGTGTTGGAGAATGCGTGGCCTATCCTAAGAACCGACCCCATGCTGGCCAAATTATTACCCAACCGACCATTGATTACTTACCGCAGGGCTAGGAACATACGCGACCACTTGGTACGCAGTCATTATAGTGGCAATCCATCAAGGACTTTTCTTGATGACCCAAGGAATAAACCTAGGGGTGGCTGTCAGGCCTGTGGCCATTGCGTGGCCTGCAGTAATATTGTGAGGGAGGACACGTTTGTGGACTCCTCTGGGCAAAGAACATTTAGAATAATGAAATCCATTACATGTACATCGAAAAATGTAATATATTATGCGTCCTGCCCATGCCCATTGATTTACGTGGGCTTAACAACACGACAGTTGAAGATAAGAGTGAGAGAACACGTCCTTGGGATTGAGGCAGCAGCACAGGTATCAGACATACAAACTCTAAAAACGATACCGAGACATTTTAGATTACACCATAACTGTGATAGCAGGGCCTTACGAGTTAAAGGGATTGATATGCTAGAATTGGATATTAGAGGGGGCAGAGTCTCTCAACGGTTGGCACAGCTTGAGACAAGGTGGATGTGGACGTTAAATACAGTCCACCCCAATGGACTCAATGAAACTATTAATTATGCGTCATTCCTGTGATTGTGGTGGGGGTACATGTGGTGTGGTCCCCTATATTGAGGTGCCACTGTGCTTGTTTTTAATTACTGTTTTTATTTTGTCTTAGATACTATGGAAAGTGTGAGGTGTTGGATGATCAGAGCATGTGATCTATGCTCACCTGGGTGCACGTGACACAAGTACCACGAACAACAACATCTGGAAGATTCCCATCAAGATTACACCACCATAGCGGTGGATCATTTATATTGATATTTATGTAATTCTTGTTATTTGTTATACTTCTCTCTGTAGTTACTATGCGTTATGTGTGGTGTCTCTTGTTGTATCGATATATGGGTGGGTGGTTGCTATGGGTGATGCGCACCTGTACTTTTAAGATCTTTTCATCTAATGCTTATGCAGGTTTTTATGGGTTTTGATATTATGGCGGGGGAGGTAGTTCTTTTGATTTGTTTAGGGGACTTCTCACACCTGAGGGTAGTGAGTTGCATTTATGTACCGTTTAGTAGTGTGACCGGATTGTGTCCTTCAGGCAATGGTTGGAGGTGTTATGCCTCTATAGAAGTATATTAAGCTGGTACTTATTGGCTTTTCCCTCCTCCCCACTATTTGGGGTATATATGTTTTTTGTATTGGTATTTTTATAGTGCGGGCCTGTTGATACCACCGCCGTCGCTGCCTGTACGCAGGCGCGCTCGGCCCCGCTGCTCCGGGCGGCCTGTGGCGTCCTTATGCTTGAGCGGTCGCCATGGTTATGGCGACGCTCCTGCATGACTCCACCGCCGCCTTTGAGCCGCGGGTTGCCGTAGTGACACCTGCGTCACTTCCGGTTGGCGCCGCCGCTGGTATCATTGGCCGGCTATTTAAACCCTGCTTCCTGTGTATTTCGACACGCCCCTTGACGAAGGAGTAGGCTCTCCGAAACGCGCGTCGGGCGACGTACTGTCTGTGACCGGGCTGCAACCGAGGGTCCTCTACCAGAGGTAACAATATTATTGTGCTAAGCGGGTGCTGTTTGCGACTAGTGGAGATACATGGTAATTTTGACCTTATGCCTCTGATGGCGGTAGCATGAGGATGGTGCACTTTGGTGTGGTGCACCGGATCTCTGTTAACTATGTGTATTCTGGGGCATCTTTTGCCTATATTGGGGCTGGGGTCGTTCAGTTAGAACCCAGTGGGGAATATTTGTATACAATGGTATGGACATTACCCTTAATCCCCGGAGTTATACTGGATACTGTTACACCTTTATAGTTGCATACTTGCCATAGGTATACCCTCTCTTTGGTTGCTGTATCCCCCTATAGATACATCTTTGATTTGGGGACTTAGGTCATACAGTCGGTATGTTTTTTGCATAGTGACGGCTCGGTGTGGTGGTTCACACCATGTGTTCACTTTTGTTTCATCTTTGTCTGTTTTTTACTGTGTATATGTTCTAAATAAAAGTAGTTTTATGTATATTACCAGTTGTGGTCATTTTTTGTGGTTCTCACATCCCCAGTATATGCATACAGTATATATGAAACAGAAAGATAAAGATGAAATATCTGCAAAAAAAAGCCCCCACAACAAAAATATGAAATATATATACTGGATGGTGGCCCGATTCTAACGCATCGGGTATTCTAGACTATGTATGTATGTCACGCTTAGCACAGCCACGTAGTATATAGCACAGCCACGTAGTATATAACACAGGCCACGTAGTATGTAGCACAGCCATGTAGTATATAACACAGCCACATAGTATATAGCACAGGCCACGTAGTATATAGCACAGCCACGTAGTATATAACACAGCCACATAGTATATAACACAGGCCACGTAGTATATAGCACAGCCACATAGTATACAGCACAGGCCACGTAGTATACAGCACAGCCATGTAGTATATAACACAGCCACGTAGTATATAGCACAGACACGTAGTATATAGCAGCCACATAGTCTATAACAGCCACATAGTATATAACACAGCCCAGGTAACACAAACAGCCACGTAGTATATAGCACAGCCAAGTAGTATATAGCAGCCACGTAGTATATAACACAGCCCACGTAATGTATAGCACAGCCCATGTAATATATAGCACAGCCCATGCAGTATATAACACAGGCCACGTAGTATATAACACTGCCCACGCAGTATATAACACAGCCCACGCAGTACATAACACAGCCCATGCAGTATATAACAGCCCACGCAGTATATAACACTGCCCACATAGTATATAACACAGCCCATGCAGTATATAGCACAGCCCACGCAGTATATAACACAGCCCACGCAGTATATAACACAGCCATGTAGTATATAGCACAGCACACGTAGTATATAACACAGCCCACGCAGTATATAACACAGCCCATGTAGTATATAGCACAGCCGCGTAGTATATAGCAGCCGCGTAGTATATAGCAGCCACGTAGTATATAACACAGCCCACGTAATATATAGCCCAGCCAACGTAGTATATAACACTGCACACGCAGTATATAACACAGCCCAAGCAGTATATAACACAGCCCACGCAGTATATAGCACAGCCCACGTAACACAGACAGCCACGTAGTATATAGCACAGCCACGTAGTATATAGCAGCCAGGTAGTATATAGCAGCCATGTAGTATATATCACAGCCCACGTAATATATAGCAAAGCCCATGTAATATATAACACAGCCCACGCAGTATATAACACAGCCCACGTAGTATATAACACAGCCCCAAGCAGAATATAACACAGCCCATGCAGTATATAATGCGGCCCACGTAGTATACAGCAGTGTAGGCACCGTATCCCTGTTAGAAAAAAAAATAAAATTAAAAAGTTATATACTCACCCTCCGGCATCCAGCTAAGCTGTGCCGATGTGCGCGATGCTGCCGCCAGCTTCCGTTCCCAGTGATGCATTGTGAAATTACCCAGATGACTTAGCGGTCGAGACCGCATCGGTGGACGTCGGAAGGTGAGAATAGCACAATTTTTTATTTTTTTAAATTATTTTTAACATTATATCTTTTTACTATTGATGCTGCATCAAATTAAAAAGTTGGTCCAGGATTGGGCGACACACTGCCCCTGACTGGAGGGGAGTAGGGAGGGGGCACTGATTGGAGGAGAGTAGGGAGGGGCCAATTCGCGGCCGAAATAAGCCTGTCGCTGATTGGTCGCGGCTGAATCAGCAACGCGGGATTTCCGTTACAGACAAACAGACGGAAGTACCCCTTAGACAATTATATAGTGTGGTGCGGTGACCCACGTTACAGCCAGGGGGCGCTGTGTGTGCACTTCAAGATGCTTTTGGAGGCATAAATGTGATGAGACAAAGTCCGGCAGGAGTGTAAATGGCCGGTGGGTGTGTTGCAGAGGAGGATACTCTGCGCTGTCAGTCTAAAGTTATGTTGTGGTCTGGGACCTGTAGTCCCACAAGTAAATGTGTAAGTTCTAATGGGAGATTGGCAGGGCTAGTCATGAGAGATGGGAGGGTCAGACTAGCCACACACACCCACACTCCCACCCAGGGGAGTGGTTACAGGTATGTAATGTGACCAGGGTGTGGATCACATGTTCCTGTGTATGGATCTGTTTGTTCCATGTGCAAGGTCCTGGATGGTCGGTGTTGGAGTCTCCTGGCATTGGAGAAGTCCTGCAAGTACTGAGACCGTGGACCTGATGAACGGTCAGTGTTGGATTGTCCTGGTATGGGCTGGAGTCCTGGAAGCACTGAAACCGTGAGTCCTGCATTAGCCTGAGTGTTGGATTGTCCTGAAGTGGGCTGGAGTCCGGGAAGCACTGCTGAGGCTATGGACTGAATGCTCGAGGGTGTTGGATTGTCCTGGGATGGGCTGAAGTCCTGGAAGCACTGATATCCGTGAGTCCTGCAATAGCCTGGGTGTTGGATTGTCCTGAAGTGGGCTGGAGTCCGGGAAGCACTGCTGAGGCTATGGACTGAATGCTCGAGGGTGTTGGATTGTCCTGGTATGGGCTGAAGTCCTGGAAGCACTGAAACCGTGAGTCCTGCATTAGCCTGAGTGTTGGATTGTCCTGAAGTGGGCTGGAGTCCGGGAAGCACTGCTGAGGCTATGGACTGAATGCTCAAGGGTGTTGGATTGTCCTGGGATGGGCTGGAGTCCTGCAAGCACCTGGTAAGAGTGTGAGTCCTGGAATGGTCAGAGTGTTGGATTGTCCGCGGATGGACTGGAGTCCTGTAAGCACTTGGTAAGATCATGGACTGATGGCCTGTGTGTTGGAAGTGCCTGTGACTGGTCTTCCTGGAAGCGCATGGAGAGGCTGCATCTACAGAGCCTGAGACGGTTTCTGTGTTGGGGAAGCTACATTTCCTACTGTCGAGGTGCCCTGGTCACAAGGACGGTGACCCCAGTGAGGCAGTTTCCCTGTAAACCAGCACTGGCAGGAGTCAGTGTGTGGAGACCATGCTCGTGTAAGGTAACTCCAGGTAACAAAGGGTTACGGGCAGACATAGATCTGCCATTGGAACAGACTATCGGTGGTTAATGTGTTCCGTTGATGTAAATAATGAACTGTTTGTGTTATGGTTTATGACGTTTAATAAACCGGAATAGACTGTTTTTGTGGAAAAAACTTGCCTGTATGCGTTATTCCCGTGCAAAGCGAGTGTCCCCCAAGACCCGAAGTAAGGGAAACGCTACAATAGGTAGATATATATTACAAAAAACACACATATTACACATCCACACAGCCAAAATACTTTGGTGAATTCACTCCATAGGTTTGTTGGCGTGGAAAGTGAACAGTAAAAAATATAAAGTTTCCAACATCATGTCCTTTCTCTATCTGAAAATCAACTTTTCCAGAAGTGAACTTATTCTGCTCCCGCCCATGAGAGGAGACATTTAAAGACAGGGCGAGAGGAGATATGTAAAGCGGGGAAGGGAGAATACATGTAAAGCAGGGGAGGGAATATACAGTGGGTACGGAAAGTATTCAGACCCCTTAAAATTTTTCACTCTTTGTTTCATTGCAGCCATTTGATAAATTCAAAAAAGTTCATTTTTTTCTCAAGATGGGGTGCATAGCGTACATTACTGAGAAAAAAATGAACTTTTTTGAATTTACCAAAAGGCTGCAATGAAACAAAGAGTGAAAAATTTAAAGTAGTCTGAATACTTTCCGTACCCACTGTACAGGTCCTTCTCAAAAAATTAGCATATAGTTTTAAATTTCATTATTTACCATAATGTAATGATTACAATTAAACTTTCATATATTATAGATTCATTATCCACCAACTGAAATTTGTCAGGTCTTTTATTGTTTTAATACTGATGATTTTGGCATACAACTCCTGATAACCCAAAAAACCTGTCTCAATAAATTAGCATATTTCACCCATCCAATCAAATAAAAGTGTTTTTTAATAACAAACAAAAAAACCATCAAATAATAATGTTCAGTTATGCACTCAATACTTGGTCGGGAATCCTTTGGCAGAAATGACTGCTTCAATGCGGCGTGGCATGGAGGCAATCAGCCTGTGACACTGCTGAGATGTTATGGAGGCCCAGGATGCTTCAATAGCGGCCTTAAGCTCATCCAGAGTGTTGGGTCTTGCGTCTCTCAACTTTCTCTTCACAATATCCCACAGATTCTCTATGGGGTTCAGGTCAGGAGAGTTGGCAGGCCAATTGAGCACAGTAATACCATGGTCAGTAAACCATTTACCAGTGGTTTTGGCACTGTGAGCAGGTGCCAGGTCGTGCTGAAAAATGAAATCTTCATCTCCATAAAGCCTTTCAGCCGATGGAAGCATGAAGTGCTCCAAAATCTCCTGATAGCTAGCTGCATTGACCATGCCCTTGATGAAACACAGTGGACCAACACCAGCAGCTGACATGGCACCCCACACCATCACTGACTGTGGGTACTTGACACTGGACTTCAGGCATTTTGGCATTTCCTTCTCCCCAGTCTTCCTCCAGACTCTGGCACCTTGATTTCCGAATGACATGCAAAATTTGCTTTCATCAGAAAAAAGTACTTGGGACCACTTAGCAACAGTCCAGTGCTGCTTCTCTGTAGCCCAGGTCAGGCGCCTCTGCCGCTGTTTATGGTTCAAAAGTGGCTTTACCTGGGGAATGCGGCACCTGTAGCCCATTTCCTGCACACGCCTGGGCACGGTGGCTCTGGATGTTTCCACACCAGACTCAGTCCACTGCTTCCTCAGGTTCCCCAAGGTCTGGAATCGGTCCTTCTCCACAATCTTCCTCAGGGTCCGGTCTCCTCTTCTCGTTGTACAGCGTTTTCTGCCACATTGTTTCCTTCCAACAGACTTACCATTGAGGTGCCTTGATACAGCACTCTGGGAACAGCCTATTTGTTGAGAAATTTCTTTCTGGGTCTTACCCTCTTGCTTGAGGGTGTCAATGATGGCCTTCTTGACATCTGTCAGGTCGCTAGTCTTACCCATGATGGGGGTTTTGAGTAATGAACCAGGCAGGGAGTTTATAAAAGCCTCAGGTATCTTTTGCATGTGTTTAGAGTTAATTAGTTGATTCAGAAGATTAGGGTAATAGGTCGTTTAGAGAACCTTTTCTTGATATGCTAATTTATTGAGACAGGTTTTTTGGGTTATCAGGAGTTGTATGCCAAAATCATCAGTATTAAAACAATAAAAGACCTGACAAATTTCAGTTGGTGGATAATGAATCTATAATATATGAAAGTTTAATTGTAATCATTACATTATGGTAAATAATGAAATTTAACACTATATGCTAATTTTTTGAGAAGGACCTGTATATGAAAAAATGGAGAAGGGAGGCTACATGTAAAGCTAGGAAGAGAGGATGCATATAATGCTGGGGAGGGAGGATATATATAAAGATACATATAAAGCTGGGGAGGGAGGATACATGTAAAGATGAGGAGGGAGGATACATGTAAAGCGGGGGCGGAGGATACATGTAAAGATGAGGAGGGAGGATACATGTAAAGCTGGGGAGGGAGGATACATGTAAAGATGAGGAGGGAGGATACATGTAAAGCTGGGGAGGGAGGATACATGTAAAGCAGGGGAGGGAGGATACATGTAAAGCTGGGGAGGGAGGATACATGTAAAGCTGGGGAGGGAGGATACATGTAAAGCAGGGGAGAGAGGATACATGTAAAGCTGGGGAGGGAGGATACATGTAAAGATGAGGAGGGAGGATACATGTAAAGCTGGGGAGGGAGGATACATATAAAGCAGGGGAGGGAGGATACATGTAAAGCTGTGGAGGGAGCATACATGTAAAGCAGGGGAGGGAGGATACATGTAAAGCTGGGGAGAGAGGATACATGTAAAGCTGGGGAGGGAGGATACATGTAAAGCTGGGGAGGGAGGATACATGTAAAGCTGGGGAGGGAGGATACATGTAAAGCTGGGGAGGGAGGATACATGTAAAGATGGGGAGGGAGGATACATGTAAAGCTGGGGAGGGAGGATACATATAAAGCAGGGGAGGGAGGATACATGTAAAGCTGTGGAGGGAGCATATATGTAAAGCAGGGGAGGGAGGATACATGTAAAGCTGGGGAGAGAGGATACATGTAAAGCTGGGGAGGGAGGATACATGTAAAGCTGGGGAGGGAGGATACATGTAAAGCTGGGGAGGGAGGATACATGTAAAGCTGGGGAGGGAGGATACATGTAAAGCTGGGGAGGGAGGATACATTTAAAGCAGGGGAGGGAACATACATGTAAAGCTGGGGAGGAGGATACATATAAAGCTGAGGGAGGATACATGTAAAGCAGGGGAGGTAGGATACATGTAAAGCTGGAGAGGGAGGATACATGTAAAGCAGGGGAGGGAGGATACATGTAAAGCTGGGGAGGGAGGATACATGTAAAGCTGGGGAGGGAGGATACATATAAAGCTGAGGGAGGATACATGTAAAGCAGGGGAGGTAGGATACGTGTAAAGCTGGGGAGGGAGGATACATGTAAAGCTGGGGAGGGAGGATACGTGTAAAGCTGAGGAGGGAGGATACGTGTAAAGCTGTGGAGGGAGGATACATGTAAAGCAGGGGAGGGAGGATACATTTAAAACAGGGGATGGAACATACATGTAAAGTTGGGGAGGGAACATACATGTAAAGCTGGGGAGAGAGGATACGTGTAAAGCTGGGGAGGGAGGATACATGTAAAGCTGGGGAGAGAGGATACATGTAAAGTTGGGGAGGGAGGATACATGTAAAGCTGGGGAGGGAGGATACATGTAAAGCTGAGGAGGGAGGATACATGTAAAGCTGGGGAGGGAGGATACATGTAAAGCTGGGGAGAGAGGATACATGTAAAGCTGGGGAGGGAGGATACATGTAAAGCTGGGGAGGGAGGATACATGTAAAGCAGGGGAGGGAGGATACATGTAAAGATGAGGAGGGAGGATACATGTAAAGCTGGGGAGAGAGGATACATGTAAAGCTGGGGAGGGAGGATACATTTAAAGCTGGGGAGGGAGCATACATGTAAAGCAGGGGAGGGAGGATACATGTAAAGATGAGGAGGGAGGATACATGTAAAGCTGGGGAGGGAAGATACATATAAAGCAGGGGAGGGAGCATACATGTAAAGCAGGGGAGGGAGGATACATGTAAAGCTGTGGAGGGAGGATACATGTAAAGCTGTGGAGGGAGCATACATGTAAAGCAGGGGAGGGAGGATACATGTAAAGCTGGGGAGGGAGGATACATGTAAAGCTGGGGAGGGAGGATACATGTAAAGCTGTGGAGGGAGCATACATGTAAAGCAGGGGAGGGAGGATACATGTAAAGCTGGGGAGAGAGGATACATGTAAAGCTGGGGAGGGAGGATACATGTAAAGCTGGGGAGGGAGGATACATGTAAAGCTGGGGAGGGAGGATACATGTAAAGCTGAGGAGGGAGGATACATGTAAAGCTGGGGAGGGAGGATACATGTAAAGCTGGGGAGAGAGGATACATGTAAAGCTGGGGAGGGAGGATACATGTAAAGCTGGGGAGGGAGGATACATGTAAAGCTGGGGAGGGAGGATACATATAAATCTGCGGAGGGAGCATACATATAAAGCTGGGGATGAAGGATATATATAAAGCTGGGGAGGGAGGATAAATGTAAAGCTGAGGAGGGAGGATACATGTAAAGCTGGGGAGGGAGGATACATGTAAAGCTGGGGAGGGAGGATACATGTAAAGCTGGGGAGGGAGGATACATGTAAAGCTGAGGAGGGAGCATACATATAAAGCTGGGGATGAAGGATATATATAAAGCTGGGGAGGGAGGATAAATGTAAAGCTGAGGAGGGAGGATACATGTAAAGCTGGGGAGGGAGGATACATGTAAAGCTGGGGAGGGAGGATACATGTAAAGCTGGGGAGGGAGGATACATGTAAAGCTGAGGAGGGAGGATACATGTAAAGCTGGGGAGGGAGGATACATGTAAAGCTGGGGAGGGAGGATACATGTAAAGCTGGGGAGGGAGGATACATATAAATCTGCGGAGGGAGCATACATATAAAGCTGGGGATGAAGGATATATATAAAGCTGGGGAGGGAGGATAAATGTAAAGCTGAGGAGGGAGGATACATGTAAAGCTGGGGAGGGAGGATACATATAAATCTGCGGAGGGAGCATACATATAAAGCTGGGGATGAAGGATATATATAAAGCTGGGGAGGGAGGATACATGTAAAGCTGAGGAGGGAGGATACATGTAAAGCTGGGGAGGGAGGATACATGTAAAGCTGGGGAGGGAGGATACATATTAATCTGCGGAGGGTTGATACATGTAAAGCTGAGGAGGGAGGATACATGTAAAGCTGGGGAGGCTGGATACATATAAATCTGCGGAGGGAGGATACATGTAAAGCTGGGGAGGGAGGATACATGTAAAGCTGGGGAGGCAGGATACATATAAATCTGCGGAGGGAGCATACATATAAAGCTGGGGATGAAGGATATATATAAAGCTGGGGAGGGAGGATACATGTAAAGCTGAGGAGGGAGGATACATGTAAAGCTGGGGAGGGAGGATACATGTAAAGCTGGGGAGGGAGGATACATATTAATCTGCGGAGGGTTGATACATGTAAAGCTGAGGAGGGAGGATACATGTAAAGCTGGGGAGGCTGGATACATATAAATCTGCGGAGGGAGGATACATGTAAAGCTGGGGAGGGAGGATACATGTAAAGCTGGGGAGGCAGGATACATATAAATCTGCGGAGGGAGGATACATATAAAGCTGGGGAGGGAGGATACGTGTAAAGCTGAGGAGGGAGGATACGTGTAAAGCTGTGGAGGGAGGATACATGTAAAGCAGGGGAGGGAGGATACATTTAAAACAGGGGATGGAACATACATGTAAAGTTGGGGAGGGAACATACATGTAAAGCTGGGGAGAGAGGATACGTGTAAAGCTGGGGAGGGAGGATACATGTAAAGCTGGGGAGAGAGGATACATGTAAAGTTGGGGAGGGAGGATACATGTAAAGCTGGGGAGGGAGGATACATGTAAAGCTGAGGAGGGAGGATACATGTAAAGCTGGGGAGGGAGGATACATGTAAAGCAGGGGAGGGAGGATACATGTAAAGATGAGGAGGGAGGATACATGTAAAGCTGGGGAGAGAGGATACATGTAAAGCTGGGGAGGGAGGATACATTTAAAGCTGGGGAGGGAGCATACATGTAAAGCAGGGGAGGGAGGATACATGTAAAGATGAGGAGGGAGGATACATGTAAAGCTGGGGAGGGAAGATACATATAAAGCAGGGGAGGGAGCATACATGTAAAGCAGGGGAGGGAGGATACATGTAAAGCTGTGGAGGGAGGATACATGTAAAGCTGTGGAGGGAGCATACATGTAAAGCAGGGGAGGGAGGATACATGTAAAGCTGGGGAGGGAGGATACATGTAAAGCTGGGGAGGGAGGATACATGTAAAGCTGGGGAGGGAGGATACATGTAAAGCTGAGGAGGGAGGATACATGTAAAGCTGGGGAGGGAGGATACATGTAAAGCTGGGGAGGGAGGATACATGTAAAGCTGGGGAGGGAGGATACATGTAAAGCTGAGGAGGGAGGATACATGTAAAGCTGGGGAGGGAGGATACATATAAATCTGCGGAGGGAGCATACATATAAAGCTGGGGATGAAGGATATATATAAAGCTGGGGAGGGAGGATACATGTAAAGCTGAGGAGGGAGGATACATGTAAAGCTGGGGAGGGAGGATACATATTAATCTGCGGAGGGAGGATACATATAAAGCTGGGGAGGGAGGATACATGTAAAGCTGGGGAGGCAGGATACATATAAATCTGCGGAGGGAGGATACATATAAAGCTGGGGAGGGAGGATACGTGTAAAGCTGAGGAGGGAGGATACGTGTAAAGCTGTGGAGGGAGGATACATGTAAAGCAGGGGAGGGAGGATACATTTAAAACAGGGGATGGAACATACATGTAAAGTTGGGGAGGGAACATACATGTAAAGCTGGGGAGAGAGGATACGTGTAAAGCTGGGGAGGGAGGATACATGTAAAGCTGGGGAGGGAGGATACATGTAAAGCTGAGGAGGGAGGATACATGTAAAGCTGGGGAGGGAGGATACATATAAATCTGCGGAGGGTTGATACATGTAAAGCTGGGGAGGGAGGATACATATAAAGCTGGGGATCGTGGATACATGGGAAGCTGGAGAGAATATATGTAAATTTGGGAGGATATATAAAAAACTAGTGAGGTAGGATACATGTAAAGATGGGGAAGGGAGATACAGGTAGAACTAAAATGATGACACAATGCTACAGTGGAAAAAAATGGAGGAAGAAGGAAGATCTCCAGCGTGAAGACTTGGATTAAAAGTCCAGTTTATTCAAACAATTTGATTAAAATTCAAAATTCATGGTCATACAACAAATGGCAGAGTTCCAGGTACAACCGACGCGTTTCGACCTGATAAGGTCTTAATCATGGCATACAATGCCACAGTGACATCATACTGAAATCCTCGTATGTGACAGAGGGGTCTTTGGGCCCCTTGAGCCATCAGGTCCAGATACAACTGCTGTCTTTGCACCTTCTATAGCTTTGTATGTGGCAGCTCTGCAGGGGAAGAATTTAGAGGACTGTGATACAATTCACTTTGGGTCTCAAGGCCCAAAAGAATCCTGAAATATTTAAATTAAAAAAAGCAAAAAAAATTGTAAGAAGAGAAGAAAAAAAACACATTGAAATGATAAATTTCTGGAGCGACAAGATAAAAAAAAAATCACAAATTCTTCTTTCAAACAATACCAGCACTTTTATTGGGACTGACGGAAACATCACGGAGCTTGTTTCGGGCCCTTCAATGTTGATTCACGTTGATGCCTCTGTCGTTTTATACAAGGATTTGTTACAATCTGTCATTCATATATAATATACAGATGTAGCAGAGCTCAGGTACGCTTCCCATGTTATTGTAGTTCAGATGCAAAAACTATGTGCTGCCAGAGAAATACATGATAAATCCAGCTCTGCTACATCAGCTCATCCCATCCGCAGACACTTACCTTCTCAGTGCTCATGGTTGCTGTTTGTAACACTTTCTCCACTCATTATAACATATGGCAGCCGTTCTGCTTCCTTGCCACTGCAAAGTATTGGAAGTCGCCTCCACTGGAGGACGGTGCAAGCGATACAGTGTAACTGAGCCTCGTCACTGACATCTGATAGTCGGGGCAGTCACTATGGTGACCAAGAAGTCCAAAATCACTAGTTGTATCGATCAGGCGATACCGGTACTGAGGTAAGACGAGCATTCTCCACCTCTAATGCGCCAATACGTGGATGATGAGAGTAGTTGATGAAGGACAATAAAGTGATTGATGCAAGTAGTAATATAATAATAGTCAATAATTCTCCAAAAAGGTATACATACCGGTATAAATGATTCATCTAACATAACTCTAATCTAAAGAATTCCATATCCTTTCTTATAGACAGCAGTATTATAGTAGTTATATTCTTGTACATAGGGGGCAGTATTATAGTAGTTATATTCTTGTACATAGGAGCAGTATTATAATAGTTATATTCTTGTACATAGGGGCAGTATTATATTAGTTATATTCTTGTACATAGGGGCAGGATTATAGTAGTTATATTCTTGTACATAGGGGCAGTATTATATTAGTTATATTCTTGTACATAGGGGCAGTATTATAGTAGTTATATTCTTGTACATAGGGGCAGTATTATAGTAGTTATATTCTTGTACATAGGGGCAGTATTATAGTAGTCATATTCTTGTAGATAGGGGCAGTATTATAGTAGTTATATTCTTGTACATAGGGGGCAGTATTATAGTAGTTATATTCTTGTACATAGGGGCAGTATTATAGTAGTCATATTCTTGTACATAGGGGCAGTATTATAGTAGTTATATTCTTGTACATAGGGGCAGTATTATAGTAGTTATATTCTTGTACATAGGGGGCAGTATTATAGTAGTTGTATTCTTGTACATAGTTATACATCTTGTAGCTCATATTCATCCGCCTCTGTTCCTTATCTAATCTCACAACCTCTCCCTTCCCCCTATCTGACCACCATCTACTCACGTCATCCTTCTCCTCTTCACCTGCCCCCCAGGTCCAGCCATTACCATATCCTCGCAGAATCCTCGCAAACCTAGACATACACAGACTATCAGACTCTCTCCTACCCCTGTCCTCCATATCTTCACTCCACGACACGGACAGCGCCACCGCATTCTATAACACCACCCTCACATCACCCATCGACTCAGTCGCCCCTCTCATGCATGGCGGAGTGTGACGAACCAATAGGCATCCTTGGCATAACAATCTCACCAAAAAACTTCGACAAGCATCCAGGGTTGCGGAGCGGCGTTGGAAGAAAACACGCCTGCCAGACGACTTTACTGCTTTCAAACACGCTACACTTGACTTCAAATTAGTCCTCACCTCCGCTAAACAGACCTGTTTCACTAACCTTGTATCTTCACTATCCCACAACCCAAAACAACTGTTCAGCACCTTTAACTCTCTCCTCCGCCCACCACTGCCACCTCCAACTCCCCTCATCTCTTCCGAGGACTTTGCCACGTACTTCAAAAACCAAGATCGACCAAACAAGGCAAACCTTTACTTGTCCACCACCCCAACCACTCCATATACCAGACCTCTGCCCTTCCCTAATAACCTCCCTCTCCAACATCACTGAAGGAGAGCTTACTCGCCTCCTTTCCAAATCGCACCTCACCACCTGTGCACTTGACCCCATCCCTTCCCACCTGCTCACCAACCTCACTAACATGCTTATTCCAGCTCTAACCCATCTCTTCAACCTATCGCTCTCTTCCAGTACCTTCCCCTCTGCCTTTCAAACATGCCACCATCACACCCATCCTCAAAAAAGCTAACCTTGACCCAACTGCTATGCCCAGCTATCGCCCCATAACACTGCTCCCGTTTGCTTCAAAACTCCTTGAGCAGCATGTCCATGGTCAACTTTCCTCCCACCTCTCATCTAACTCTCTCCTTGACAACCTCCAATCTGGCTTCCGCCCCATCACTCCACCGAAACTGCCCTGACAAAAATTACTAATGACTTAGTCACAGCCAGAGCTAACAGACAGTTCTCCATCCTCCTCCTTCTTGACCTGTCCTCTGCTTTCGACACAGTCGATCACTGCCTACTGCTACAGATTCTCTCTTCCCTTGGCATCAAAGACCTTGCCCTGTCCTGGATTGCCTCATACCTGTCCAACCGCACATTTAGCGTTTCCAAATCCCACACTACCTCCTCATCCCGCCCTCTCTCTGTTGGAGACCCTCAAGGCTCTGTCCTAGGGCCCTACTTTTTTCCATCTATACCCTTGGCCTAGGACAACTCATAAAGTCCCATGGCTTCCAGTACCACCTGTATGCGGACGACACTCAGATCTACCTCTCTGGCCCAGATGTCACCTCCCTGCTGTCCAGAATCCCAGAGTGTCTGTCAGCCATATCCTCCTTCTTCACCTCTCGCTTCCTTAAACTCAATGTAGACAAAACCGAACTCACATTCTTGTACATGTGAGCATTATTATAGTAGTTATATTCTTGTACATAGGGGACAGTATTATAGTAGTTATATTCTTGTACATGTGAGCAGTATTATAGTAGTTATATTCTTGTACATAGGGGACAGTATTATATTAGTTATATTCTTGTACATAGTAGCAGTATTATTGTAGTTATATTCTTGTACATAGGGGCAGTATTATAGTAGTTATATTCTTGCACATAGGGGCTGTATTATAGTGGTTATATTCTTGTACATAGGGGCAGTATTATAGCAGTTATATTTTTGCACATAGGAGCAGTATTATAGTAGTTATATTCTTGCATATAGGGGCAGTATTATAGTAGTTATTTACTTGTACATAGGGGCAGTATTATAGTAGTTATAGTCTTGCACATAGGAGGCAGTACTATAGTAGTTATTTTTTTGTACATGGGGCAGTATTATAGTGGTTATATTCTTGCACATAGGAGGCAGTATTATAGTAGTTATATTCTTGTATATAGGAGCAGTATTATAGTAGTTATATTCTTGTATATAGGAGCAGTATTATAGTAGTTATATTCTTGTACATAGGGGCAGTATCATAGTAGTTATAGTCTTGTACATAGGAGGCAGTACTATAGTAGTTATTTTTTTGGTCATAGGGGCAGTATTATAGTAGTTACAAATTCTTTTACTTAGAGGCAGTATTATAAAAGTTATATATTTGTGTGTGGCAGTAATATAGTAATTATCATATGACATAAAGGTAAAATTTTACATATTGCAGGTGAAAATTGCCCCATTGTTTGGGAATGTTGTTTTTATATTAGCATTTACATTTACACTCCACACATGCACTGTATCATTAATATATCAGGTCTGGAATGAGAGTAAAGATAATGATCTTCACAGTAAAGGAAATGTCATTGAGAAATAAAATTGCTGTATCACAGATGAAGATCCAGTTAAAATATTAATAGAGTTTATAGTAGGGAGACGATTCCAACATGGTGCTCAGTGTGAATCGCGGGAAATATGATCTGTTATCTGTCACAGTGAACCCTACAGTACCGGGAAGTGAACTTCATTAAATGTTTTTTTATTAATGTAGCCACAGGAGGTTAAAGCTCTTACTTTCAAAGCATAAAACCTTTCCTATCTCTGTAGAAGTAAAAAGTGAAAAAAGTATCGGGTCAAATTTAAAATGTAAAAAAAAACCTTTGTAGGAGGATTGAGTGTGAAAAGGACCAGCGTCTGGGTGTATAGTCACTTACAACCTCTAGGCTGTAGAGTTATGTTCTTCTTAGAGACAGTTTGGATGTATAAACTGCTTTTGAGAACTTTTCCTAGTTAAAAAAATGATTTTTTTTCATGTAATGTTGGTGACTTATGTTCATGCATCCCACATAATTTGAAGCATTGTCTTGCCATGTACAACACATATAATTTACAACTCCAGCAATTCTTATTGATGTCAATTAATTTCTTTCATTTTGGTCATCATTTTTTTATGTTTGATGATTTGTAATTTTACAGACCAGTGGTACCCCTATGGGGTCTAAATTCTCCCCTTTATTGGCTGTGTTGTATTGGGCATCGTTGGTGGGAAAACTTATCTATTTTTCTCATACTCCATTCACCCTTTTTGAAGCAGGTTGTCTAATTACTATTGCTTCATTGACGATTTGCTTCTTGTACATATGATTAATTAAGTTCCATTCTGTATGCTGAATATATAGAGCAAAACGTATTAGCTCTAATACAGAACTTTTTAATGAAACGTGCACCATCATTCTAAATAGACTATTTTAAAAAGGAGATACAATAGAAACTTATTACTTGGTGCGGATTCTAAAAGTAGTAGGTTATTGCATAATACATTACTACACAAGGAAGAACAAAGCAGAAATAAAAAGAGCATAAGTAATTAATCTATCAGTTTTTCTACATATTTCATTGCACAACTGTTTTAAGTAGAGATGAGCAAATATATCCCAGTGCAGTTGAAATATATTGGAATATTACAAAATTCAGCAATAACCAAAATATGAATTTTTGGTAATTTACTTCCACATGGATTCAGCTGAACCTTAAAGGATCTTTACCGCTTACCTTCGTTGTAAACCAGCACCTGTCCGGTTCTTGTCTCATCATCTTATGACTGCTGCAAGTGTTGAATATTCAGGTTTCTTCATTCTAGGCCAGGACTTTTGGCACTGATGAGGCACGTGATGTTTCCGTACATAGTAATGAAACACCCGCCAGGGCCGTGGGGCACTCGGTACCGGGTCCGGTATTTAGAGGAGATGTCATGGTGGCAGCGACCTGGTCCATGGCCCTAGGTGTCCAAGTAAAAGGGAATGTCCTTAAAGGGGTTTTGAATAAAGTTTGTGTTCGTGATGCCACCTGTGGTTCTCAGTCAGAGGTGACCGACGCTGCTTAAAGGGGGCTACTGGGGTGATGTTATGGCAGCTAAGATGGTATGGCTTCCCACAGGTGAAGCTGGGTCCCCAGGGCTCCCGGTGTATAGATAAAGATAGTGGGTTGTGTAGCAAGAAACGGAGGACACGGGTTTGCAGTCTCTTTACCTGGTTTACTGATGAATTCAGGCAGCCACAGTCCAGGATACCAGATCACAGGTCCAGGTATGATCCGGCCGGCTGGGAAGCGAGTTGGGAGTCCCCTTTACCAGGTGAAGTTAGAAGCCTTCCCTGTAGCGCTGTGGTGTAGTCCCTTGCTGCCTTAGGCCTCACACAAGGTCCTCACGTTTCTTCTCTGTCCCCCTTGTAGGTAGGACACTACCCATACGCAGTGGCGTAGGAAGGGGGGTGCGGGGGGGGCGGGCCGCCCCGGGCGGCACAATGCGGGGGGCGGCCGGCGCTGCAGGAGGAGAAAGACAAAAAAAAAAAAAAAGACGCGGGCCCTTTAAATCTTCGGGCGGCGCCGTCCGCCGCCACGACCAGGCTCCCCCGGCCCCCGCTCTAATACTCACCTCTCTTGGTTCCTGCGGCAGCTGCAGCATCTTCAGCGCCCTCTGACTCTGCGACGTCTCAGGGCAGAGGGCGCGATGACGTCATCACTGTGCGCGCCGCTCAGCCTCTCTGTCCTGAGCGCTGCAGAGCTGGAGGGACGCCGAGTGCACCAGACCTGCGCTGGGAACGGGAGAGGTGAGGATTTTATGTTTTTTTTTTTTTCTTTATGTCTGACTCTGTCTGGGGGCAATGCTGGACACACTGGGGCAATACTGGAGACCATGGGGCAGATTGCTGGACACACTGGGGCAATACTGGAGACCATGGGGCAGATTGCTGGACACACTGGGGCAGTGCTGGAGACCATGGGGCAGAATGCTAGACACACTGGGGCAATACAGGAGACCATTGGGCAGATTGCTGGACACACTGGGGCAATACTGGAGACCATGGGGCAGAATGCTGGACACACTGGGGCAGTACTGGAGACCATGGGGCAGAATGCTGGACACACTGGGGCAGTACTGGAGACCATGGGGCAGAATGCTGGACACACTGGGGCAATACAGGAGACCATGGGGCAGATTGCTGGACACATTGAGGCAATGCTGGAGACACTGGGGCAGACTTCTGGACACACTGGGGCAGATTGCTGGACACACTGGGGGCAATGCTGGACACACTGGGGGCAATGCTGGACACACTGGGGGCAATACTGGAGACCCTGTGGCAGATTTCTGGACACATTGAGGCAATGCTGGAGACTCTGGGGCAGATTTCTGGACACACTGGGGCAGATTTCTGGATATACTGGGGCAATGCTGGAGACTCTGGGGCAGATTGCTGGACACACTGGGGCAATGCTGGACACACTGGGGCAGATTGCTGGACACACTGGGGGCAATGCTGGACACACTGGGGGCAATGCTGGACACATTGAGGCAATGCTGGACACACTGGGGCAGATTTCTGGATATACTGGGGCAATGCTGGAGACTCTGGGGCAGATTTCTGGACACTGGGGCAGATTGCTGGACACGCTGGGGCAATGCTGGACACTGGGGCAGATTGCTGTGCACACTGGGGCAGATTGCTGTGCACACTGGGGCAGATTGCTGTGCACACTGGGGGCAATGCTGGAGACCCTGGGGCAGATTTCTGGACACACTGGGGCAATGCTGGACACTGGGGCAGATTGCTGGACACACTGGGGGCAGTGCTGGACATACTGGGGCAGATTGCTGGACACACTGGGGGTAATATGCTGGACACACTGGGGCAGATTGCTGGACACACTGTCCAGGGGCAATACTGGACACACTGGGGCAATATGCTGGACATACTGGGGCAGGTTGCTGGACACACTGGGGGTAATATGCTGGACACACTGGGGCAGATTGCTGGACAACATGGGGGTAATATGCTGGACACACTGGGGCAGATTGCTGGACACACTGGGGGCAGGACTTGAGGCATGGGCAGAATGTAGATATGGGGCATGATTGGATCATGGGGCAGGATTGGATCATGGGGCAGGATTGGATCATGGGGCAGGACGGATACGATGGAGGCTGGTGGGGCAGGATGGGGAGATCATATGGGGTAGAATGGATACTCATGAGGGCAGGATGGGAGAACATATGGCTGGAGCCAGGAATGAGATAAACGGGGCCAAGATGGGGAATATTATTACCATAAGGGCTAATTAAGGGATATTATTACTGCAGTGATGTATTTATTTTATTTTTTGAGTATACTGTTTTAAATGGGGGGGCGGTCCTGTTACTGTGCAGAGTGACACTATATCGCCTTTTTCTTCGTGTTGTAATGTAGAAGTTGTGAAAAATTAAGTAATGTGTTCTGCAAGCGGAGCTCGAGATAACTGTGTTATTTCCTGCAGAAACGAGTCCTGGCTGGAAGGAATGATGGCGGTCTGTGCTGGATGAAAGATGAAGGACTTCACCTAGAGACGTCACTGGTGAGTCATTGTTACCTATACACTGACACTATACACTGTATACTATATACAGCGGTCATGTGTACAATGTCACCAGTGATCACTGTATTACCTATACATTATATACAGAGCTCCTGTGTATAATACCACCAGTGATCTCTGTATTACCTCTACACAGACACTGCTTACTAATTACAGATCTCCTGTGAATACTGGCACTTATGGTGATAGTATTGTGTTTTTTTTGTATTACTGATCAGTATTGTAGTATTCAGTCACTATGTAGTGGTAATATGTGGTCTGGAAATGGTGTTGTGGTATTTGTCCCTTGTATGTAGTATTATTCGGTCACTATGTGGTCTGGTCATGGTGTGGTGGTATTAAGTCACAGGTTTGGCATGTGGGGGTGACACCATTAGGCCCAGTTTAAGTTCTACAAAACAGGAAAACCATTTTTGGTAACCTTTGTGTGTATTGAGCCGGGGGGGGGGGGGCGCCAAACTCGGGAACAGCCCCGGGCGGCAAAAGCTCTAGCTACGCCTCTGCCCATACGACAGGTAGCTTGGGCCTTTTTACGGGATCTCTATCGCGACCTGGGCTCTATTCTGCTACTGTGTCCTCGGGTGTCAATTGTGGACAGGTGACTTGCAATCTGCTGTCCACCAGTTTCTGCCGTGGGGCATAGAGTTACCCCCGCAACCTCAGTCTTCCAGCTACCGGTATCTGCTCTCAGCGTGGAGGAAGCCCAGTCGCAGCTTCTCTCTCCAGCTCTCAACTCTCATTTGCTCCTTTCCCTCCTTCACTGTCTCTACAAAACTGTTCTGTTCTCTTTCTTTCTAGGAGCTGCAGCACCTCTCTTGGCTGCACGGCCCCCTTTTTCTCTCTCAGACTCTCACCGTCTGCTTCCTCTCCATTTCATCCCTCTGACAGACTGTCTAACTCCTCTTCCAGACCAGAATATATATCTATATGTAGGGAAGCTCCTCTGAAACTGGGTTCAGAGCTCCCCCTTCTGGCCTGGAGTCAGAACTCTGTTGCATGTATGTGAATACCTGATAAAAGGAATCCTTCCTCGCTTCCAAGCGTGACATCACTCTCCCCATGAGGAAAGCAATGCCACTGTAACAACCAGGAACCTGGGGTGTTACAGTACAGGCGCACATCATTATGCCATGATGTTGTGACTTTTTGTGCACTTTCACCTCCTATGAGGCCTGGAGATTCAGCACTTGAGGTGGTGATAAGAAGATATGACAAGGACTGGTGCGGCTGACGGTGAGGACCAGAGATGCTGAAGATAAGATTGGTGAAGTCAGCATAAGTATTTTGTTTATTTTTTGCACCTTACATTAATTCTGCTCTCATGTCTGGAGAGACCCCAGACCATAATAAAATACAGTAAAATTGTGAAAAATATTTTCTCTATAAATCAAATTTCCCTGGAAAATCTATACAAGCAGGCAAATTCAAACTTTGCACGTTCTTAATCCATAAATTATCCCAAATAAAAAGTGCAAAAAGGACAGCGTATAAAATTATTTTTATTGAAAATCATATAGAGTGTTTTTTGTTTTACTGTGCTTTTTTGTGTTTTCAAGTCTCTTGGTGGTGTGAACATGTGTCTACGGGTTTTTTCCATCTTTTTACTAGCACTTGCTGTCCACTGTCATTTTTTTGCAACAGAGTGTTTTTGGTTTTACTGTGCTTTTTTGTGTTTTCTTTTCTTGTATATTGTATATGGAGGTAGCTGCTCCTGGTATGCACCTTCCGATACTTGGTGTCCCATTGACTTGTATTGGTATCGGGTATCGGCGATATCCGATACTTTTCGGGTATCGGCCGATACTATCCGATACCGATACTTTCAAGTATCGGACGGTATCGCTCAACACTACTTACTGATTGAGCAGTCCCTTCACCATCTGGTTTTTAATTACATCTAATCACACTTCGTTCTGACCAACCCATATATGTAGGCTTTACTGAGAGAGTTGTCCACATTCACCCATGCATACAGACATTAGCCTTAGGTAAGTGTTCACATTTGGACTGGGAGGTCAGGGACCCATCAGATTAATGAGGCCACCTTGACGATGGTTGATGGGCTCACACTATTTGGCTAAATTTTGTGCAAAGTGTCTCATAAATAATTTTCCTAATGTTCAAAAGCCATTTTGCTATTCATATTTCATGTATTTATTATTTGACATGCCTTGGCACAATAGAGTGCAACCTTTTTTTGTATATTGATAAAAGATGAGACTGCTCACACTGCTGTCCACTCTGTCCGCCAAATTTAATACTGGAGCAACCACGAGTGTTGAGGTAAGAAGAGACTGTTGACACTGCTGTCCTCCCTGCCTATCTGATCTAATACTGGAAATACCAGGGGTGCAGAGGTAAGAAAAAGCCACTGATACAAAAAGCCTCCACTCTGTCAAGCTGATCTAATACTGGAGATATCAGGGTTGCTGAAGTAAGAAGAATCTGTTCACACTGCTGTCCACTCTGTCCAGCTGATCTAATGCTGCAGTTGCCAGGGGTGCTGAGGAAAGAAGAGGCTGCTCACACTGCAGATCACTGTGTCTTGCTGATGTAATACTGGAGATAGCAGAGGTGTTGATGTAAGAAGAGGCTGCTCACACTGCTGCCACACTGCCTATCTTATCTAATACTGGAGATACCAGGGGTACTGTGGTAAGAATATGCTGCTCACATGCTGTCCATCCTGCCTATCTGATCTAATACTGGAGTTACCAGGGATACTGAGTTAAGAAGAGGCTGCTCACACTGCTGTCCACCCTGTCTAGCTGATCTAATATTGGGGATACCAGGGATGCTAAGGTAAGAGGAGACTGTTCACACTGCTGTCCTCCCTGTCTAGCTGATCTAATGCTGGAGATACCAGGGGTGCTGAGGTAAGAAGAAGCTGCTCACACTGCTGTCCACTGTGTCTATCTGATCTAAGAAGTACTTAGTTAAGAAGAGACTTCTTACACTGCTGTCCACTCTGTCTATCTGAACTAATACTGGAGATACCAGGGGTGCTGAGGTAAGAAGAGGCTGCTCACACTGCTGTCCACTGTGTGTATCTGAACTAATACTGGAGATACTAGGGGTGCTGAGCTAAAAAGAGGCTGCTCACACTGCTGTTCACCATGTGTAGCTAATCTAATGCTGATAATGCTAGAAGTGCTGAGATAAGAAGAGTATGTTCACAATGTTGTCATCCCCATCTTTCTGATCTAATACTGAAGATACCAATGGTCATCAGGTATGAAGAGGCTGCTCACACTGCTGTCCACCATGTCTATCTGATCTAATACTGGATATACCAGGGGTGCTGAGGTAAGAAGAGGCTGCTCACACTGCTGTCCACCATGTCTATCTGATCTAATACTGGAGATACCAGGGGTGCTGAGGTAAGAAGAGGCTGCTCACACCGCTGTCCACCGTGTCTATCGGATCTAATGCTCATAATACTGGAGGTACTGAGTTAAGAAGAGACTGCTCACACTGCTGTCCACCATATCTATCTGATCTAATTTGATCTAGAAGAGTTGACAAATTTCCACACCTTTGCTAAAAACTCCCAAAGTTCTGCAAGATTTCATCTGTTCTAGCATCTTGAGGAGAAAAGAGGAAAAAATCTTCACTATGTCCTACAGGGTAGCTATGATTAAGGAATTTCATTCTGAAACATGTAAGGAGTGACGGCTTTTTCTTCAGTCACATTATCTTCATGCCTGCTCAGACTGCCGAGCACCCGGATTGTTAATGATGCAGATGGGGTGAGCTGTTCTGTTTGTGTTTTTATTTGTTTTTTTAAATGTCCATTTATGATGCCATGCCAGAATTCTGCTCTTTTTTTTTTACCTAGCTAATGAAAATTTTTTTTTTCTTTTGACTACATGAGAGCCTCCACCCGACTCCTCCTGCCACCAATGTTGCTCCTCTTAGGCGGCCATGAAGAAGGTGTCTTTTCAGTGGTTGAAGCGTAATAAGTGCACACTGCACTCACAGTTTTTGCGCCTGCTGTTACCTGTGTCAGTGGTATCTGCATGGAGTATTATAGACTTCTCATGTAATATCTGAGATCTGAGAAAGTAGTGAACTAATAAACAACCATAACATTTTCCCTTTATCAGAACTTTATCAAAACTTTTTTTTTTTCTCCCAGCAATGGTTATAATTTAGTGTCGATGCCTTAGGTGGCATTTTGTATCTTGACAAATGTGGACTTTTATTTAGTGATTCAATGTTCTATATTATCAGATTCCGAAAAGAGTAACATGAAGAAATATGTTTTCCATCAGCAGGAAAATAACTATCAAGGTGATGGTTTCATTTATACAGCTCTGCTGCCACCTGCTGGCTACAGGGTTGGGGCCTGAAGAAGGAACGGGCATGGAAAGTATGGCGCCAAACAGATGTAATGCAAACTATGGAGAGACTTGGTTTTCTTTGAAATGTATTATTTATTATACTGCCTCACATTACAGACATTGGCATCACTTACTGTCCCCATTGGGGCTCATAGTCTAAATTACATATGAGCACGTTTTTTTGTATTGTGAGAAGAAACTCGGGAAAACTTGAAAAGAACATATAATCTCCATACACATTTTCACACATTTTTACACATAGAGATAATTCCACTCAGTCTGATCCTTCACTTTAATGAAAACTGATATTATCTTTGGTTATTAAGAATGTGAGGTTCAATATTATATCTGTGAGGCAGTATTATTGTGATCATATTGTTGTAGATAACAGTATTATAGTAGTTATCTTCTTGTACATAGGGGGCAATATTATAGTAGTTCTATTCTTGTACATAGGAGCAGTATTATAGTAGTTCTATTCTTGTACATAGGAGCAGTATTATAGTAGTTATATTCTTGTATATAGGGAGCAGTATTATAGTAGTTATATTCTTGTACATAGGGGCAGTATTATAGTAGTTATATTATTGTACATAGGGGCAGTATTATAGTAGTTATATTATTGTACATAGGGGCAGTATTATAGTAGTTATATTCTTGTACATAGGAGCAGTATTATAGTAGTTATATTATTGTACATAGGGGCAGTATTATAGTAGTTATATTCTTGTACATAGGGGCAGTATTATAGTAGTTATATTCTTGTACATAGGGGCAGTATTATAGTAGTTATATTCTTGTACATAGGGAGCAGTATTATAGTATCTATATTCTTGTCCATAGGGGGCAGTATTATAGTAGTTATATTCTTGTACATAGGAGCAGTATTATAGTAGTTATATTCTTGTACATAGGGGCAGTATTATAGTAGTTATATCCTTGTACATAGGAGCAGTATTATAGTAGTTATATTCTTGTACATAGGAGCAGTATTATAGTAGTTATATCCTTGTACATAGGAACAGTATTATAGTAGTTATATCCTTGTACATAGGAGCAGTATTATAGTAGTTATATTCTTGTACATAGGGGCAGTATTATAGTAGTTATATTCTAGTACATAGGGGCAGTATTATAGTAGTTATATTCATGTACATAGGAGTGGTATTATAGTAGTTATATTCTTGTACATAGGAGCAGTATTATAGTAGTTATATTCTTGTATATAGGGGCAGTATTATAGTAGTTATATTCTTGTATGTAGGGGCAGTATTATAGTAGTTATATTCTTGTACATAGGGGCAGTATTATAGTAATTATATTCCTGTACATAGGGGCAGTATTATAGTAGTTATATTCTTGTACATAGGAGAAGTATTATAGTAGTTATATTCTTGTACATAGGGGCAGTATTATAGTAATTATATTCCTGTACATAGGGGCAATTTTTATTATAAAAACCAAACATAAATACAAATAAAAACAAAAATCACCCAGAATTACAAAACACAATTCACTTAGGTTATATATACACAAGTACTAAATAATCAGATCATATTCATACATAAATTAAAGTGTCCACCCCTGGAGGAAGAAGAAAAATTAAGCAAAAAAAAAAAAAAAAAATCTTATTTCTTAACTGAATTTTACATTCCTCCATAACTTATTATTTCTCTGACTCTTTCCAACTTCTAGCGATTTTATCCACCGGAGTTCTGACATAACCTGACCAGCCGCAGCGGTGTGATCAAACAGCTCATTGTGCAGTGACACCCGGGTTCTCATGTGCCAATGATAGTATTTGACGACGCTTATTATGATGTACATCGTCTCTCTGTCGATGTTACTAACAGTGGAGGGGACACCATAGATAATGTCAGGATACTTTAGAGTCCGCAGTCTGGGGATTTTAAGATTATCTGACACTTCCTCCCAGATCTTCCTCCCTCCCCAGCAATCACATATAAAGTGCTCCATAGTCTCCTCCTGCTGACAACCAAGGGGACAATTCCGATCGGAGACACTCAAGTGTTTCAGGTTCCCCCTGACAAAGAGCTGACTATGCAGCAAAAGCCAAGTGACGTCAAACAGTTTAGGAGGAAGTCTTTTCCCGTTTAGGAACCTAAGGCTTTCCTGCAGGGTGGTGGTGACACAATCTCTCAGGGCCAGTGGAGAGTAAAAGAAAGTCCTACATACATGAGCATACAGGTCTCTTCTCGTACTGCTCTCAATGTAAGACTTCTCCAGTCCCCACCTCCTAACACACTTCAGACCAAAGTCCAGATACTGGGGGAGGTGGTCACCTGTCCATCTCCTCCTCTTGAGACTGCCGCCTCGCACCCAAGATTCTGCAAAAGGCAATATCCAGTACCTGATACTATTTACCCACAGGGAGCTACTGTTTGAGTCCATGTTCCCAAAATTTACCCTTAGAAACAAGGAGTCAAAGAAAACCCTTGGATTCAACATATCCAGCCCACCCTCTCTCCGCCGTAGGTACGTTATTCCCCTCTTTATTAGGTTCAACCTATTCCCCCACAAGAGCTGGAAGAACAGGCTGAAGAGCCTCGCTGAGAAAGATTCTGGCAAAGGGAAAATGACAGAGACATACAAGAAAACAGGGACCAGATAAGTCTTCAACATTGCGACCCTTTCTCTATAGGTCAGCCTCCAGTTCTTCCATCGCAGAACCTTTGCATTTCCGGCTTCCAATTTCTCATTATCATCCCTCCCAAATTTAACCCCGAGGATCTTAATATGGGTGGAGGCTTTGGCAAACTGTCGCAGATCATAGCTGGGATCAGTATCTAATGTCCACAGAGCTTGACTCTTCTCAAGGTTGACCAGAGACCCGGAGGCCTCTGAGTAACTTCTGATAGACGCAGATAACATCTGCACCTCTCGAGGATTAGAGATCACCAACGTCACATCATCCGCATAGGCAACAACATTCAGAGGCAGGCAATGGGGGACCGGTACCCCCTGAAAATCACACTCCTGCAGTGACCTCAGAAACGGGTCTAGGGCAAAAACGTACAGGAGGGGACTCAGTGGGCAACCCTGTCTCACCCCTGCCTCAACTCCAAAAGTGTCACCCTGCCAACCATTAATCAGAGGAAAGCTCACCGCCTCTCTGTACAATGTCTTCAGCCAATCCACAAATTGTCCCGGAATACCGTACTTTGACAAAGTGGCCCACAGATAGTCATGATCAACCCTGTCAAAGGCTTTAGCCTGGTCCAGACTAACAATATATTTCCCACACCGCAGAGCTTTACATCTCTCAAACATCTCCCGTATCGAGATGACTGCTCCAGAGATGTTCCGCCCTTTTACTGTGCCAAACTGAGAGCCTGCCAACAGTGCTGGGGACAAACAGACTAATCTAGAAAACAGGATCTTTGCTAGAATCTTCCTGTCCACATTCAAGAGGGCAATCGGCCTCCAGTTCTTGATGTCGCTCGGCTCTTTACCTTTAGACAGCAGAATCAACGAGGACACTCTCATGGATGGAGGCATCAGGTGATTTTCTAGACAACTTTTATACACATCCACTAGGATTGGAGCCAGGAGGTCTCTGAATTTCCTATAAAATTCTGCTGTTATGCCATCTGGACCTGGTGCCTTCTTCAGATGTAATTTATCAATAGCCTCCTTAACTTCCTCCACCGTTAACTCTGCTGTCAAAGGAGAAAAGTCCAGATCATTAGTATCAGGCGCAGGAGTTGCCTCCAAGAATTGAGCCATCTTATCTTTATCCAAAACTTTCCTCTGAAACAAGTCAGCATAGTAAGATCTCACCACCTCCAGGATACCCTCCCGTGAATCCTGCAATACACCCTGGAAGTCAGTGAGACCCGTGACCATTTTTTTGACTACCCTCTCCCTGCAATTCTCAAAGGGATCAGGGGCCCCCAAGGACCCATAATCCCGTTCAAGAACCAGGGAGGTATACCTACTATACTGATACTGCCTTATCTCAGATTTCAGTCGGTCGATCTTCACTTTGTCATCCCCGCCCGCCGAATATAGTGACTCCAATTCTTTACGCAGCTTTAGGTACTGGCTGTACTTATTCCTCCCTTTATTAACTGACAGTCTCTTTAAGAGGGATCTGATATCCTCCTTGACGTCCTCCCACCAGTCGGTCATGTTATCATAGAAGTCAACCCTATCTAGATGAAGCTGGATAAGGGAGTAGACACGACTCTGAACATAAGCATCATCCAGGAGACTGGAATTGAGCTTCCACAACCCTCTACCGATGTCTGGACGGTTAGAGGTCCCCAGACAGAAGCACAAGGCAAGGTGATCAGAGTAAGGGACGACCTTCTCACTCACGGTGTCAACAGCCTCAGTAGGACTCACAAAAGCAAAATCTATCCTACTGCTCCTGTTGGAACATGAATATGTGAATTTTGGCTGTCGACCTCCCTGTGCGAAAACGTCAGTCAGTCCAGCCTGCATTATAATGTTATGTAGGACCTTACCGTCCCTGGTCACTGTCCTGCCCGAGGAACTGTCACCCGATGTCAGTATGGCATTAAAGTCACCTGCCATCACCACCGGAGGAGAAGTGAAGAGGTAAGGCTTAACGTTATTAAATAGCTGAATCCTGTCAGTCACTGTCTGTGGCCCATAGATGTTAATAAGCCGGAGTCGCCTACCATAAATAGTGACTTCCAGGACCAAACATCTTCCCATGACCACCTCCGTCATCCTATGCACAGTCACATCATTGGTGTTAAACAGGACAGCGACTCCGGCGTAAGGCTCCACAGCCAGTGACCAGAAAGAAGGACCGCACCGCCATTCCCTCTCAGCCTCTCTCATAAGCCCCAGAGATGTCAGTCGTGTCTCCTGCAGGAAAATGACATCGGTGTCCAGATGTGTGAGATGTTCATACACCACATGTCTCGTCCTCCTTGCCTTAATACTATTGACATTACTTGAGGTCAGTGTTAATGAGAACCCCGCCATCACAACACAATAGAGAAGGAGCACAGTAACTGCCATCATCATGAGTCAGGGATGTCCTGTCCACCACCGGTGTCCATGTCAGACTCTACCTGAGGGTCCACAGATAAAGGCTTCCGCTTTGACGGAGGGTGGTCCTCTATGTCCCTGTCACACTCTGCATCAACTTTCCTCAACTCTGTCTCATAATCATCATCATTAGACTCCGATAAAACTCCATACTTGTTGGACACAACCATCACTCCTGCAGAATTCTGAACCTTCCTGGTAGCACTCTGACCGGTGTCATATTCTGCCTCAGGTTTACGGGAAGACGTGCTCTTTTTCTTCCTTTTATTGTGATTAATGCTCCAGTCATCAGATTCAGACAGTGATGCTGAAGGGGGGCTACCTGAGGCCGCTGGACCCGAGGAGCGACCTCCAAGTTCCCCTCTGCACCCTCTATACCCTGCTTATGAGTGGACTCCTGTTGGGCATCTGGGCTGGTCACCATCTCTCCTGACATTAAATCCTCCCTCTCATGTGCCCCTGCCACCACATCCTCATCCTCCTGAGCCTCTGCCCCTGCCAGTACAGCCTCATCAGGGAAGACTCTGCAGATATTATGCCAGGCGTCTGGACAGTCCCTGTGAGGGTGGCCCATCTTACCGCAGAGGTTGCACCTAACATCCCGGCAATCCACAGCGACATGGCCGATATCCCCACACAAGCTGCACTTCACCACAGTACAGGCGTTGGCCAAATGACCTTTCTCACCACATTTGAAGCATTTCCTGGGCTGCCCGGGGTAATAACATCTTCCCTTCTCCCTCCCAATGAAGGAGTTGGGTAAATGGGCAGTAATGTTATTAAATTGCCGAAGTTTCACCACAGCTTTCCACCCCATTGTCCAGATACCATCCTCACCTCTGACCTTGGAGAGTCCAGAGGCGAGGTCACAGTGTCTCCGGAGCCACATCTCGATGTCCTGTGGGGGAACGGCCTCATTCCAGAAGGTGATATTTACCGTGACAGTGTCCGGCCTGGAGATAGGAACCAATATAAATTTATTCCAGCCTTCAGCATCTCTGAACCTGGGGTAATTGGCCCAGAACCTGTCCAGGTCACACTGCAGCTTGAAGCTGACCTCGTAGCCCTGTCTGTCCAGAAGATTGGACACCGCCAGTATCTCGTTTGCCACAAACCCCATCTGGCCGCATAGCAGCTATCTCACCACATACCTGCGCTGTGGCAGATCCTCCTTGGCACCTATGTACTTAAACCGCACCACATTAATGCGCTTAAATGTCTGGCCGGTATACCTGGCGCTGGAAGTGAAGGATGGGGCGCCGCGGCTCCAGGCATTCCTGGGGGGCACTTGCCGGGTCACACTGGGCCGACTGACAGGGAAGGGGTCTGAAGCAGGGGGGGCTGCAATACCTTGTGGACTAGATGGTAATGGGGGATAGTCACACATATCATGCACATTATCATTAGCAGCATCATTATCAGACAGTGCCACGTCCATGACAGAAAGTGAAACCCCTCCAACCCCTGACCCCATGGGCACAACATCACCAGCCCCAGTCTGTGCCTCAGCCTCATCAGCACAAACAGTCTCATATATAATGTCCTGCACCTGCATGGGACATTCTGGGACCTGTGGTGCCTCTGCTGGAGTCTGAAGTGTATGATCTTGTTCACACTCAGCTGCCTCAGCAGCACAAACAGTCTCACATATACTGTCCGGCTCCTGCGTGGGGCATTCTGGGACCTGTGGTGCCTCTGTTGGAGTCTGAAGTGCAAGCTCCTGTTCACATTCAGCTGCTTGCTGCTGCAGTTTTTTTCCTTCCTGGAAGCAGAAGCGGGCAGCCTGTAACACTGGCCGTGTCCGCTGCTGGGGGGTCTCGGTCTCTACAGCACAGTCCTGCTTATAGGAGGCGAACCGCTCACGGTTCCTGTAGGTCTCTGCCAGGGGCCCCATGCCCTCCAGCACAGACTCAATGTCCTGCACCACACTTGCCAGCTGCACCCCCAGTGTGTTCAGTCTCAGGTCATACACATCATTACTGGCAGGATTAGTGGTCTTTAGACTATAGATAAAGTCTACCTCCATTTGCAGCGCTTTTTTTTGCTGCTGTAACTCACCCAGTTTTCTGACAAGTCCCGGTATCTCGTCCGCTAGCTGCAGCTCGGGTGCACGCGCCGGCTGCTCAGGTTTTGTCTTCACCACGGGTACAGGGGTTTTGAACACTGTCTTGTGCGGTTCCACCACAGATGGCTTTGTGGCTCCTCGGCTGGATGCCGGCTCCGCAGCAGGTTTATCGCTGCCACCTGACTGTGACCGGGTGCGTCCTGACAGCGCCACACTGCCATGTTGCTGCAAGTTCTCCTGGATGGTCTGTCTTGTCCGTCTCTGCCTGGAAGCAGCAGAGGTGATTGGTACAGCTGAGACCGATCTCACCTGTGCCTCAGGCAGGGGCTGCTGACTGACCGGGGAGTTACAGGACTTCATACTGTGCTGTGGAACATCACTCACCAACACTTTACCTTCTGGCTTCTTTGCTGGACTTGGAGTAGATTTTCCTCCCAAAACTTTACATGCAAGTTTTTCTTCCTTCACAGAACTACTGCAGCTTTGGCCGCTGCATTCACCGGTCTCACAGTGGCTTTGGGATTAGCATTCCCATTCAGAGAGGTCTGGGAGCCTTGTCCCAGTGTAGGCCGAGAAGCCTGGGCCTTGCCTGGGGAGCTTCCCCGCCCAGGGTGGCCCCTCCCTGGGCTTGCTCCAGACATCAGGAGAGCTACCAACACACAACCTCACAGCTAGGAGGCAGTATTATAGTAGTTATATTCTTGTACATAGGGGCAGTATTATAATAGCTATATTCTTGTACATAGGAACAGTATTATAGTAGTTATATTCTTGTACATAGGAACAGTATTATAGTAGTTATATTCTTGTACATAGGAACAGTATTATAGTAGTTATATTCTTGTACATAGGAACAGTATTATAGTAGTTATATTCTTGTACATAGGGGCAGTATTATAGTAATTATATTCCTGTACATAGGGGCAGTATTATAGTAGTTATATTCTTGTACATAGGGCAGTATTATAGTAGTTATATTCTTGTACATAGGGAGCTTATTATAGTAGTTATATTCTTGTACATAGGAGCAGTAGTATAGTAGTTATATTCTTGTATGTAGGGGCAGTATTATAGTAGTTATATTCTTGTACATAGGGGCAGTATTATAGTAATTATATTCCTGTACATAGGGGCAGTATTATAGTAGTTATATTCTTATACATAGGAGCAGTATTATAGTAGTTATATTCTTGTACATAGGAACAGTATTATAGTAGTTATATTCTTGTACATAGGAACAGTATTATAGTAGTTATATTCTTGTACATAGGAACAGTATTATAGTAGTTATATTCTTGTACATAGGAACAGTATTATAGTAGTTATATTCTTGTACATAGGGGCAGTATTATAGTAATTATATTCCTGTACATAGGGGCAGTATTATAGTAGTTATATTCTTGTACATAGGGCAGTATTATAGTAGTTATATTCTTGTACATAGGGAGCTTATTATAGTGGTTATATTCTTGTACATAGGGAGCTTATTATAGTAGTTATATTCTTGTACATAGGAGCAGTAGTATAGTAGTTATATTCTTGTATGTAGGGGCAGTATTATAGTAGTTATATTCTTGTACATAGGGGCAGTATTATAGTAATTATATTCCTGTACATAGGGGCAGTATTATAGTAGTTATATTCTTATACATAGGAGCAGTATTATAGTAGTTATATTCTTGTACATAGGAACAGTATTATAGTAGTTATATTCTTGTACATAGGGGCAGTATTATAGTAATTATATTCCTGTACATAGGGGCAGTATTATAGTAGTTATATTCTTGTACATAGGAACAGTATTATAGTAGTTATATTCTTGTACATAGGGGCAGTATTATAGTAATTATATTCCTGTACATAGGGGCAGTATTATAGTAGTTATATTCTTGTACATAGGGAGCTTATTATAGTAGTTATATTCTTGTACATAGGAGCAGTATTATAGTAGTTATATTCTTGTACATATGAGTAGTATTATAGTAGTTATATTCTTGTACATAGGAGCAGTATTATAGTAGTTATATTCTTGTATATAGGGGCAGTATTATAGTAGTTATATTCTTGTATGTAGGGGCAGTATTATAGTAGTTATATTCTTGTACATAGGGGCAGTATTATAGTAATTATATTCCTGTACATAGGGGCAGTATTATAGTAGTTATATTCTTGTACATAGGAACAGTATTATAGTAGTTATATTCTTGTATATAGGGGCAGTATTATAGTAGTTATATTCTTGTATATAGGGGCAGTATTATAGTAGTTATATTCTTGTATATAGGGGCAGTATTATAGTAGTTATATTCTTGTACATAGGGGTAGTATTATAGTAGTTATATTCTTGTATATAGGGGCAGTATTATAGTAGTTATATTCTTGTATATAGAAGCAGTATTATAGTAGTTATATTCTTGTATATAGGAGCAGGATTATAGTAGTTATATTCTTGTATATAGGGGCAGTATTATAGTAGTTATATTCTTGTACATAGGGGTAGTATTATAGTAGTTATATTCTTGTATATAGGGGCAGTATTATAGTAGTTATATTCTTGTATATAGAAGCAGTATTATAGTAGTTATATTCTTGTACAGAGGGGTAGTATTATAGTAGTTATATTCTTGTACATAGAGGCAGTATTATAGTAGTTATATTCTTGTACCTAGGGACAGTATTATAGTAGTTATATTCTTGTACATAGGAGCAGTATTATAGTAGTTATATTGTTGTATATAGGGGCAGTATTATAGTAGTTATATTCTTGTACATAGGAACAGTATTATAGTAGTTATATTCTTGTACATAGGAACAGTATTATAGTAGTTATATTCTTGTATATAGGGGTAGTATTATAGTAGTTATATTCTTGTACATAGGGGTAGTATTATAGTAGTTATATTCTTGTATATAGGGGCAGTATTATAGTAGTTATATTCTTGTATATAGAAGCAGTATTATAGTAGTTATATTCTTGTACACAGGAGCAGTATTATGGTAGTTATATTGTTGTATATAGGAGCAGTAGGGCATGTGCACACGTCAGGATTTCTTGCAGAAATTTTCCTGACAAAAACCGGACATTTCTGCCAGAAATCCGCATGCGTTTTTACCGCGATTTTACCGCGTTTTTGACGCATTTATGGTGCTTTTTTTGTACGTTTTTTCCCAAATGCATAGAACAGCGGGAAAAACGCAGAAAATCCGCAAATTTAATCAACATGCTGCTTTTTTTTACCGCGATGTGTTTTTTTTCCGCATGTGCACAAAGCATGCAGAATGCATTCTAAATGATAGGATGCATAATGTATGCCTTTTAAATGAGTTTTTATAGCGTTTTTACCACGAAAAAAAACGCAAAAAAACCTGAACGTGTGCACATAGCCTTACAGTAGTTTTATGCTCACATCCTGTACTAGTTGCTACTTATTCTTTAATTTGACCTTTTCCTCATGTTGTTTGATGTGTCAGATTACCCATCTGGGTGACAAGCAGGTGACTGTAGCTACGAGCTGATCATAGGATGTTATATGTACTATAGATTAGACTGCATTTCTTGTTTGCACAGACTTATTTTATGCCCCAACAACAACAGAAGAGCAGATACATCATTTTAATTCCGTATATAAAGCATTGATTATGTGGATTCACTGCGTGGCAGCTTCCCTACAGGGCTTCATTGGATTTCCATCTCTCCTTCAGTTTCATCTTTACAAGTAAAATAAATAATTAAGTCAACAGACAGAACTGTTAATTGGGATCAATGGGCAGAAATAGATGAAACATCACCGTGATTAACAACATAACAATTCATTACAATGCTTTACTGATGTCTTAAAGGGACGGCAGTGAGACTGGGTTATCTTGCCACCCATTAGCGCAGGTGCAGATAAGAAAGCAGTTCAGGAGTTAAGAACACCTATCAGCTAAATACTGTTACATACAACAGATAACAGATAAAAGGGAGGTATGTGGTATTGTTCTGCCTAAAAATTTGCATCAATTTGCATAATAAAGTAAAGTACCAATTTATTTATACAGTATATTAACTTTTTTGCATATATATCAGTATGGAGTACAAACACAACATGTACATGTATTAGAGCATCAAGCACAGGGTGTTGTGAATTCCGCTCTTGGGCTCCCTCCGGTGGTTGTAAGTGGCACTTTTGTGAGTTCTGCTCTTGGGCTCCCTCTTGTGGTTTCTAGTGGTATGGCTGCTCCTTGGAGTTAGCTGTCATCAGCTGCCTCCACTTATCGTCCGCTATTTAAGTCTGGCTCTTTCTTCAGCCTGTGCCACTTGTCAATGTTTCCTGGCTGGACTCACACCTCTGCTTGGATTCTCCTGGTTTCCTGACCAGTTCTGCAAAGATAAGTTCTGGCTTTGCTCATTTCAGTTCACATGTTGTGGACTTATTGTTCTGTGCATTCTATATTTGTCCAGCTTGTCAGTATGGATTTTTTCTGTTAGCTGGTAGCTCTGGGAAGCAGATTTACCCTCCACACCTTTAGTCAGGTGTGGAGATTTTGTAAACTCTGTGTGGATTGTTTTGTAGTTTTTATACTGGCCACACAGTATCCTTTCCTGTCCTATCTATCAAGCTAGACTGGCCTCCTATGCTAAATTCTGATTTCATTTCTGCGTATGTTATTTTTCCCCTCCTCTCACCGTCAATATTTGTGGGGGGCTATCTTTCCTTTGGGGATTTTCTCTGAGGCAAGATAGGTTTCCTGTTTCCATCTTTAGGGGAAGTTAGATCTTAGGCTGTGCCGAGGGGTCTAGGGAGCGTCAGGTACCCCCCACGGCTATTTCTAGTTGCGCTGCTAGGTTCAGGGTCTGCGGTCAGTACAGATACCACCTCCTTCAGAGCTTGTCTCATGTTGTTCCTAAACCACCAGATCATAACAGTACATGTGGCCAAAAATGAATTAAATGTATCTCAAAAGAAGGAAAAGAAAGTTCTGAGCCATTTTTTTTCTGTGCCCTGGTTTGTCTTTTTTTTTCCTCTTGATATCTGGGTGGTTCAGGATATATGTTTTGGCATGGATGTTCAGGGTTTGTTTTCTCGTGTGGATCAACTTGCTGCAAGAGTACAGAATATCCAGGACTATGTTGTCCAGACTCCGGCTTTAGAGTCCAGAATTCCTACTCCTGATTTGTTTTTTGGGGACAGATCCAAGTTTTTGAACTTTAAAAATAACTGCAAATTGTTTTTTGCTTTGAAACCCCGTTCTTCTGGTGATCCCATTCAGCAGGTGAAAATCATCATATCCTTGCTGCTTGGTGACCCTCAAGACTGGGCTTTTTCTCTTGAAACAGGGGATCCGGCATTATTGAATGTAGATGCATTTTTTCAAGCGCTCGGATTATTGTATGACGAACCTAATTCTGTAGATCATGCAGAAAAAACCCTGTTGGCCTTTTGTCAAGGTCAGGAAGCGGCAGAGTTATACTGCAGGAAATTTAGAAAATGGTCTGTGCTCACTAAATGGAATGAAGAGGCTCTGGCTGCTATTTTCAGAAAAGGTCTTTCTGAAACCCTTAAAGATGTTATGGTGGGCTTTCCTACGCCTGCCGGTTTGAGAGAATCTATGTCTCTAGCTATTCAGATTGATCGGGGTCTGCGCGAGCGCAAAGCTGTGCACCATATGGCAGTATCCTCTGAGCATAGTCCTGAACCTATGCAATGTGATAGGATTTTGACTAGAATAGAACGGCAGGAATTCAGACGTCAGAAAAGGCTGTGTTTTTACTGTGGTGATTCGGCTCATGTTATCTCTGATTGCCCTAAGCGTACTAAGAGAGTCGCTAGGTCTGTTACCATTAGTACTATACAGCCTAAATTTCTCTTATCTGTGACCCTGATTTGCTCATTGTCGTCCTTTTCTGTCATGGCATTTGTGGATTCAGGCGCTGCCCTGAACTTAATGGACTTAGAATTCGCCAGGCGCTGTGGTTTTTCCTTGCAGCCTTTGCAGAGCCCTATTCCTTTGAGGGGCATTGATGCTACACCCCTGGCCAAGAATAAACCTCAGTACTGGACGCAGATGACTATGTACATGGCTCCAGCACATCAGGAAGATTGCCGTTTTCTGGTGTTGCATAACCTGCATGATGTTGTTGTACTGGGATTTCCATGGTTACAGGAACATAATCCGGTGCTGGATTGGAAAACTATGTCGGTGACTAGTTGGGGTTGTCGAGGAGTACATAGTGACGTTCCTTTGATGTCAATTTCCTCTTCCCCCTCTTCTGAGGTCCCTGAGTTTTTGTCGGATTTCCAGGATGTATTTGATGAGCCCAAGTCCAGTTCCCTTCCTCCACATAGGGACTGTGATTGTGCTATTAACTTGATTCCTGGTTGTAAGATCCCTAAGGGCCGACTTTTCAATCTGTCTGTGCCAGAGCATGCCGCCATGCGGAGCTATGTTAAGGAATCTTTGGAGAAAGGGCATATTCGGCCCTCTTCGTCACCATTGGGAGCGGGTTTCTTTTTTGTTGCTAAGAAGGATGGCTCCTTGAGACCCTGTATTGATTATCGTCTTCTTAATAAGATCACGGTCAAATTCCAATACCCCTTGCCTTTGCTTACTGATTTGTTTGCTCAGATTAAGGGGGCTAGTTGGTTTACTAAGATTGTCCTCCGAGGGGCATATAATCTTGTTCGTATTAAACAGGGTGACGAATGGAAAACTGCATTTAATACGCCCGAAGGCCATTTTGAATACCTTGTGTTGCCATTTGGGCTCTCTAATGCTCCATCTGTGTTCCAGTCTTTCATGCATGATATTTTCCGCAATTATCCTGATAAATTCATGGTCGTATATTTGGATGATATTTTGATTTTTTCCAATGATTGGTAGTCTCATGTGAAGCAGGTCAGGATGGTGTTCCAGATCCTTCGTGATAATGCTTTGTTTGTGAAGGGGTCTAAGTGCCTATTCGGAGTTCAGAAGGTCTCTTTTTTGGGTTTTATTTTTTCTCCTTCGTCTATAGAAATGGATCCTGTTAAGGTCCAAACTATTCATGACTGGATCCAACCCACATCTGTGAAGGGACTTTAAAAATTTTTGGGCTTTGCTAATTTCTATCGCCGTTTCATTGCCAACTTTTTCAGTGTGGTTAAGCCCCTTACTGATTTGACGAAGAAAGGCGCTGATGTGACAAATTGGTCCTCTGAGGCTGTTGAGGCCTTTCAGGAGCTTAAACGCCGATTTACTTCTGCCCCTGTGTTGCGTCAACCGGATGTTTCTCTTCTTTTTCAGGTTGAGGTCGACGCTTCTGAGATTGGGGCAGGGGCCGTTTTGTCTCAGAGGGAGTCTGATGGTTCTTTGATGAAACCGTGTGCTTTTTTTTCCAGAAAGTTTTCGCCTGCGGAACTCAATTATGATGTCGGCAATCGTGAGTTGTTGGCTATGAAGTGGGCATTTGAGGAGTGGCGACATTGGCTTGAGGGAGCTAAACACCGTGTTGTGGTCCTGACCGATCATAAGAATCTGGTTTACCTCGAGTCGGCCAAGCGGCTGAATCCTAGACAGGCTCGATGGTCCCTGTTTTTCTCCCGTTTTGATTTTGTGGTCTCGTATCTTCCGGGATCTAAGAATGTTAAGGCTGATGCCCTCTCTAGGAGTTTTTCGCCTGATTCTCCTGGAGTCCTTGAGCCGGTTGGCATTCTTAGGGAAGGGGTGATTCTTTCTGCTATCTCCCCTGATTTGCGGCGGGTGCTTCAGGAATTTCAGGCTGATAGGCCTGACCGCTGTCCAGTGGGGAAGCTGTTTGTTCCAGATAGATGGACAAGTAAGGTAATTTCTGAGGTTCATTGTTCAGTGTTGGCTGGTCATCCTGGGATTTTTGGTACCAGAGATTTGGTTGCTAGGTCCTTTTGGTGGCCTTCCTTGTCTCGCGATGTGCGTGCTTTTGTGCAGTCCTGTGGGACTTGCGCCCGGGCCAAGCCTTGCTGTTCCCGCGCTAGTGGGTTGCTTTTGCCTTTGCCGGTCCCTGAGAGGCCCTGGACGCATATTTCCATGGATTTTATTTCGGATCTTCCTGTTTCCCAGAAGATGTCTGTTATCTGGGTTGTTTGTGACCGGTTCTCTAAAATGGTCCATCTGGTACCTTTGCCTAAGTTGCCATCCTCCTCAGATCTGGTTCCATTGTTTTTTCAGCATGTGGTTTGTTTGCATGGCATTCCGGAGAATATTGTGTCTGACAGAGGTTCTCAGTTTGTCTCTAGGTTTTGGTGGGCCTTTTGTGCTAGGATGGGCATTGATTTATCTTTTTCTTCGGCGTTTCATCCTCAGACTAATGGCCAAACTGAACGAAATAATCAGACCTTGGAGACCTATTTGAGATGCTTTGTGTCTGCTGATCAGGATGATTGGGTGTCTTTCTTGCCTTTGGCCGAGTTTGCCCTTAATAATCGGGCTAGTTCGGCTACTTTGGTTTCACCTTTCTTTTGTAATTTTGGTTTTCATCCTCGTTTTTCTTCAGGGCAGGTTGAGCCTTCTGATTGTCCTGGTGTTAATTCTGTGGTGGACAGGCTGCAGCAGATTTGGACTCATGTGGTGGACAATTTGACGTTGTCTCAGGAAAGGGCTCAACGTTTTGCTAACCGCCGTCGGCATGTTGGTCCCCGGCTTCGTGTGGGGGATTGTTATGGCTGGCAATCAGGCAACACAGCGTGCAGTAATCAGCGCACATACAGAGATCTGGCAATAACCAAAAACAATAGGACGAGCTCTGAGACGTGGAATCTCTGTAGACTGCAGTACCTGATCTATCCTCACACAACTATAAGCAGCAGTGGATTGCGCCTATCACTACCTATGCAACTCGGCACTGCCTGAGGAGCTGACTAGCCTGAAGATAGAAATACAAGCCTGACTTACCTCAGAGAAATACCCCAAAGGAATAGGCAGCCCCCCACATATAATGACTGTTAGCAAGATGAAAAGACAAACGTAGGAATGAAATAGATTCAGCAAAGTGAGGCCCGATATTCTAGACAGAGCTAGGATAGCAAAGAGAACTATGCAGTCTACAAAAAACCCTAAAACGAAAACTACGCAAAGGGGCAAAAAGACCCACCGTGCCGAACTAACAGCACGGCGGTGCACCCCTTTGCTTCTCAGAGCTTCCAACAAAAGTTAATAGCAAGCTGGACAGAAAAAACAGAAAACAAACTAGAAGCACTTATCTAGCAGAGCAGCAGGCCCAAGGAAAGATGCAGTAGCTCAGATCCAACACTGGAACATTGACAAGGAGCAAGGAAGACAGACTCAGGTGGAGCTAAATAGCAAGGCAGCCAACGAGCTCACCAAAACACCTGAGGGAGGAAGCCCAGAGACTGCAATACCACTTGTGACCACAGAAGTGAACTCAGCCACAGAATTCACAACAGTACCCCCCCCTTGAGGAGGGGTCACCGAACCCTCACCAGAACCCCCAGGCCGACCAGGATAAGCCACATGAAAGGCACGAACAAGATCTGGGGCATGGACATCAGAGGCAAAAACCCAGGAATTATCTTCCTGAGCATAACCCTTCCATTTGACCAGATACTGGAGTTTCCGTCTAGAGACACGAGAATCCAAAATCTTCTCCACAATATACTCCAATTCCCCCTCCACCAAAACAGGGGCAGGAGGCTCCACAGATGGAACCATAGGTGCCACGTATCTCCTCAACAACGACCTATGGAATACATTATGTATGGAAAAGGAGTCTGGGAGGGTCAGACGAAAAGACACCGGATTGAGAATCTCAGAAATCCTATACGGACCAATAAAACGAGGTTTAAATTTAGGAGAGGAAACCTTCATAGGAATATGACGAGAAGATAACCAAACCAGATCCCCAACACGAAGTCGGGGTCCCACACGGCGTCTGCGATTAGCGAAAAGCTGAGCCTTCTCCTGGGACAAGGTCAAATTGTCCACTACCTGAGTCCAGATCTGCTGCAACCTGTCCACCACAGAATCCACACCAGGACAGTCCGAAGACTCAACCTGTCCTGAAGAGAAACGAGGATGGAACCCAGAATTGCAGAAAAATGGAGAGACCAAGGTAGCCGAGCTGGCCCGATTATTAAGGGCGAACTCAGCCAACGGCAAAAATGACACCCAATCATCCTGGTCAGCGGAAACAAAACATCTCAGATATGTTTCCAAGGTCTGATTGGTTCGTTCGGTCTGGCCATTAGTCTGAGGATGGAAGGCCGAGGAAAAAGATAGGTCAATGCCCATCCTACCACAAAAGGCTCGCCAGAACCTCGAGACAAACTGGGAACCTCTGTCAGAAACAATATTCTCAGGAATGCCATGTAAACGAACCACATGCTGGAAGAACAAAGGCACCAAATCAGAGGAGGAAGGCAATTTAACCAAGGGCACCAGATGGACCATTTTAGAAAAGCGATCACAGACCACCCAAATGACCGACATTTTTTGAGAAACGGGAAGGTCAGAAATGAAATCCATCGAAATATGTGTCCAAGGCCTCTTCGGGACCGGCAAGGGCAAAAGCAACCCACTGGCACGTGAACAGCAGGGCTTAGCCCTAGCACAAATTCCACAGGACTGCACAAAAGCACGCACATCCCGTGACAGAGATGGCCACCAGAAGGATCTAGCAACCAACTCTCTGGTACCAAAGATTCCTGGATGACCGGCCAGCACCGAACAATGAAGTTCAGAGATAACTTTACTAGTCCACCTATCAGGGACGAACAGTTTCTCGGCCGGACAACGATCAGGTTTATTAGCCTGAAATTTCTGCAACACTCTCCGCAAATCAGGGGAGATGGCAGACACAATGACTCCTTCCTTGAGGATACTCGCCGGCTCAGATAACCCCGGAGAGTCGGGCACAAAACTCCTAGACAGAGCATCCGCCTTCACATTTTTAGAGCCCGGAAGGTATGAAATCACAAAATCAAAACGAGCAAAAAATAACGACCAACGGGCCTGTCTAGGATTCAAGCGCTTGGCAGACTCAAGATAAGTAAGGTTCTTATGATCAGTCAAAACCACCACGCGATGCTTAGCACCCTCAAGCCAATGACGCCACTCCTCGAATGCCCACTTCATGGCCAGCAACTCTCGGTTGCCCACATCATAATTACGCTCAGCAGCAGAAAATTTCCTGGAAAAGAAAGCACATGGTTTGAACACTGAGCAACCAGAACCTCTCTGTGACAAAACCGCCCCTGCACCAATCTCAGAAGCATCAACCTCGACCTGGAACGGAAGAGAAACATCAGGTTGACACAACACAGGGGCACAGCAAAAACGACGCTTCAACTCCTGAAAAGCTTCCACGGCAGCAGAAGACCAATTAACCAAATCAGCACCCTTCTTGGTCAAATCGGTCAATGGTCTGGCAATGCTAGAAAAATTACAGATGAAGCGACGATAAAAATTAGCAAAGCCCAGGAATTTCTGCAGACTTTTTAGAGATGTCGGCTGAGTCCAATCCTGGATGGCCTGAACCTTAACCGGATCCATCTCGATAGTAGAAGGGGAAAAGATGAACCCCAAAAATGAAACTTTCTGCACACCGAAGAGACACTTTGATCCCTTCACGAACAAGGAATTAGCACGCAGTACCTGGAAAACCATTCTGACTTGCTTCACATGAGACTCCCAATCATCTGAGAAGATCAAAATGTCATCCAAGTAAACAATCAAGAATTTATCCAGATACTCACGGAAAATGTCATGCATAAAAGACTGAAAAACAGATGGAGCATTGGCAAGTCCGAACGGCATCACCAGATACTCAAAATGACCCTCGGGCGTATTAAATGCCGTTTTCCATTCATCTCCCTGCCTGATTCTCACCAGATTATACGCACCACGAAGATCAATCTTAGTAAACCAACTAGCCCCCTTAATCCGAGCAAACAAGTCAGAAATCAATGGCAAGGGATACTGAAACTTAACAGTGATCTTATTAAGAAGGCGGTAATCAATACACGGTCTTAGCGAACCATCCTTCTTGGCTACAAAAAAGAACCCTGCTCCCAATGGTGACAACGATGGGCGAATATGTCCCTTCTCCAGGGACTCCTTCACATACTGTAACTGCGCATAGCGGTGTGTTCAGGTACGGACAAATTAAATAAACGACCCTTAGGGAATTTACTACCAGGAATCAAATCGATAGCACAATCACAATTCCTATGCGGAGGTAGGGCATCAGACTTGGACTCTTCAAATACATCCTGAAAGTCCGACAAGAACTCTGGGATGTCAGAAGGAATGGATGACGAAATAGACAAAAATGGAACATCACCATGTACTCCCTGACAACCCCAGCTGGTTACCGACATAGAGTTCCAATCCAATACTGGATTATGGGTTTGTAGCCATGGCAACCCCAACACGACCACATCATGCAAATTATGCAGTACCAGAAAGCGAATAACTTCCTGATGTGCAGGAGCCATGCACATGGTCAGCTGGGCCCAGTACTGAGGCTTATTCTTGGCCAAAGGTGTAGCATCAATTCCTCTCAACGGAATAGGACACCGCAAAGGCTCCAAGAAAAATCCACAACGTTTAGCATAATCCAAATCCATCAGATTCAGGGCAGCGCCTGAATCCACAAACGCCATGACAGAATACGATGACAAAGAGCACATTAAGGTAATGGACAAAAGGAATTTGGACTGTACAGTACCAATAACGGCAGAGCTATCGAACCGCCTAGTGCGTTTAGGACAATTAGAAATAGCATGAGTAGAATCACCACAATAGAAACACAGTCTGTTCAGACGTCTGTGTTCGTGCCGTTCTACTTTAGTCATAGTCCTGTCGCACTGCATAGGCTCAGGTTTACTCTCAGACAATACCGCCAGATGGTGCACAGATTTACGCTCGCGCAAGCGACGACCGATCTGAATGGCCAAGGACATAGACTCATTCAAACCAGCAGGCATAGGAAATCCCACCATTACATCCTTAAGAGCTTCAGAGAGACCCTTTCTGAACAAAGCCGCTAGTGCAGATTCATTCCACAGAGTGAGTACTGACCACTTCCTAAATTTCTGACAATATACTTCTACATCATCCTGACCCTGGCATAAAGCCAGCAGATTTTTCTCAGCCTGATCCACTGAATTAGGCTCATCGTAAAGCAATCCCAGCGCCTGGAAAAATGCATCAACATTACTCAATGCAGAATCTCCTGGTGCAAGAGAAAACGCCCAGTCCTGTGGGTCGCCGCGCAAAAAAGAAATAATAATCAAAACCTGTTGAATAGGATTACCAGAAGAATGAGGTTTCAAGGCCAAAAATAGCTTACAATTATTTCTGAAGCTCAGGAACTTAGTTCTGTCACCAAAAAACAAATCAGGAATCGGAATTCTTGGTTCTAGCATCGATTTCTGATCAATAGTATCTTGAATCTTTTGTACATTTACAACGAGATTATCCATTGAGGAGCACAGAGCCTGAATATCCATGTCCACAGCTGTGTCCTGAAGCACTCTAATGTCTAGGGGAAAAAAAAGACTGAAGACAGAGCTAAGAAAAAAAAATGATGTCAGGATTTCTTTTTTTCCTCTATTGGGAATCAAGGAAGGGTCTCCTTGTACTGTTATGGCTGGCAATCAGGCAACACAGCGTGCAGTAATCAGCGCACATACAGAGATCTGGCAATAACCAAAAACAATAGGACGAGCTCTGAGACGTGGAATCTCTGTAGACTGCAGTACCTGATCTATCCTCACACAACTATAAGCAGCAGTGGATTGCGCCTATCACTACCTATGCAACTCGGCACTGCCTGAGGAGCTGACTAGCCTGAAGATAGAAATACAAGCCTGACTTACCTCAGAGAAATACCCCAAAGGAATAGGCAGCCCCCCACATATAATGACTGTTAGCAAGATGAAAAGACAAACGTAGGAATGAAATAGATTCAGCAAAGTGAGGCCCGATATTCTAGACAGAGCTAGGATAGCAAAGAGAACTATGCAGTCTACAAAAAACCCTAAAACGAAAACCACGCAAAGGGGCAAAAAGACCCACCGTGCCGAACTAACAGCACGGCGGTGCACCCCTTTGCTTCTCAGAGCTTCCAGCAAAAGTTAATAGCAAGCTGGACAGAAAAAACAGAAAACAAACTAGAAGCACTTATCTAGCAGAGCAGCAGGCCCAAGGAAAGATGCAGTAGCTCAGATCCAACACTGGAACATTGACAAGGAGCAAGGAAGACAGACTCAGGTGGAGCTAAATAGCAAGGCAGCCAACGAGCTCACCAAAACACCTGAGGGAGGAAGCCCAGAGACTGCAATACCACTTGTGACCACAGAAGTGAACTCAGCCACAGAATTCACAACAGGGGATTTGGTTTGGTTGTCTTCTCGTCATGTTCCTATGAAGGTTTCTTCTCCTAAGTTTAAGCCTCGGTTTATTGGTCCTTATAAAATTTCTGAAATTATTAATCCGGTGTCTTTTCGTTTGGCTCTTCCTGCCTCTTTTGCCATTCATGATGTTTTCCATAGATCTTTGTTGCAGAGATATGTGGTGCCCGTTGTTCCCTCAGTTGACCCTCCTGCCCCGGTGTTGGTTGAGGGAGAGTTGGAATATGAGGTTGAGAAGATTTTGGATTCTCGTTTTTCGAGGCGGAGGCTTCAGTATCTTGTTAAGTGGAAGGGTTATGGCCAGGAGGATAATTCTTGGGTTGTTGCCTCCGATATCCATGCTACCGATTTGGTTCGTGCTTTTCACTTGGCTCGTCCTGATCGGCCTGGGGGCTCTGGTGAGGGTTCGGTGACCCCTCCTCAAGGGGGGGGTACTGTTGTGAATTCCACTCTTGGGCTCCCTCCGGTGGTTGTAAGTGGCACTTTTGTGAGTTCTGCTCTTGGGCTCCCTCTTGTGGTTTCTAGTGGTATGGCTGCTCCTTGGAGTTAGCTGTCATCAGCTGCCTCCACTTATCGTCCGCTATTTAAGTCTGGCTCTTTCTTCAGCCTGTGCCACTTGTCAATGTTTCCTGGCTGGATTCACATCTCTGCTTGGGTTCTCCTGGTTTCCTGACCAGTTCTGCAAAGATAAGTTCTGGCTTTGCTCATTTCAGTCCACATGTTGTGGACTTATTGTTCTGTGCATTCTATATTTGTCCAGCTTGTCAGTATGGATTTTTTCTGTTAGCTGGAAGCTCTGGGAAGCAGATTTACCCTCCACACCTTTAGTCAGGTGTGGAGATTTTGTAAACTCTGTGTGGATTGTTTTGTAGTTTTTATACTGACCGCACAGTATCCTTTCCTGTCCTATCTATCAAGCTAGACTGGCCTCCTATGCTAAAATCTGATTTCATTTCTGCGTATATTATTTTTCCCCTCCTCTCACCGTCAATATTTGTGGGGGGCTATCTTTCCTTTGGGGATTTTCTCTGAGGCAAGATAGGTTTCCTGTTTCCATCTTTAGGGGAAGTTAGATCTTAGGCTGTGCCGAGGGGTCTAGGGAGCATCAGGTACCCCCCACGGCTATTTTTAGTTGCTCTGCTAGGTTCAGGGTTTGCGGTCAGTACAGATACCACCTCCTTCAGAGCTTATCTCATGTTGTTCCTAAACCACCAGATCATAACAACAGGGTAGTTATACTGCACCAGCAAGCTCTCACCTGGGCAAAAAATTTAAAGCAGACTGGGGTTTCATGATGTGCTGAAGAAGCACCAAGAAATGGACAATGTTGAGAAACGTCAGCATAGTGGATGGCCAAAAATTCTAGTGCAGAAGATGAAACTTCCCTTCAAATTTGGAAGATGTCCAGCAGTGCCATTAGCTCAAAACTGGCAGCAACCAGTGGGACCCATCTAAACTCATCTACTGTTGGGAGAAGTCTGTCCAGAAGTGATCTTCCGGGAAGAACTGCGGACAAAGGTGTCTGCTCCTGTTGCAGCAGTAAAATTTCCTATTGGAGAATTTGAGGAGTGTTATTTGTTGTGCATTTTCCCACTGTTCCCACTGTTGTACTTTCCTCGTATTGGGTATTGGGACGTGTGAACATGAGGAATAACATTTTTCATAGCCCCTGTAAGCTGCATTTCTAATCAGGTTTCAGTTGTATCTGAGCTGCTGGGTGGAGATAAACTGCTATGATGTTTCCCTTACACAACACACACACAAGACATGAGGGATTTCTGCTCTCCTATCTCTGTACAGCATGTTTAGAAGCATATATTATTTTACAAATATACTGCCTTTTACATTAGGTTTTCCTTCTCCCTAATTTTCAGTTGTCTCTGAGCCAGTGGATAAATAGTAGCTGCTATGATGCCTCCCACACACTGCATGTAGAGACATGAGGGATTCCTGCTTTCTTATCTTCATACAGCACATGTTTAGAAGCTTAGTTTTTACAAATGTCCTGCCTTTAACAAGAGTTTTTCCTTCTATGTCTAATTTTCTGTTGTCTCTGAGCTAGTGGGTAAAGACTATCTCTAATTTTCCATTGTCTCTGAGCTAGTGGGTAAAGACTATCTCTAATTTTCCGTTGTCTCTGAGCTAGTGGGTAAAGACTATCTCTAATTTTCACTTGTCTCTGAGCTAGTGGGTGAAGACTATCTCTAATTTTCATTTGTTTTTGAGCTAATGGGTAAAGACTATCTCTAATTTTCGCTTGTCTCTGAGCTAGTGGGTGAAGACTATCTCTAATTTTCAGTTGTTTTTGAGCTAATGGGTGAAGACTATCTCTAATTTTCTCTTGTCTGTGAGCTAGTGGGTGAAGACTATCTCTAATTTTCAGTTGTTTTTGCGCTAATGGGTGAAGACTATCTATAATTTTCACTTGTCTCTGAGCTAGTGGGTGAAGACCATTTCAAATTTTCAGTTGTCTCTGAGCTAGTGGGTGAAGACTATCTATAATTTTCACTTGTCTCTGAGCTAGTGTGTTAGATTATCTCTAATTTCCAATTGTGTCTGAGCTAGTGTGTGAAGACTATCTCTAATTTTCAGATGTCTCTGAGCTAGTGGGTGAAGGCTATCACTTATTTTCAGTTGTCTCTGAGCTAGTGGGTGAAGACTATCTCTAATTTTCAGATGTCTCTGAGCTAGTGGGTGAAGGCTATCTCTAATTTTCAGTAGTCTCCAAACTAGTGGATGAAGACTAGCTGCTATTATATCTCCCACACACAGTACACATGGAAATGAGGGATTCCTGTCTCTGTGTAGCTCATGATTAGTAGTAAGAGCAAAGATTATAACTTATTGCAATCAGAATAATTATTGGGTGACTTGAGTCAGATATTGTGTATCGGGGATAGGCTTTAAATGAGTTGTGTTCTTTCCATTTGCACTAATAAGACTTATTGTGTGCAGAGACAGAGTAGGGTCTCCCAGCCAGTGTCGAGAGCTACTGCAAAGTTGCCAATAAGCTGATTTTAATTGCTGTGATGTAATGCCCAATTTCTGCTTATAGGGATTTCCTGGGCTATACTTTATAAGTGTCACAAAGTCTACATTTCTGGAGGAGGCGGTAATATTTTGGCTGCGGCAGTGCTGAAGACGCCACTAGAGGGAGCTAAGGAGCCTACCGGACACAATGTACGCACAGAGCCAGATGTGTAGCAGAGGATAGTATGTCTGCATGCTGAGAGTGATGGAGGTCAGCCATATAGCAGAGCACAGTGGTGTAGCAGAGGATAGTATGTCTGCATGCTGAGAGTGATGGTGGTCAGCCATATAGCAGAGCACAGTGGTGTAGCAGAGGATAGTATGTCTGCATGCTGAGAGTGATGGTGGTCAGCCATATAGCAGAGCACAGTGGTGTAGCAGAGGATAGTATGTCTGCATGCTGAGAGTGATGGTGGTCAGCCATATAGCAGAGCACAGTGGTGCAGCAGAGGATAGTATGTCTGCGTGCTGAGAGTGATGGTGGTCAGCCATATAGCAGAGCACAGTGGTGTAGCAGAGGATAGTATGTCTGCATGCTGAGAGTGATGGTGGTCAGCCATATAGCAGAGCACAGTGGTGTAGCAGAGCTGGGCATGTCAAGAGGCTCAAAGTGCTGATGGTCATACTCATAGCAGAGCCCAGTGATGTAGCAGTGCAAGCGGTTCAATCCAATCGTATTGCAGAGTTACCGGCAGAGCAGTAGGCCGGACCGCCGAATCCCGGAGCCGGTCCCAGCAGAGTCACTTCTGGACCTAGCATTCTAGCAGGCAGAGGGGCTGGCAGGAGACTGACATCACCCTGATCGGCGCTGGATCCATGGGATAAGTATCAGCTTAGTATCAGTCATAGCCTAATAATAATATAATAATAACAGGATAATAATGATATTAATCATTTTGCCCTAATGGTGCTGAGGATTTAGTATATTACTATATCATATTAGTATATCATTTTATTAGAAAAAAAATGTGAAAAAATTCCCCGAGATCTATTTCCTTAGAGCAAACTTCACGGCGGCACTGATCCCTGAATGGGCACCATGCGTTTCCGGAGATGCCGCCAAGTTCCTCCCTCCGCCCTATGGCGCTTCTATGCAGGCGCTTTACGTGAGCTGGATCTTGGCACTTGGCCGCCGTCTGTCCATAAAACTCTCATTTTCGCCTTTCAACACTTATTTTCTTTACGTGTTGCTTTCAACAAATACTGTGAAACAAGCCTAACAGGACAGGTTGTGTTATTAGCGGAGGAGACATGATCAGATTACAGGGGGATTCGGGAAGGGGGAAGCACAGTAATCCTTTTAGGGGGTTTGAACGCCAACTTAACTCTTTAATGGCATCTAAGTCTGTGAACAGAGCAGGCCTTATGCAGGATGGTGGTGCCCTTGGTGGTACAATCTTATAATCCCTCTCGTCTCATATGCAAAATGAATGTACTACATTATGCCTATATATAACTGCCATACTGTAAAAAATGCTGCGTCCCTAATTAACATGATATATGACTAAATTGCATGTATAATTTCCACAATTACAAAAGTCACTAATCTGAATTCGTTAGGGGTACACAGGCTTATAGCTAAATCCCCTCTACCCCTGATGAAGCCATATTAGTGGCGAAACATGCTAGTGTGTTAGGTTTTAATAAGGCTGGTTTCACACTTGCGTTTCAAAACGCATGCGTTTAAAAAAAAACGCATGGTGAAAAAACTCATGTAAGGCTACGTTCACATTAGCGTTGCGTGCCGCTGCGTCGGCGACGCAACGCACGACGCACAAAAAAACGCGCGCAAACGCACGCAAAAACGCTGCGTTTTGCGACGTGTGCGTAGTTTTTTGATGAAAATCGGACGCACGAAAAATGCAACTTGTTGCATTTTCTTGCGTCCGACGCTAGCGTCGGAAACGACGCACGTGTCGGAAAACGCAACAAAAAAAAACGCACGCGTCCCCCATGTTAAACATAGGGGCGCGTCGCCGCTGCGTCGCCGCTGCGTCGCCGACGCAACAGCGACGCACATTAGCGGAACGCTAATGTGAACGTAGCCTAAACGCGTGCAAACGCTGCGTTTTTTTGACGCATGCGTTTTTGCATGTGGTGAAAAAACGCAGCGTTTTGACGCGTTTACATGCGTTTTTTCATGTGTTTGCGTTTTTTAAACGTATGCTGAGAAATGTGTGACAGCTGCCAAACATCAAAATAAAGTAAAAAACCCACTATAATATATTAGCCAGCAATATTATAAAATGTAAAGCAATGTGCACAGCGGCAGGGATTAGAGGGGTACATAGAAGATAGTGGGTGCCTTAGGGACCACCAGTGAAATGCAGGACAGATTTGCCAGAAGTTTGCTCCTGCACAATATCACGAAGAGTCCGAGCCGCACCTTCCGGAGACGAGCCTCGTAACACTTCTTTCTTCCACACAAACAAGCAAGTTCTGACAGGTACAATTTTTCCTGCGCGTTTTTCCCTAATTGCCGTCTGTTGCTATGTCAGAATGTCACGTGAAGCTGCTACACTGTCAAACAAGATGGAAGAATAATGTGCAAGGAAATGATGGCATTTAGAGGGGAGTCGAAACCAGAAATAAGAGGAGACTTTGATTGACAGCTCTATTTACTAAAACAAGCCGTGTGTGCTGCCATAGGGTTGGAAAAACTGCCCGATATGACCCCGAAAAATAATCAGTGGGGTAAGATTTTGGCCCTTGGAGACATTCAGCCCGGGATCGCTGAAATGAACAAGTTGCATCTGGAATCTGATTGGCTGCTGTGGGTACCACCCCCGCTTTGTACAGGGGGTATTCAGGGGCGTGGCAGCGGAGGTAGCAGTCGGCCCCTAGCAGATAGAGGGTCCTGTTACAGATGTTGGGGCCCAGCATTTCCATATTACCCCTTTGTATATATCTAAGTCAACCCCCTGCAATAACATAACATGGAATCATAATCCGACGCTGTGTTGGGGTCCTTGCAGAGGGACGGTGCAGTTTGGCCGCAACCCCTTATTTGTCTTAAAGGAATATTCCTATCTCATAAAGTGAAGACACATTGCTATAGATGACGGCAACAAGGTCCAACCTGTGATAATCCCACCAATCTTGAAGTTGAAGGCTCGGCAGAAGGTGAAATGGGGATAAATCAGGATACTGGAGGTTCCACCGATCATAGGGTCCCACTTTGTAGGGTCACCCTTGTTATATCTGAACCAAAAACGTCTATGGCAGTTAGTATAGTAGTCCTGTCACATAAAACCTATTGAAAACATGGCCTTGCTGCGCTTATTCCCCAGCAACAAGATAAAACTGCTCTTGATGGACATACCAGTCTAATATGTGCCTATTTTCATGCTTTGTAACTTGTCATCCACTCTGCATCAGTAGCAGATACCCCTTTATCAACATTCTGCCAGCACTATAGGTGCGGGGACTTCATTTTCCTCCCTTCGAAGCATGCACTACTCCTGCTTCTGTCTAATGGCTTGTCTGCTCTGAAATGAAAGCTTCTCTGTTACAGCTGTATTAGGTTTGATAGACAGGAGGGGAGGAGCAGAAAGGCAAAGACCCACCCTACTTCCTGTCGAGTGAAAAAAATCCACTATCGCTTCCTGTAGAGTGAAAAAGACCCAACACCAATTTTTGTACAGTAAAAAAGAATCGCCCTCACTCCCTGTAGAGTAAAAATACTGCCTCCACTACTTGTAGAGTGGGAACGATCCACCCCCCACTTCCTGTAGAGTAAAAAGACCCTCCTTCCTATGCTGTCAAGTGAAAAAGATCCACTACCACTTCCTGTAGAGTAAGAAGACACGCCTCCACTTCCTGCAGAGTGAAAACGACACGCCTCCACTTCCTGTAGAGTGATAAAGACATGCCCCCACTTCCTGCAGAATGAAATAGACACGCCTCCACTCCCTGCAGAATGAAACAGACACGCCTCCACTTCCTGCAGAGTGAAATAGACACGCCCCCACTTCCTGCAGAGTGAAATAGACACGCCTCCACTTCCTGCAGAATGAAACAGACATGCCCCTACTTCCTGCAGAGTGAAAACGACACGCCTCCACTTCTTGTAGAGTGATAAAGACATGCCCCCACTTCCTGCAGAGTGAAATAGACACGCCTCCACTTCCTGCAGAATGAAACAGACACGCCTCCACTTCCTGCAGAGTGAAAATGACACGCCTCCACTTCCTGTAGAGTGATAAAGACACGCCCCCACTTCCTGCAGAGTGAAATAGACACGCCTCCACTTCCTGCAGAATGAAACAGACATGCCCCCACTTCCTGCAGAGTGAAAACGACACGCCTCCACTTCCTGTAGAGTGAAACAGACACGCCCCCACTTCCTGCAGAGTGAAATAGACACACCCCCACTTCCTGTAGAGTGAAATAGACACGCCCCCACTTCCTGCAGAGTGAAATAGACATGCCTCCACTTCCTGCAGAATGAAACAGACATGCCCCCACTTCCTGCAGAGTGAAAACGACACGCCTCCACTTCCTATAGAGTGATAAAGACACACCCCCACTTCCTGCAGAGTGAAATAGACACGCCCCCACTTCCTGCAGAGTGAAATAGACACGCCCCCACTTCCTATAGAGTGATAAAGACACGCCCCCACTACCTGCAGAGTGAAAAAGACACGCCCCCACTACCTGCAGAGTGAAAAAGACATGCCCCCACTACCTGCAGAGTGAAAAAGACACGCCCCCACTTCCTGCAGAGTGAAATAGACACGCCCCCACTTCCTGTAGAGTGATAAAGACACGCCCCCACTACCTGCAGAGTGAAATACACACTCCCAAACTTCTTATAGAGAAACAAAGACCAATCCTACTTCCTGTAGAAGTGTGTATTGGAATAACAAGAAAAAAAGGTAAATTGGACATCATTTCATACAAAACCCCAAAATTGTTGCGTGCTCAAATTAATATTTGGTTGTACACCCTTTGGAATAAATAGCTGCTATCAATTGCTTCCTATAACCATCAACAAGCTTCTTATATTTCTCAGCTGGAATATTGGACGACTCTTCTTTTGCATCGTGCTCCAGTTCTCTCATATGTGAAGGCGCCTTCTAACAGTAATTTTAAGCTCTCTCCAGGTGATCAATGGGATTTAGATCCGGACTCATTGCTGCCACTTCAGAACTCTCCAGCACTTTGTTTCCATCCATTTCTGGTGTTTCTTGAAGTATGTTTGGGTTCATTGTCCTGCTGGAAGACCCATGACCTATCACACAAGCCCAGCTTTCTGACACTGGGCGCTACATTGCCACCTCAAATCCTTTGTTAATCTTCAGATTTCATGATGCTTTGCACACAGTCATGGCACTCAGTTCCATGGATAGCAAAACAACTCCAGAACATCCTTGAACCTCCACCATATTTGATGTTAGGTACTGTATTATTTTCTTTGTAGGCCTCATTCAGTTTTCGGTAAACAGTAGAATGATGTGCTTTACCAAAAAGCTCTGTCTTGGTCTCATCTGTCCACAAGACGCTTTCTCGGAAGGACTTTAGCTTACTCATGTACATTTTGGAAAACTGCAGTCTAGCTTTTTATGTCTCTGTGTTAGCAGTGGGGTCCTCCTCAGTCTCCTGCCATAGCGTTTCATTCATTCAAATGTCGAATGATAATTCTCACTGACACTGATGCACCCTGAACCTGCAGAACAGTGTAAATTTCTTTGTAATTTGATTGGGGCTGCTTATCCACCATCTGGACTATCCTGCGTTGCATCCTTTCATCAATTTTTCTCTGCAGTCCACGTCCAGGGAGATTAGATACAGTGTCATGCGTTGTAAGCTTCATGATTATGTTGTGCACCATGGACAAAGGAGCATCAAGATCTCTGGAGATGGACTTTAAACCTTGAGGTTGTTGTTATTTTTCAACAATGTTGGTTCTCAAATCCTCAGACGGTTCTCTTCTCCTCTTTCTGTTCTCCATGCTTAGTGTGGCGCACACAGACACAATGCAAATATTGAGTCAACTTTTCCTCTTTTTATCTGGTCTCAGATGTGATTTTCATTTTGCCCACACCTGTTACGTGCCACAGGTGAGTTTGAACAATCAATTTTACCCACAATTTTGTCCTGATAATTTTTGGGGTTTTGTGTGAAATTATGTCCAATTTGCCTATTTTCTCTGTTTTTTTTTGTGTTGCTCGAATACACACAAAGGAAATAAACATGCACAACTGCCATAATTTTCTGTGAGAAATACTTCATTTTCTAAAATACTTTCAAGAGTGCCAACACATTCGGCCATAAATGAGAAGGAAGGAAAGAAAGAAAGAAAAAAAGAAAAAAAGAAAGAAAGAAAGGAAGATGGAAAGAAAGAAAATAAAGGGAGAGGAAAAAAAGAGAAAAGAAGCAAAGAAAGAAAAAGTTAAGGAAATATGAATAAATACATTAGTGCTAGATATACTGTATAATAGAGGAAATATGCTGTAGTCAGATTGTTAGATATCATAAAGATAATAGATAGATAATAGATTAATAGATAGAAAGATAATAGATAGATAATAGATAATAGACAGATAGATAATTAATAGATACATAGATAATAGATAGATAATAGATAGATGATAGATAATAGATAGATAGATGATAGATAGATAATAGATAGATAATAGATAGATGATAGATAATAGATAGATAGATGATAGATAGATAATAGACAGATAGATAATTAATAGATAGATAGATAACAGATAGTTAATAGATAGATAGATAATAGATAGTAGATAGATAATAGATAAATAATAGATAGATGATAGATAGATAATAGATAGATGATAGATAGATAATTAATAGATAGATAGATAATAGATATATAGATAGATAATAGATAACAGATAGATGATAGATAATAGATAACAGATAGATGATATATAGATAAAAAAAATTGAGCAGAGAGCAGCACCTGAGCAATAGCAGTAGTTGGGTACAGGGCTTCACAGATACATACAAGTCCTTATATTAGAAAAATCAAAGAGGCAGCACACAATCATTTTAGTGCAAAAAAGCTATTTTAATATCCCATTTTGTGTGACGTTTCAGCTGTGTGTGTGAGCCTTTCTCAAGCCTCCATCATTGCCCTCTCCACCACCACCTCCATCATTGCCCTCTCCACCACCTCCATCATTGCCCTCTCTACCACCACCTCCATCATTGCCCTCTCCACCACCACCGCCATCATTGCCCTCTCCACCACCACCTCCATCATTGCCCTCTCCACCACCTCCATCATTGCCCTCTCTACCACCACCTCCATCATTGCCCTCTCCACCACCTCCATCATTGCCCTCTCTACCACCACCTCCATCATTGCCCTCTCCACCACCACCGCCATCATTGCCCTCTCCACCACCACCTCCATCATTGCCCTCTCCACCACCTCCATCATTGCCCTCTCTACCACCACCTCCATCATTGCCCTCTCCACCACCACCGCCATCATTGCCCTCTCCACCACTTCCATCATTGCCCTCTCCACTACCACCTCCATCATTGCCCTCTCCACTACCACCTCCATCATTGCCCTCCCCACCCCCCAATGTATTATTTAAAAAAAAAGCACAAACACCAGTCACCTGTCTGCATCATTGTTGCTGGCAGCTTTCTCTCTGATACAGGCACACTCTGAATGCTGACGTCATCCAGCCGTGCACCTATGTCAGACAGAAAGCACGGGCAGGAAGCAGAGGATGTCTCTCCTGGGCTGCAAGCCTACAATTTGGGCAAGTAGAATTGGTTGCGAACACCTGCAGGTCAATGGGAGCAGAGTCAGAGCAGAGGGAATCACATCCTCCAGATTAGCTATAGTATCTGTAATAGATAAATAGATAATGTGAGGCAGTGACTCGTGTCAGAGGTAGGGGTCGCTGTGTGTTCTCCCCAGGATGTGCATGGAGACGGATGAAGTCCATAGGTGTGCAAGGCAGTCATGGATTTCCGGTCTGAGTTTTCTATGTGGCTGAAGGCCACAGGTTTGTTTGTTAAAAACCCTGCAGTAAGGGGTATGGGTGTGTCAGGTGTCAGGTGCAACGTCAGTGTCAGTTTGGAGTGTGCTGTTGTTATTATTATTATTGCTATTTATTATTATAGCGCCATTTATTCCATGGCGCTTTACATGTGAGGAGGGGTATACATAATAAAAACAGGTACAATAATCTTGAACAATACAAGTCATAACTGGTACAGGAGGAATGAGGACCCTGGCCGCGAGGGCTCACAATCTACAAGGGATGGGTGAGAATACAGTAGGCGAGGATAGAGCTGGTCGTGCAGCGGTTTGGTCGATCGGTGGTTACTGCAGGTTGTAGGCTTGTCGGAAGAGGTGGGTCTTCAGGTTCTTTTTGAAGGTTTCGATGGTAGGCGAGAGTCTGATGTGTTGTGGTAGAGGGTTCCAGAGTAGGGGTGATACGCGAGAGAAATCTTGTATGCGATTGTGGGAAGAGGAGATAAGAGGGGAGTAGAGAAGGAGATCTTGTGAGGATCGGAGGTTGCATGCAGGAAAGTACGAGGAGACGAGGTCACAGATGTATGGAGGAGACAGGTTGTGGATGGCTTTGTATGTCATGGTTAGGCTTTTGTACTGGAGTCTCTGGGTAATGGGGAGCCAGTGAAGGGATTGACAGAGGGGAGAGGCCGGGGAATAGCGGGGGGACAGGTGGATTAGTCGGGCAGCAGAGTTTAGAATAGATTGGAGAGGTGCAAGAGTGTTAGAGGGGAGGCCACAGAGCAGGAGGTTACAGTAGTCGAGGCGGGAGATGATGAGGGCATGGACTAGGGGTTTTGCAGATTCTTGGTTGAGGAATGAACAGATCCGTTGAATATTTTAGAGTTGAAGTCGGCAGGAAGTGGAAAGGGCTTGGATATGTGGATTGAAGGAGAGATCAGTGTCAAGGATTACCCCGAGGCAGCGAGTCTGTGGGACTGGGGAGAGTGGGCAGCCATTTACTATAATGGATAGGTCCGTTGGGGGGGTCGCGTGAGATGGGGGAAAGATGATGAATTCTGTTTTGTCCATGTTAGGCCGGTTTCATATTAGCGTTTACCTGATCTGCGGCGGGCTGCGGACTTCCTTTGTGAAGTCCCGCCCTCGGCCGCACCTCCGCCACTAGCTCCACCTACTTCTGCATGCGGCCCGCATGCGGCCTGCGTACTTATCTTTAACATTAGGTACGCAGGTCGTGCGGCTGTATGCGGATGCTGCCGAATGCGGCGACCAGCGTAGCAGCCTGTAGCATTTTTTTTTCCGCATCGTCAAAACGACGCATGCGGCAGCATCCGCATACAGCCGCACGACCTGCGTACCTAATGTTAAAGATAGGTATGCGGGCCGCCTGCAGAAGTAGGTGGAGCTAGCGGTGGAGGTGCGGCCGGGGATGGGGCTTCACAGAGGAAGTCCGCAGCCCGCCGCATATCAGGTAAACGCTAGTGTGAAACTAGCCTTAAGATTTAGAAATCTAGCGGAGAAGGATGAAATAGTGGACAGACATTGAGGGATTCTGGTTAGTAGGGAGGTGATATCTGGTCCAGAGATGTAGATCTGTGTGTCATCAGCTATAGAGGTGATACTGAAAGCCATGAGATTCTATGAGCTGTCCGAGGCCGAAGGTGTAAATGGAGAAGAGCAGGGGCCCTAGGACTGAACCTTGTGGGACTCCGACAGATAGGGGGCGAGGTGAGGAGGTGGTGTGTGAGTGGGAGACGCTGAATGTCCGGTCTGTTAGGCTGGTTTCACATTTGCGGTTGTGTCCGCAGCATTTCTGACGCATACATCCGCATGCATATTGATTTCATATCTTTAACATTGTAGACGCAGGTGAATGCGTTCGCTCCCGCGCTTGACTACGCATGCATTTTTGCGTGGTGTGCGGCTAACGCATCATGTTGCAATTTTTGAGGTGGAAAATTTCCGTCAAATATGCGCAAGCATGCGGATGAGTGCGTTAAAAAACGCATTACTGTCTATGGGAACGCATGCATACGCATGCGTTTGATGCACTTGCTTACTTCGGGATGCGTATGTCCAGGAACTGATTTAAACATGCCCATTGAGAAACACCCTCCTGGAAATATTTTCCATGCTGTTGCGGTTGCGGACGATACGCTGCAGACTTAACTGCAAATGTGAAACCAGCCTTAGGTATGACGAGATCCAGGATAGGGCCAAGTCTGTGATGCCAAGAGATGAGAGGGTCTGCAGCAACAGGGAATGGTCCACAGTGTCAAAGGCAGAGGACAGGTCTAGGAGGACGAGGACAGAGTAGTGTCGCTTGCTCTTGGCGGTTAATAGGTCATTGGCAGGGCTGCCACTAGAAATTTTGGGGCCCCATACTGGCAAAATTTTCGGGGCCCCCGAATATAGTATATAGTATACAGTGTATAGTGTCAGTGTATAGGTAACACTGACTCACCAGTGATGTCTCTAGGTGAAGTCCATCTTTCATCCAGCACAGACCACCATCACTTCATCCAGCCAGGACTCATCTCTGCAGGAAATAACACAGTTATCTCGAGCTTCGCTTGCAGAACACATTACTTAATTTTCCCAACTTCTACATTACACCACATGAAGAAAAAGAGGCAACATAGTGTCACTCTACACAGTAACAGGACCGCCCCCCCAGTTAAAACAGTGTCCTCAAAAAATAAAATAAATACATCACTGCAGTAATAATATCCCTTAATTAGTCCCTATGGTAATAATATCCCCATCCTGGCCCCGTGTATCTCATTCCTGGCTCCAGCCATTTGTTCTCGCATCCTGCACTCATGAGTATCTATCCTGTCCCATATGATCTCCCCATCCTGCCCCATCAGTCTCCATCGCATCCATCCTGCCCCATGATCCTGCCCCATCTGTCTCAAATCCTGCCCCTAGTGTTTGCAATCATGCCCGTATCTCCATTCTGCCCCATCTCCAATCATGCCCCCATGTCTGCAATCATGCCCCCTGTGTCTCCATTCTGCCCCATCTGTTTCCAATCCTGCCCCATCTGTCTCCAGTCATGCCCCAGTGTCTCCAGTCATGCCGCCATGTCTTTCATCCTGCCCCCTGTGTCTCCAATCATGCCCCGTATCTCCATTCTGTCCCTGTGTCCAGCTTTCTGCCCCTGTGTCCAGCTTTCTGCCCCTGGGTCCAGCTTTCTGCCCCTGTGTCCAGCTTTCTGCCCCTGTGTCCAGCTTTCTGCCCCTGGGTCCAGCTTTCTGCCCCTGTGTCCAGCTTTCTGCCCCTGTGTCCAGCTTTCTGCCCGTCTCCAGCGTTCTGCCCCTGGGTCCAGCGTTCTGCCCCTGTGTCCAGCGTTCTGCCCCTGGGTCCAGCGTTCTGCCCCTGGGTCCAGCGTTCTGCCCCTGGGTCCAGCGTTCTGCCCCTGTTTCCAGCGTTCTGCCCCCTGTGTCCAGCGTTCTGCCCCCTGTGTCCAGCTTTCTGCCACTGTGTCCAGCTTTCTGCCCCTGTGTCCAGCGTTCTGCCCCTGAGTCCAGCATTCTGCCCCTGTGTCCAGCGTTCTGTCCCTGTGTCCAGCATTCTGCCCCTCTGTCTAGCGTTCTGCCCCTGCGTCCAGCGTTCTGCCCTGGGCCCCCCGCATGTCTCAATAAAAAGACAAAAAACAAGTTCTTGTCACCTGACCGCGCTCCTGCAGCGGGCGAAGTTCTCTCCACGCAGCTGAAGCGCGCACTCGCCGGCGACTGACAATGACGTCAGACGCTGGCGACATGCACGCTGCGGCAGACGTCAGCTGCCAGCCTCAGATTGGTTGGCGGCTGTTAACTATTGACGTGCGGGTGCGGGCCTGCACGTCAATAGCGTTAAACAGCTGCAGCGCTGCCGCTAAGGGCCCGGTTAGCCTTTGGCTGTCAGTAGGGGCCCGGTGAGCAGATGCGGGCCCCCTCTGCCCACCGGGCCCCATATGCCAGTCACGGCTGTAATGCCCTGATGGCGGCCCTGGTCATTGGTGACCTTAGTTAGGGCAGTTTCAGTGGAGTGATGTGTCCGGAAGCCTGATTGTAAGCAGTCGAAGAGGGAGCAAAAAGAGAGATGGGAGGACAGTTCAAGATGAACGTGTTGTTCCAGTAGTTTTGAGGCATAAGGGAAAAAAGATATTGGGTGATAGACACAGAGGATGGGTCAAGAGAAGGCTTTTTGAGGATAGGTGTAATTGAGGCATTTTTTAAAGCTTGAGGGGAAAACACCAGTTGTTAGTGATAGGTTGAAGAGATGGGTTAGGGTTGGGATGAAGACTGTGGTGAGGTTTGGGATGAAGTGGGATGGGGTTAGGTCAAGTGCACAGGTGGTGAGATGCGATCTTGAGAGTAGAGTGGAGAGTCGACCTTCTGTAATGGTGGAGAAGTTGGTTTTGGAGGTGGAGGGCTGGGCAGTTAGGAGAAAGGGCTCTGGGGGTTGTCGACCAAAACTGTCTCTGATATTATCATCTGTTGTGCAGAGCAGAGGCCTACAGAGCGCTGGCTGTGTGTGTGAAGCGCACAGGCCAGCGGAGCGGGCAGCTATGGCAGCTGAATAGCCTGACACCTGCAGCGTATACAGCGATGCAAGACGTCCATGGTAACCGGAGGTGGATGTCCTGTGCCCGAAAGAGTCGGATGTGGACAGTCCTGTGCCCGAATGTCAACTGAAGGTGTTTGTCCTGTGCCCGAAAGAGTCGAATGTGGATAGTCCTGTGCCCAGAGGTGTACCGGAGGTAGATGTCCTGTGCCCAAAAGAGGACAGGCATGTGTTACGATTGCAAACAGGTGGATATGGTCCCCAGCTGCTATCTGGAGGATATCCTGGGCAGCGTACGGCTGTGTGAGTAAAGAGTCTTTGATACAGCGGTGCAGGACACCCACGGGAACTAGTCAGAAGAGGACTGGCGTGTGTAGTGTCTGCAACATGTGAAGTTGTGTTTGGAGACTGTAACATGGCATGCGGTCACCCCATGGATACTGGACAAGGAGAGGTCCGGCGTGTTTAGGGACTGGAATCTAGAAGCCATATGATGCGCAGTGCTATAACACGAACACTGAGATGAGATGTAACTGTGTGTATTGAACTTTGATGTTGTGTACTATAAAATGCTATGCACCTTTATGTATGAAGTAACACATTTTTTTAAAGAGACTTTTGTGTTTGAACTTTGTGGGTCACTGCCTCTTCACTGCGTACGGTGCTAGCAGTGCATTACGATAGATAGATAGATAGATAGATAGATAGATAGATAGATAGATAGATAGATAGATAGATAGATAGATAATAGATAGATAGATAGATAGATAGATAGATAGATAGATAGATAGATAGATACAGGTGTTTCACACAAAATTAGAATATCATCAGAAAGTTAATTTATTTCAGTTCTTCAAAGCAAAAAATAAAACTCATATATAAAATTAATTTTTCACGCTGGTGTTATAAAGTATTCTAATGAGATAATGACTTTTGGGTTTTCATTGGCTGTAAGCCATAATTATCAACATTTACAGAAATAAACACGTGAAATAGATCACTGTGTGTGTAATGACTCTATATAATATATGAGTTTCACTTTATGTATTGAATAACTGAAATAAATTCACTTTTTGATGATATTCTAATTTTGTGAGAAGCACCTGTTGATATGAGGTGAATGAATAGATTGATAAACAGATATTTATCCCCTCCTCCTCACTAATAAGCAGAGGGCATGTGTTATCTATCTTTCGGCCACTAGAGGGCAGACCACACAACTTAGTTCACACAAAGGAAAATAAATCCGCATTATCATTACAATAGAGGCAAATAAATAAATAAAATGCTCTTTGATTTACAAGCACCATGAACGTGACGGATGAGTAGAACCGGTAATTACGGAAGATGGGGCTGACACGTTGCAGACACAAATAATTGCTTTTCTTCCGGAGAAAAGAAACCAAACAGCTGATCGACTAAGAGCTTATAGAAAATGTGGTGTACCAGTGTCTACCGCGCTCAGCCAGGGTGCCCCGCTCTGCTGTCTCTATTTTTGGATCTTGAGTGGGATGTAAAACAAAAAAAAAAAAGAAATGTTTGTTATATAAATGTTTATGGGAGTGATACTCTGGAATTCACAGTTACTGGTGGAATCTCCCAGTGCCGAGGATTCTACAGCTACCGAGATACCGAGAAGCTTCTAGGAAGGAGGATACACTTGTGATTTGTCCCTTAGGAGACGGCGGTGAAGACTCGCAAGTTCCTCAAAATAAAAAGCGTTCCACTCGACTGGGTTTCTTTTTATTCCATTGATTTTGGTCCTATCGGGGCGGTTTTCTCGCTGGATGAGTTCTGCTATTTTTAGAGGCAGCTCTGAAGGATGAGGTTAAAAAGAAATTCACTCCGTCATTCCGCTAGGGAGAAAAAATAAATAAATAAAACTTTAAAAAATCTACAGGGATCCATGGAAATGTTTAGGGATTCGTGAGGAGTGGGACCTCTATGAATGTATCCTTCAAGGATAGATAGAAGAAAGTGGACGACGATATTAGATGTGGATAGTGCCACAGTGGGACTTGGGTTACTCTCGCCCGCCAGGGAAAATTATTCTGAGGGCCCACCAAGGAATGGGTCCTCTAAATCGGTCTGCTACTGGAATCCAGAAAATTGCTAGAACCTTATTTAACGCACCCTTCCCAGGTATCCTGGGCTCCGCTTCCTTCCCTTAGGTCCGCTGCTCTCTGTTGTGCTCCACGTTGGCATTTGCAAGTTGTCAGCATGTCTCTTAGACATCATCTGCCTATGAATTTTTAGGTATTAAGTGATTACTTTGTTTGCAATCCTGCATACCCTCTGCCTTACTGGTCATCCCTCTGTGATCCACCTCCAGGATTTATCCCTTAGTTCCAGTGAACTGTTATGCTGTTGATGGACTCCTATTGAACCTTCATTAATGCACTACGCCAGTGTTTCCTCTGCCTCGCTAGCTTTGAACTTGCCTGTGTGCTCTCTACATCTGTCCCCATGTCTTCCAAGTCCTCACTCTCCATATTCTTTCCTGACTGCTGCACCAATGTCCGTGGTCCGTGTGCCCACCAAGACCTGAGGCTTTGTGGTTCCACCTCACTAGGTGAGCCTAACACCTTGAAGGTATCCTCACGAGCAGTCATGAAAAGCATCAATGGCAATGATGAAACTGGAAAGGAAGACCAAGAATAACCTCTGCTGCAGAGGATAAGTTCATCAGAGTTTCCGGCCTCAGAAACCACAAATCGGCAGAAAACCCATAAATGATGTACAGATATCAAGTAGCAGATAAATATCAACATTAGCCGTCCTGAGGCGACTATGAGAAGTCGCTATTATGGTTGTATTGCTGCAAAAAAGCAATGTATGAGAGCCACAAACTGTTTGGGGCAAGCAACACAAGGACTGGACATCAGTGGAAATTTGTACTGTGCTCTAATGATATCAAATTTGAAATTTTTGGTACAACCGCATTGTCTTTGTGAGATGCAGAAAAGGTGAGGGGATGGTTCTTACCTGTATGGTGCCCACCATGAAGCATGGAGGCAGAGGTGGGGCGGGTGTTGATCTGTTTGTGAATTATTCTAAATGTAAGGCACAATACCTAGCATGGCTACTAGAGTATTCTACAATTGTCATCATCCCATCTGGTTTACATCGGACAATAACCCAAAACAGGTCCAGGTGATGTATGAGCTACTTGGCCAAGAATGACAGAGATGGAAGCTGCGGCAGATGACATGTCCTCCATAATCACCCGACTACAGTCCAACTCAGATTGTTTGGGAAAAGTTGGATGGAAAGTGAATAGAAAGCAGCCAACACCTCTGGGAAGTCCTTCAGATGTATAAGGGGGACACAGAAGAATGTAAGATGTAGCAGATATTCTGGTTCGTTTCTTTACACCTTGCTTCCATATCTGTTCCTTCATAGTTTTGCTTCCTTCAGTTTGAACCTACAATGTGCACATTCCAATACGAACAAGGAAAAAAAACATTGCAGGAACAGGGGTGCCCAAAGTTTTGACCTATACTGTATATATACAGTGCTCAGCATAAATGAGTACACACACGTTGAAAATAAGATTTTTATTTTCACCACCATGTCTCACTGTAGGCAGCAGATATTTTTCTTCATATAATAGTGCTCCCAACTGTGTCTCCATATAATAGTGCTCCCCACTGTCTAAATATAATTGTGTTCCCCACTGTCTAAATATAATAGTGCTCCTTACTGTGCCTCCATATAATAGTGCACCCAAATGTGCCTTCATATAATAGTGCTCCCTGCTGTGTCTCCATATAATAGTGCTCCCAACTGTGTCTCCATATAATAGTGCTCCCCACTGTCTAAATATAATAGTGCTTTCCACTGTATAAATATAATAGTGCTCCTTACTGTGTCTCCATATAATAGTGCACCCAAATGTGCCTTCATATAATAGTGCTCCCAACTGTGTCTCCATATAATAGTGCTTCCCACTGTCTAAATATAATAGTGCTTTCCACTGTTTAAATATAATAGTGCTCCCTACTGTGCCTCCATATAATAGTGATCCCTACTGTGTCTCCATATAATAGTGCTCCCAACTGTGTCTCCATATAATAGTGCTCCCCACTGTCTAAATATAATAGTGCTCCCTACTGTGCCTCCATATAATAGTGCTCCCTACTGCTTAAATATAATAGTGCTCCCCACTGTCTAAATATAATAGTGCTCCTTACTGTGTCTCCATATAATAGTGCACCCAAATGTGCCTTCATATAATAGTGCTCCCTTCTGTCTCCATATAATAGTGCTCCCTACTGTCTTCATATAATAGTGCTCCCTACTGTCTCCATATAATAGTGCTCCAACTGTGTCTCCATATAATAGTGCTTCCCACTGTCTAAATATAATAGTGCTTCCCACTGTCTAAATATAATAGTGCTTTCCACTGTTTAAATATAATAGTGCTCCTTACTGTGCCTCCATATAATAGTGATCCCTACTGTGTCTCCATATAATAGTGCTCCTTACTGTGCCTCCATATAATAGTGCTCCCTACTGTGCCTCCATATAATAGTGCTCCCTACTGCTTAAATATAATAGTGCTCCCCACTGTCTAAATATAATAGTGCTCCTTACTGTGTCTCCATATAATAGTGCACCCAAATGTGCCTTCATATAATAGTGCTCCCTTCTGTCTCCATATAATAGTGCTCCCTACTGTCTCCATATAATAGTACTCCCAACTGTTCCCTCGATTTAATAATGCTCCCTAGTGTCTCCATATAATAGTGCTCCCTACTGTCTCCATATAATAGTGCTGCCTACTGTGTCTCCGTATAATAGTGCTCCCTACTGTCTCCATATAATAGTGCTGCCTACTGTGCCTCCATATAATAGTGTCCTCTACTGTGTCTCCATATAATAGTGATCCCTACTGTGTCTCCATATAATAGTGCTCGCCTCCCTACTATCTACATATAATAGTGCTCCCTAATGTGCCTCCATATAATAGTGCTCCCTACTGTCTCCATATAATAGTGCTCCCTACTGTGTCTCCACATAATAGTGCTTCCTACTGTGTCTCCATATAATAGTGCTCCCTATTGTGCCTCCATATAATAGTGCTCTCTACTGTGTTTCCATATAATAGTGCTCCCTACTGTGTCTCCATATAATGGCAGACGCGGTACTGAATAAGGAACGCGTCTCTGACTGGGGAGCACACAGAGAGCTGCACGTAAAGGTGGTCTGTGCCAGTTCCCCCCTAGCATCACTCCCCCCCCCCCTTTAGTGATGCACTAATTGGAAGACCCCCAGCCGGCCAGTGGGCACTAGAGGGGAGGGGTCCTACGGCCACTCCTACAGGGGTTAAATCCAGGTGTCCGGCCGAGAACTTTCTCTTTCACTCTCGGCAGGACACCTGGAAGCGTTTGTCCCTGCATCCCTGTAGTAATGTCGGACCCCCTGGTCGAGGCCCTGCGGAAAGGATTGGAACAGAGAGGTGAGCACTGGCTTCAGGCCATCCTTACCGGCCTCAGGGCTCACCTCCCTGGGCCTTCTCCTGACCCCGCTCTGTGTTTCCTCACCCCTTCGTCCCCTGGCCCCATAGGTCCGTCCTCCATTACCCCTTTGTCCCCTGGTCCCGTATGTTCGTCCTATATTACCCCATCGCCCGCTGGTCCCCTGGGTCCGTCCCTTAGTATCCCTTCTCCAGGGCTGTTCTCCCTCACCCCTCCGCCATCGGGCCCCCTCGGGCCTAGCTCACCTCCAAGACCTTCGGGAGCACCAGCGCCCTGCGGTCCGTCGTTAGGCCCGGCCCCGATCGGTGGACAGAGGCCCCTCTCTGCGCCGCTGTCTGTGCCGGACCCCTCGGCTGTAGGGGGTCTGGGGGCCTCTCGAAGGCGGCGGGGTAGAGCCGGGCGTCACACCCGTCGGAGGGTGGCCGGCATCTCCTCGCCGGTTCTTGTCCGGACTCCGGTGGGGGCAGATGGCAGTGAAGGGCAGCCGGCTCCGTCCCGGCTGTGCGGGGCTACATCCGGCGGCGCCCGGCGGCGGACGGTGTCGCCCCCTTCCCCGGCCGCTCCGGAGAGGCCGGTGGTGGCGCCGGGTGGCAGGCGATCCGCCCGCTTGCCCCGCGCCCCGGAGCGGCTCCAGGTCGGGGAGGGGAGGGCCTCGCCGCCTCGCAGCTGCAGGCGTCTTCCGGAGGCCTCGGACACCGCTCGGAGTGCTGGGAGGCTCCGCCCAGCCACTTCCGGTCCCCGCCCACCCACTTCCGGTCGCGGCAGATCAGCGCTGAACACAGCGCTGGCCAGTCCTCGGTTGCCTTCCCTGCGGGCACATATACGCCGCCCGCAGGGGGTAACCTGGGGGCTGGTTTTAACCCCTCACTTTCCCCACAGTGCGCTGATCGGTCGAAATCGACCGATCAGCGTGCTGATTTATCACCTGGCCTGACCACCAGCCTACCCCCGGCAGACGCAGCCCTGATGCCTGTACGGGGGTATCAGGGGTCAGGCCGGAGAGGTCACAGGGCGGCTGAAGAGCGCGTTGTTCGGTCCCATGGGACCGAGCAAGGCGCTCAACAGCCGCGCAGCGGGAATCATGGCGACACCTCAGTAAACGCACCAAGCACAAACACATTATCACCTCCCCCCACTGCCCAAAACCTAAATAAAAATTATCCGGTAACCGCTGCCCCATCAAATCCCAGCAATGGGGATGAATATGGTTACCTCCTGACGCCCCCCCTTCCGATTAGCGTTACAGGACCATCTACGGCCAATTATCCCCCTCTGTCTACTGATAGAATCCCCCCCATTGCACCGCATAATAACGGCGGACGAAGGCGTAGGCGCCGCACGTCCTCCCAATCTTCCTCCGATAACTCCCGTCGCCGTTCCCGCTACTCCTCTAAACGCCCCTCCCGTCACCGTCGCAGACGCAGCTCCCATAGGAGCCGCCGCAGATCCCGGGCCTCAGGATGGCTTTCATCAGCAACATCCGAGGGGTCCGAGGTATCGCTAAGTCCGGATAAGAGTCATCGTGAACGTGGCAAGTCCTCTAAATCGCGGGCACCCTCTAGGGCTTTCAGCCGGGGAGAACAATCCCCCGCGGCTTCCAGCCACAACAACCATCACGCAGTCGCTGAAGACGGAGCCATCAATCCGCCACTATGTGGTAGTAATCGGGCTCCCCCCGCGGCTTCCAGCCACAACTATCACCGCGCAGTCGCTGAAGACGGAGCCATCAATCCGCCACTATGTGGTAGTAATCGGGCTCCAACGCACGATACTCAGCACATCGGCCAGTCCCACGCTGTAGCGGGAGCCAGAGTTTCCCCGTCCTGCGACATCCCCCCGTCAACATCTGCGGGGGTTCCTCCAGGATCGGTGTCCACTCGTCCAGAGTCACACAGCGGTGAGTGTTCCAAGGGTAGCGAGGAAACGTTACGCTACGGGGTTAATGTGAAGGAAATGGAGCTAACTTCAGCGTTAAAGGAGATAATCCTGCAATTATCTCAGGCAAGGGGAAATGTGGTGAACAATTCAATACCACAATCCGCTAATCTACACAAAGACGCCTTCTTCTGCGGGATCAGTCCGCTAGGCGCTCATATAGACCAGGAAACGAGACTGAAGATATGGAGCAACGATTACATAGATATATGGTCGCTGTTATCAGCCGACCAACAAACGGTGGATAAAGCGAACGATAGGGGTTTTGATAAGGGGAGATCGAAAATTGCTCTAACCATGAATAATTGGATCCAGGCCTTCGCAGTATTGGGCTGTATTATGGGCCAGAAACATCCGGAACGCTGCTCCGAATTGTTTATATATCAGGACATGATATATAGTTCGTACAAGTCGCACGGCGGTTCAGCCTGGCGAAGGTACGACGAGGAGTTCCGCAGGCGTCTGGCCCTACAGCCCAATCTAGGCTGGGGGGTAAAAGCGACAGACGTGTGGTTGCGTATGATGTTGTCTCAAAAGCAGCCCCCCTTTTCAGCCACGACCACTAATTACTCCGGAGCCGCAGGTCAGAACTCAGTGGTCGTGCGAAAACCCGGGGCCTGCTGGCTATATAACGAGGGAAACTGCCGTTTCCACGCGCTATGCAAGTTCAGACACGAATGCTCCGCTTGCGGGGGGGGACACCAAGCATCAAGGTGCACTCGTCAGCCGCACAAAGGGCCTACAAGGCAGAACCCCAGTGAGCGTAACCGCGATGGCCCCCTGGCTAAAGCTCTACCCCAATAAGAAAGCGGCTCAGCAGCTGCAGGCGGGATTCTCCGACGGGTTCTTTATTCCCTTTAGGCTAACAAGAACGCCAACCCTATCCGATAACCTTAAATCGGCTCGCGAATTCCCCAAAATTCTTAGGCAAAAAATTGGAAAGGAGGTAGAATTGGGTAGGGTAGCAGGCCCCTTTACGTCGCTCCCCTTCAAAAACATTAAAATATCACCGTTAGGCATCATACCAAAAAAGGAACCCGGTAAATACCGCCTAATCCATCATTTATCTCACCCAAAGGGCGATTCGGTTAACGACGCAATTACTCCAGAAGAAGCTTCTGTCTCATACGCGTCTTTTGATAGGGCGGTAGAATTAGTGCGGGCGGCCGGGACCGGCGCCCTGCTCGCCAAATCGGACATTGAATCGGCATTCCGTTTACTACCCGTGCACCCCGAATGTTTCCACCTGCTGGGCTGCAAAGTGGACCAACACTATTACTTCGACATGTGCCTCCCAATGGGATGTTCCATCTCATGTCACTATTTCGAGCTATTCAGCACCTTCCTAGATTGGGTAGTTCAGTACGAAACGGGCAGTAAATCCCTAATTCACTACCTCGACGATTTCCTGTTCGTCGGCCCCAGAAATTCTAAACTCTGCTCCGATCTACTAGAAAAATTCAAATCTATCTCACTCAAATTCGGCGTGCCATTGTCACCGGAGAAAACGGAGGGTCCATGTAATGTATTGCCCTTTCTGGGCATTGAAATAGACACCAACTTGATGGTGTTCCGCTTACCAGAGGATAAAATACAAAAAACCCTGCAAATGTTGAAAGGCTTCCGCGAAGTTAAAAAGGTAACCCTACAGCAAATGCAGGCGTTATTGGGTCTACTGACGTTTGCCTGCTGCGTAATGCCGGTCGGCAGAGCATTCTCGCGCAGACTATCTCTGGCAACAAAAGGCGCTTCGCAGCCCGGCCATAGAATTAGGCTCACTCGTTCGCTAAAAGCTGATCTGCTGGTATGGCAGACGTTCCTGCAATCGTACAACGGTCACACGTGTGTCATGGCTAGAGAGATCACAAGCAAGGAATTAGGGCTGACAATAGGGTGGAACAAAAAGGAGGGTTTCGCAGCAATCTATAAAAACCAATGGTGCAAATCTGGTTGGCCAGAAAGATGGATGACAACAAAGTGGGGGCAAGACCCAGCCCTATGGGAATTGTTTGCGGTAGTAGCAGCGTTGGAGATATGGGCCGATCTGTTGAGGAACATGAACATTCGTTTCCAAACTAAAAATGTGAAAACAGCGAGGAGTCTAAATCACATGTCGTCTTCATCCTTGCCCATACTCGCTCTCTTGCGACGGCTCGCACTGATATGCCTAGAAAACAATATTTGGTGTAGAGCCACCGTGGTGGCGGAGGTTGACGAGAATATCATTAACCCATTGTTATTTTCCAATTGGCAGGCTTTCAGAATCCAGCAGCCCAACGCGCAACCCCTGGGTATCCTGTGTCCACTGTCCCTGTGGGATACAGTGGCCAATCATTGATGCCCTTAATCCGGGCCTCCGTTTCGCCAGCTACCTGGCAGGTGTATGGTAAGGCTTGGGAGGAGTGGTGCTCACTAATTCGGGGTAGGCCAGTCGATAAATGCGATCAAGCACGAAGCGCGGTGACGACTGATTTTCTAATGCGGATGAGAGGAGATGGGGCGTCGGGCACCTCGGCACAACGGAAATTATCGGGGCTAGCATTTTTCTTTCAATTATTGGGATGGGTAGACGTAACTAAGTCCTTTTGCATAAGACAAGCCATAAAAGGTTGGAAAAGGCTTCAGCCAAGCCAAGAATGTCGCCGCCCCATTTCACTGAGACTATTGCAGGACCTGATTGCGTTATCCCCGTCAGTCTGCTCATCGCAATACGAGGCAGCCCTCTTATTGGCAGATTTTGCGACCGTCTTTTTCGGAGCACTGCGTATCAGTGAATTGCTACCGCGGTCAAAAAAACGCGTCGGAAGGCGGCCTAATTAATGAGGACATAGTAATATGCAGCGACGCCCTGCGCATCAGGGTTAGAAAATCCAAATGCGATCCCACCGGTAGGGGAACATGGGTCCTGGTTAACTCCACTGATGGCCCAGCTTGCCCGCTAAAAATGGTTAGAAGATTCGCCGAGATAAGACACGCTGGTAGATTTTTCTTCACTCATACAGACGGGTCCCCCCTGACCAAGTACCAATTCCAGACGATATTCAAGCTATGCTTGGAAAAAAACGGCGCAAACCCAAAGGAGTACGGAACACATTCGTTCCGCATTGGGGCAGCCACGGAAGCGGCTAGGGCAGGAGTGCCAGAGGCCGAGGTGCAGAGAAGGGGTCGTTGGAAGTCCGCATGCTTCGCCAGATACATTAGACCCGACTTGCTTAATTAACATGTGTTGTCTCTTACAGGGGTTGAAGTTTGGGTGGTAGGAGATTCCTACGTTTACTGGGCCGAAAAGAGGGCCGAACGGCGGCCAGGAGGGATAAATCTTTACCTCCCGGGCATAAAAGTTAAATGGAGGGGTGTCAGAGGCCTCCAGTGGAAACAGGTGTTCAAAGAGATGGTTGGAATAGCAGGGATGGCGGAACACCCGGTGATAATGGTGGTACACGCGTGTGGCAATGACCTTGGCAAACAAAAGGTGGCCGAATTGTACAAATGGGTGACAACTGATATGGAAAGGTTCAGCTGTCTATTCAGGAACATGATACTGGTGTGGTCGGATATAACACCACGGGCCGTCTGGCACGGAGCAAGAGATAAAAAAGCCATAGAGCGGACAAGGAGCAAATTCAATGCTCGAATTGGAAAATATGTGAGAGGAAGAGGCGGTATCGGGATTCGTCACCACCAGCTACAAGGGGATAACACGCCACAATTAAGACCGGACGGAGTTCACCTAACGGACATTGGCCTCGATATTTTTCTGTCTGGTTTACAGGATGGGGTTGAACAGGCCTTAACATTGAGGGGTGGGGTCGGAGTCCCGCGTAGGTAGTACACGGGATCCTCCGTGGCGGAAGAAGCGGGGGAGGGCAAAGGTCGTAACCGCTCGTTGGGCCAATTCCCCTGTCGATCACGGACAGGAGCTCGGCGCGAGCCGCTCGTTACGATATGTAATTGCCCTTTCTCTGCTTATTTAATTAATAAACTGTGACCGACCTGTTCAACCCACCTAGGACTGTGTGTGTTTGATTACGGGACTGATGGGAGGGGGGAAGGCACTGGTTACGACACCCAGGTCTCCACAGTCTAGTGCTCTCTACTGTGTCTCCATATAATAGTGCTCCCTACTATCTCCATATAATAGTGCTCCCTACTGTGTCTCCATATAATAGTGCTCCCTACTGTGCCTCCATATAATAGTGCCCACTACTGTGCCTCCATATAATAGTGCTCCCTACTGTGTCTCCATATAGTAGTGCTCCCTACCATCTCCATATAATAGTGCTCCCTACTGTGCCTCCATATAATAGTGCCCACTACTGTGCCTCCATATAATAGTGCTCCCTACTGTGTCTCCATATAGTAGTGCTCCCTACCATCTCCATATAATAGTGATCCCTACTGTGTCTCCATATAATACTGCTCCCTACTGTGCCTCCATATAATAGTGCTCTCCACTGTGTCTCCATATAATAGTGCTCCCTACTTTCTCCATATAATAGTGATACTTACTGTGCCTCCATATATTAGTGCCCCAACTGTGTCTCCATATAATAGTGCTCCCTACTGTGTCTCCATATAATAATTCCCCCAACTGTGTCTCCATATATTAGTGCCCCCAAATGTGTCTCTCTATAATAGTGGTCCCTACTGTGCCTCCATATAATAGTGCTCCCCAACTGTGTCTCCATATAATAGTGGTCACTACTGTGTCTCCATATAATAGTGCTCCCTACTGTGTCTCCATATAATAGTGCTACCTACTGTGTCTCCATATAATAGTGCTCCCACTGTGTCTCCATATAATAGTGCTCCCTACTGTGTCTCCACAAAATAGTGGTTCCTACTGTGCCTCCATATAATAGTGTTCCCTATTGTGCCTCCATATAATAGTGCTCCCTGCTGTGTCTCCATATAATAGTGCTCCCTACTGTGTCTCCATATAATAGTGCTCCCTACTGTGCCTCCATATAATAGTGCTCACTACTGTATCTCCATATAATAGTGCTCCCTACTGTGTCTCCATATAATAGTGCTCCCTACTGTGTCTCCATATAATAGTGCTACCTACTGTGTCTCCATATAATAGTGCCCCCTACTGTGCCTCCATATAATAGTGATCCCTACTGTGCCTCCATATATTAGTGCTCCCTACTGTGTTTCCATTAAATAATGCTCCCTACTGTGCCTCCATATAATAGTGCTCCCTACTGTGTTTCCATATAATAGTGCTCCCTACTGTGTCTCCATATAATAGTGCCCCCTACTGTGCCTCCATATAATAGTGCCCCCTACTGTGTCTCCATATAATAGTGCCCCCTACTGTGCCTCCATATAATAGTGCCCCCTACTGTGTCTCCATATAATAGTGCTCCGTACTGTGTCTCCATATAATAGTGCTCTCTACTGTGTCTCCATATAATAGTGCTCCCTACTGTCTCCATATAATAGTGCTCTCTACTGTGCCTCCATAAAAAAAGTGCTCCCTACTGTGCCTCCATATAATAGTGCTCCCTACTGTGTCTCCATATAATAGTGCTCCGTACTGTGTCTCCATATAATAGTGCTCTCTACTGTGCCTCCATATAATAGTGCTCCCTACTGTCTCCATATAATAGTGCTCTCTACTGTGCCTCCATATAATAATGCTCTCTACTGTGCCGCCATATAATAGTGCTCCCTATTGTGCCTCCATATAATAGTGCTCCCTACTGTGTCTCCATATAATAGTGCTCCAAACTGTGCCTCCATATAATAGTGCTCCCTACTGTGTCTTCATATAATAGTGCTCCCTACTGTGTCTCCATAAAATAGTGCTCCCTACTGTGCCTCCATATAATAGTGCTCCCTACTGTGTCTCCATAAAATAGTGCTCCCTACTGTGTCTCCATAAAATAGTGCTCCCTACTGTGTCTCCATATAATAGTGCTCCCTACTGTGTCTCCATATATTAGTGCTACCTACTGTGTCTCCATATAATAGTGCTCCCAATTGTGTCTCCATATAATAGTGCCCCCTACTGTACCTCCATATAATAGTGCTCCCTACTGTGCCTCCATATAATAGTGCTCCCTACTGTGTTTCCATATAATAGTGCTCCCTACTGTGTCTCCATATAATAGTGCTCCCTACTGTGTCTCCATATAATAGTGGTCCCTACTGTGTCTCCATATAATAGTGTTCTCTACTGTGTCTCCATATAATAGTGCTCCCTACTGTGCCTCCATATAATAGTGCTCCCTACTGTGCCTCCATATAATAGTGCTCCCTACTGTGTTTCCATAAAATAGTGCTCCCTACTGTGTCTCCATATAATAGTGCTCCCTACTGCGTATCCATATAATAGTGCTCCCAACTGTGCCTCCATATAATAGTGCTCCCTACTGTGTCTCCATATAATAGTGCTCCCTACTGTATCTCCATATAATGGTGATCTCTACTGTGTCTCCATATAATAGTGCTCTCTACTGTGCCTCCATATAATAGTGCTCCCTACTGTGTCTCCACATAATAGTGCTCACTACTGTGTCTCCATAAAATAGTGCTCCCTACTGTGTCTCCATATAATAGTGCTCCCTACTGTTCCTCCATATAATAGTGCTCCCTACTTTGCCTCCATATAATAGTGCTCCTTACTGTGTCTCCATATAATAGTGCTCCCTACTGTGTCTCCATAAAATAGTGCTCCCTACTGTGTCTTCATATAATAGTGCTCCCTACTGTGTCTCCATAAAATAGTGCTCCCTACTGTGTCTCCATATAATAGTGCTCCCTACTATGTCTCCATAAAATAGTGCTCCCTACTGTGTCTCCATATAATAGTGCTCCCTACTGTGTCTCCATAATATAGTGCTCCCTACTGTGTCTCCATATAATAGTGCTCCCTACTGTGTCTCCATAAAATAGTGCTCCCTACTGTGTCTCCATATAATAGTGCTCCCTACTGTGTCTCCATAAAATAGTGCTCCCTACTGTGTCTCCATATAATAGTGCTCTCTACTGTGTCTCCATATAATAGTGCTCTCTAGTGTGTCTCCATATAATAGTGCTCCCTACTGTATCTCCATATAATAGTGCTCCCTACTGTGTCTCCATATAATAGTGCTCCCTACTGTGCCTCCATATATTAGTGCTCCCTACTGTGCCACCATATAGTAGTGCTCCCTACTGTGCCTCCATATAATAGTGCTCCCTACTGTGTCTACATATAATAGTGCTCCCTACTGTGTCTCCATATAATAGTGCTCCCTACTGTGTCTACATATAATAGTGCTCCCTACTGTGTCTCCATATAATAGTGCTCCCTACTGTATCTCCATATAATAGTGCTCCCTACTGTGTCTCCATATAATAGTGCTCCCTACTGTGTCTCCATAAAATAGTGCTCCCTACTGTGTATCCATATAATTGTGCTCCCTACTGTGCCTCCATATAATAGTGCTCCCTACTGTGTCTCCATATAATAGTGCTCCCTACTGTGCCTCCATATAATAGTTCTCCCCAACTGTGTCTCCATATAATAGTGGTCACTACTGTGTCTCCATATAATAGTGCTCCCTACTGTGTCTCCATATAATAGTGCTACCTACTGTGTCTCCATATAATAGTGCTCCCACTGTGTCTCCATATAATAGTGCTCCCTACTGTGTCTCCACAAAATAGTGGTTCCTACTGTGCCTCCATATAATAGTGTTCCCTATTGTGCCTCCATATAATAGTGCTCCCTGCTGTGTCTCCATATAATAGTGCTCCCTACTGTGTCTCCATATAATAGTGCTCCCTACTGTGCCTCCATATAATAGTGCTCACTACTGTATCTCCATATAATAGTGCTCCCTACTGTGTCTCCATATAATAGTGCTCCCTACTGTGTCTCCATATAATAGTGCTACCTACTGTGTCTCCATATAATAGTGCCCCCTACTGTGCCTCCATATAATAGTGCTCCCTACTGTGCCTCCATATAATAGTGCTCCCTACTGTGTTTCCATAAATAGTGCTCCCTACTGTGCCTCCATATAATAGTGCTCCCTACTGTGTTTCCATATAATAGTGCTCCCTACTGTGTCTCCATATAATAGTGCCCCCTACTGTGCCTCCATATAATAGTGCCCCCTACTGTGTCTCCATATAATAGTGCCCCCTACTGTGCCTCCATATAATAGTGCCCCCTACTGTGTCTCCTGTTATGGCTGGCAATCAGGCAACACAGCGTGCAGTAATCAGCGCACATACAGAGATCTGGCAATAACCAAAAACAATAGGACGAGCTCTGAGACGTGGAATCTCTGTAGACTGCAGTACCTGATCTATCCTCACACAACTATAAGCAGCAGTGGATTGCGCCTATCACTACCTATGCAACTCGGCACTGCCTGAGGAGCTGACTAGCCTGAAGATAGAAATACAAGCCTGACTTACCTCAGAGAAATACCCCAAAGGAATAGGCAGCCCCCCACATATAATGACTGTTAGCAAGATGAAAAGACAAACGTAGGAATGAAATAGATTCAGCAAAGTGAGGCCCGATATTCTAGACAGAGCGAGGATAGCAAAGAGAACTATGCAGTCTACAAAAAACCCTAAAACGAAAACCACGCAAAGGGGCAAAAAGACCCACCGTGCCGAACTAACAGCACGGCGGTGCACCCCTTTGCTTCTCAGAGCTTCCAGCAAAAGTTAATAGCAAGCTGGACAGAAAAAACAGAAAACAAACTAGAAGCACTTATCTAGCAGAGCAGCAGGCCCAAGGAAAGATGCAGTAGCTCAGATCCAACACTGGAACATTGACAAGGAGCAAGGAAGACAGACTCAGGTGGAGCTAAATAGCAAGGCAGCCAACGAGCCCACCAAAACACCTGAGGGAGGAAGCCCAGAGACTGCAATACCACCCGTGACCACAGAAGTGAACCCAGCCACAGAATTCACAACAGTACCCCCCCCTTGAGGAGGGGTCACCGAACCCTCACCAGAACCCCCAGGCCGACCAGGATGAGCCACATGAAAGGCACGAACAAGATCTGGGGCATGGACATCAGAGGCAAAAACCCAGGAATTATCTTCCTGAGCATAACCCTTCCATTTGACCAGATACTGGAGTTTCCGTCTAGAGACACGAGAATCCAAAATCTTCTCCACAATATACTCCAATTCCCCCTCCACCAAAACAGGGGCAGGAGGCTCCACAGATGGAACCATAGGTGCCACGTATCTCCTCAACAACGACCTATGGAATACATTATGTATGGAAAAGGAGTCTGGGAGGATCAGACGAAAAGACACCGGATTGAGAATCTCAGAAATCCTATACGGACCAATAAAACGAGGTTTAAATTTAGGAGAGGAAACCTTCATAGGAATATGACGAGAAGATAACCAAACCAGATCCCCAACACGAAGTCGGGGTCCCACACGGCGTCTGCGATTAGCGAAAAGCTGAGCCTTCTCCTGGGACAAGGTCAAATTGTCCACTACCTGAGTCCAGATCTGCTGCAACCTGTCCACCACAGAATCCACACCAGGACAGTCCGAAGACTCAACCTGTCCTGAAGAGAAACGAGGATGGAACCCAGAATTGCAGAAAAATGGAGAGACCAAGGTAGCCGAGCTGGCCCGATTATTAAGGGCGAACTCAGCCAACGGCAAAAATGACACCCAATCATCCTGGTCAGCGGAAACAAAACATCTCAGATATGTTTCCAAGGTCTGATTGGTTCGTTCGGTCTGGCCATTAGTCTGAGGATGGAAGGCCGAGGAGAAAGATAGGTCAATGCCCATCCTACCACAAAAGGCTCGCCAGAACCTCGAGACAAACTGGGAACCTCTGTCAGAAACAATATTCTCAGGAATGCCATGTAAACGAACCACATGCTGGAAGAACAAAGGCACCAAATCAGAGGAGGAAGGCAATTTAACCAAGGGCACCAGATGGACCATTTTAGAAAAGCGATCACAGACCACCCAAATGACCGACATTTTTTGAGAAACGGGAAGGTCAGAAATGAAATCCATCGAAATATGTGTCCAAGGCCTCTTCGGGACCGGCAAGGGCAAAAGCAACCCACTGGCACGTGAACAGCAGGGCTTAGCCCTAGCACAAATTCCACAGGACTGCACAAAAGCACGCACATCCCGCGACAGAGATGGCCACCAGAAGGATCTAGCAACCAACTCCCTGGTACCAAAGATTCCTGGATGACCGGCCAGCACCGAACAATGAAGTTCAGAGATAACTTTACTAGTCCACCTATCAGGGACGAACAGTTTCTCGGCCGGACAACGATCAGGTTTATTAGCCTGAAATTTCTGCAACACTCTCCGCAAATCAGGGGAGATGGCAGACACAATGACTCCTTCCTTGAGGATACTCGCCGGCTCAGATAACCCCGGAGAGTCGGGCACAAAACTCCTAGACAGAGCATCCGCCTTCACATTTTTAGAGCCCGGAAGGTATGAAATCACAAAATCAAAACGAGCAAAAAATAATGACCAACGGGCCTGTCTAGGATTCAAGCGCTTGGCAGACTCAAGATAAGTAAGGTTCTTATGATCAGTCAAAACCACCACGCGATGCTTAGCACCCTCAAGCCAATGACGCCACTCCTCGAATGCCCACTTCATGGCCAGCAACTCTCGGTTGCCCACATCATAATTACGCTCAGCAGCAGAAAATTTCCTGGAAAAGAAAGCACATGGTTTGAACACTGAGCAACCAGAACCTCTCTGTGACAAAACCGCCCCTGCACCAATCTCAGAAGCATCAACCTCGACCTGGAACGGAAGAGAAACATCAGGTTGACACAACACAGGGGCACAGCAAAAACGACGCTTCAACTCCTGAAAAGCTTCCACGGCAGCAGAAGACCAATTAACCAAATCAGCACCCTTCTTGGTCAAATCGGTCAATGGTCTGGCAATGCTAGAAAAATTACAGATGAAGCGACGATAAAAATTAGCAAAGCCCAGGAATTTCTGCAGACTTTTTAGAGATGTCGGCTGAGTCCAATCCTGGATGGCCTGAACCTTAACCGGATCCATCTCGATAGTAGAAGGGGAAAAGATGAACCCCAAAAATGAAACTTTCTGCACACCGAAGAGACACTTTGATCCCTTCACGAACAAGGAATTAGCACGCAGTACCTGGAAAACCATTCTGACTTGCTTCACATGAGACTCCCAATCATCTGAGAAGATCAAAATGTCATCCAAGTAAACAATCAAGAATTTATCCAGATACTCACGGAAAATGTCATGCATAAAAGACTGAAAAACAGATGGAGCATTGGCAAGTCCGAACGGCATCACCAGATACTCAAAATGACCCTCGGGCGTATTAAATGCCGTTTTCCATTCATCTCCCTGCCTGATTCTCACCAGATTATACGCACCACGAAGATCAATCTTAGTAAACCAACTAGCCCCCTTAATCCGAGCAAACAAGTCAGAAATCAATGGCAAGGGATACTGAAACTTAACAGTGATCTTATTAAGAAGGCGGTAATCAATACACTGTCTTAGCGAACCATCCTTCTTGGCTACAAAAAAGAACCCTGCTCCCAATGGTGACGACGATGGGCGAATATGTCCCTTCTCCAGGGACTCCTTCACATAACTGCGCATAGCGGTGTGTTCAGGTACGGACAAATTAAATAAACGACCCTTAGGGAATTTACTACCAGGAATCAAATCGATAGCACAATCACAATTCCTATGCGGAGGTAGGGCATCAGACTTGGACTCTTCAAATACATCCTGAAAGTCCGACAAGAATTCTGGGATGTCAGAAGAAATGGATGACGAAATAGACAAAAATGGAACATCACCATGTACTCCCTGACAACCCCAGCTGGTTACCGACATAGAGTTCCAATCCAATACTGGATTATGGGTTTGTAGCCATGGCAACCCCAACACGACCACATCATGCAAATTATGCAGTACCAGAAAGCGAATAACTTCCTGATGTGCAGGAGCAATGCACATGGTCAGCTGGGCCCAGTACTGAGGCTTATTCTTGGCCAAAGGTGTAGCATCAATTCCTCTCAACGGAATAGGACACCGCAAAGGCTCCAAGAAAAATCCACAACGTTTAGCATAATCCAAATCCATCAGATTCAGGGCAGCGCCTGAATCCACAAACGCCATGACAGAATACGATGACAAAGAGCACATTAAGGTAATGGACAAAAGGAATTTGGACTGTACAGTACCAATAACGGCAGAGCTATCGAACCGCCTAGTGCGTTTAGGACAATTAGAAATAGCATGAGTGGAATCACCACAATAGAAACACAGTCTGTTCAGACGTCTGTGTTCTTGCCGTTCTACTTTAGTCATAGTCCTGTCGCACTGCATAGGCTCAGGTTTACTCTCAGACAATACCGCCAGATGGTGCACAGATTTACGCTCGCGCAAGCGACGACCGATCTGAATGGCCAAGGACATAGACTCATTCAAACCAGCAGGCATAGGAAATCCCACCATGACATCCTTAAGAGCTTCAGAGAGACCCTTTCTGAACAAAGCCGCTAGTGCAGATTCATTCCACAGAGTGAGTACTGACCACTTCCTAAATTTCTGACAATATACTTCTACATCATCCTGACCCTGGCATAAAGCCAGCAGATTTTTCTCAGCCTGATCCACTGAATTAGGCTCATCGTAAAGCAATCCCAGCGCCTGGAAAAATGCATCAACATTACTCAATGCAGAATCTCCTGGTGCAAGAGAAAACGCCCAGTCCTGTGGGTCGCCGCGCAAAAAAGAAATAATAATCAAAACCTGTTGAATAGGATTACCAGAAGAATGAGGTTTCAAGGCCAAAAATAGCTTACAATTATTTCTGAAGCTCAGGAACTTAGTTCTGTCACCAAAAAACAAATCAGGAATCGGAATTCTTGGTTCTAGCATCGATTTCTGATCAATAGTATCTTGAATCTTTTGTACATTTACAACGAGATTATCCATTGAGGAGCACAGAGCCTGAATATCCATGTCCACAGCTGTGTCCTGAAGCACTCTAATGTCTAGGGGAAAAAAAAGACTGAAGACAGAGCTAAGAAAAAAAAATGATGTCAGGATTTCTTTTTTCCCTCTATTGGGAATCATTGGTGTGGCTCCTTGTACTGTTATGGCTGGCAATCAGGCAACACAGCGTGCAGTAATCAGCGCACATACAGAGATCTGGCAATAACCAAAAACAATAGGACGAGCTCTGAGACGTGGAATCTCTGTAGACTGCAGTACCTGATCTATCCTCACACAACTATAAGCAGCAGTGGATTGCGCCTATCACTACCTATGCAACTCGGCACTGCCTGAGGAGCTGACTAGCCTGAAGATAGAAATACAAGCCTGACTTACCTCAGAGAAATACCCCAAAGGAATAGGCAGCCCCCCACATATAATGACTGTTAGCAAGATGAAAAGACAAACGTAGGAATGAAATAGATTCAGCAAAGTGAGGCCCGATATTCTAGACAGAGCGAGGATAGCAAAGAGAACTATGCAGTCTACAAAAAACCCTAAAACGAAAACCACGCAAAGGGGCAAAAAGACCCACCGTGCCGAACTAACAGCACGGCGGTGCACCCCTTTGCTTCTCAGAGCTTCCAGCAAAAGTTAATAGCAAGCTGGACAGAAAAAACAGAAAACAAACTAGAAGCACTTATCTAGCAGAGCAGCAGGCCCAAGGAAAGATGCAGTAGCTCAGATCCAACACTGGAACATTGACAAGGAGCAAGGAAGACAGACTCAGGTGGAGCTAAATAGCAAGGCAGCCAACGAGCCCACCAAAACACCTGAGGGAGGAAGCCCAGAGACTGCAATACCACCCGTGACCACAGAAGTGAACTCAGCCACAGAATTCACAACAGTCTCCATATAATAGTGCTCCGTACTGTGTCTCCATATAATAGTGCTCTCTACTGTGTCTCCATATAATAGTGCTCCCTACTGTCTCCATATAATAGTGCTCTCTACTGTGCCTCCATAAAATAGTGCTCTCTACTGTGCCTCCATATAATAGTGCTCCCTACTGTGTCTCCATATAATAGTGCTCCGTACTGTGTCTCCATATAATAGTGCTCTCTACTGTGCCTCCATATAATAGTGCTCCCTACTGTCTCCATATAATAGTGCTCTCTACTGTGCCTCCATATAATAATGCTCTCTACTGTGCCGCCATATAATAGTGCTCCCTATTGTGCCTCCATATAATAGTGCTCCCTACTGTGTCTCCATATAATAGTGCTCCCAACTGTGCCTCCATATAATAGTGCTCCCTACTGTGTCTTCATATAATAGTGCTCCCTACTGTGTCTCCATAAAATAGTGCTCCCTACTGTGCCTCCATATAATAGTGCTCCCTACTGTGTCTCCATAAAATAGTGCTCCCTACTGTGCCTCCATATAATAGTGCTCCCTACTTTGCCTCCATAAAATAGTGCTCCCTACTGTGTCTCCATAAAATAGTGCTCCCTACTGTGTCTCCATATAATAGTGCTCCCTACTGTGTCTCCATATATTAGTGCTACCTACTGTGTCTCCATATAATAGTGCTCCCAATTGTGTCTCCATATAATAGTGCCCCCTACTGTACCTCCATATAATAGTGCTCCCTACTGTGCCTCCATATAATAGTGCTCCCTACTGTGTTTCCATAAAATAGTGCTCCCTACTGTGTCTCCATATAATAGTGCTCCCTACTGTGTCTCCATATAATAGTGGTCCCTACTGTGTCTCCATATAATAGTGTTCTCTACTGTGTCTCCATATAATAGTGCTCCCTACTGTGCCTCCATATAATAGTGCTCCCTACTGTGCCTCCATATAATAGTGCTCCCTACTGTGTTTCCATAAAATAGTGCTCCCTACTGTGTCTCCATATAATAGTGCTCCCTACTGCGTATCCATATAATAGTGCTTCCAACTGTGCCTCCATATAATAGTGCTCCCTACTGTGTCTCCATATAATAGTGCTCCCTACTGTATCTCCATATAATGGTGATCTCTACTGTGTCTCTTTATATAATAGTGCTCTCTACTGTGCCTCCATATAATAGTGCTCCCTACTGTGTCTCCACATAATAGTGCTCACTACTGTGTCTCCATAAAATAGTGCTCCCTACTGTGTCTCCATATAATAGTGCTCCCTACTGTTCCTCCATATAATAGTGCTCCCTACTTTGCCTCCATATAATAGTGCTCCCTACTGTGTCTCCATATAATAGTGCTCCCTACTGTGTCTCCATAAAATAGTGCTCCCTACTGTGTCTTCATATAATAGTGCTCCCTACTGTGTCTCCATAAAATAGTGCTCCCTACTGTGTCTCCATATAATAGTGCTCCCTACTATGTCTCCATAAAATAGTGCTCCCTACTGTGTCTCCATATAATAGTGCTCCCTACTATGTCTCCATAAAATAGTGCTCCCTACTGTGTCTCCATAAAATAGTGCTCCCTACTGTGTCTCCATAAAATAGTGCTCCCTACTGTGTCTCCATATAATAGTGCTCCCTACTGTGTCTCCATAAAATAGTGCTCCCTACTGTGTCTCCATATAACAGTGCTCTCTACTGTGTCTCCATATAATAGTGCTCTCTAGTGTGTCTCCATATAATAGTGCTCCCTACTGTATCTCCATATAATAGTGCTCCCTACTGTGTCTCCATATAATAGTGCTCCCTACTGTGCCTCCATATAATAGTGCTCCCTACTGTGCCTCCATATAGTAGTGCTCCCTACTGTGCCTCCATATAATAGTGCTCCCTACTGTGTCTACATATAATAGTGCTCCCTACTGTGTCTCCATATAATAGTGCTCCCTACTGTGTCTACATATAATAGTGCTCCCTACTGTGTCTCCATATAATAGTGCTCCCTACTGTATCTCCATATAATAGTGCTCCCTACTGTGTCTCCATATAATAGTGCTCCCTACTGTGTCTCCATAAAATAGTGCTCCCTACTGTGTCTCCATATAATTGTGCTCCCTACTGTGCCTCCATATAATAGTGCTCCCTACTGTGTCTCCATATAATAGTGCTCCCTACTGTGCCTCCATATAATAGTGCTCCCAACTGTGTCTCCATAAAAAAGTGCTCACTACGGTGTCTCCATATAATAGTGCTCCCTACTGTGTCTCCATATAATAGTGCTTCCTACTGTGCCTCCATATAATAGTGCTCCCTACTGTGTCTCCATATAATAGTGTTCCCTACTGTGCCTCCATATAATAGTGCTCCCTACTGTGCCTCCATATAATAGTGCTCCCTACTGTGCCTCCATATAATAGTGCTACCTACTGTATCTCCTTAAAATAGTGCTCCCTACTGTGTCTCCATATAATAGTGCTACCTACTGTATCTCCTTATAATAGTGCTCCCTACTGTGCCTCCATATAATAGTGCTCCCTACTGTGCCTCCATATAATAGTGCTACCTACTGTGTCTCCATATAATAGTGCTCCCTACTGTGTCTCCTTATAATAGTGCTCCCTACTGTGCCTCCATATAATAGTGCTCCCTACTATGCCTCCAAATAATAGTGCTCCCTACTGTGTCTCCGTATAATAGTGCTCCCTACTGTGTCTCCATATAATAGTGCTCCCTACTGTATCTCCATATAATAGTGCTCCTTACTGTGTCTCCATATAATAGTGCTCCCTACTGTGTCTCCATAAAATAGTGCTCCCTACTGTGTCTCCATATAATTGTGCTCCCTACTGTGCCTCCATATAATAGTGCTCCCTACTGTGTCTCCATATAATAGTGTTCCCTATTGTGCCTCCATATAATAGTGCTCCCAACTGTGTCTCCATAAAAAAGTGCTCACTACGGTGTCTCCATATAATAGTGTTCCCTACTGTGTCTCCATATTATAGTGCTCCCTACTGTGCCTCCATATAATAGTGCTCCCTACTGTGCCTCCATATAATAGTGCTCCCTACTATGCCTCCATATAATAGTGCTCCCTACTGTGTCTCCATATAATAGTGCTCCCTACTGTGTCTCCATATAATAGTGCTCCCTACTGTATCTCCATATAATAGTGCTCCTTACTGTGTCTCCATATAATAGTGCTCCCTACTGTGTCTCCATAAAATAGTGCTCCCTACTGTGTCTCCATATAATTGTGCTCCCTACTGTGCCTCCATATAATAGTGCTCCCTACTGTGTCTCCATATAATAGTGTTCCCTATTGTGCCTCCATATAATAGTGCTCCCAACTGTGTCTCCATAAAAAAGTGCTCACTACGGTGTCTCCATATAATAGTGCTCCCTACTGTGTCTCCATATAATAGTGCTCCCTACTGTGCCTCCATATAATAGTGCTCCCTACTGTGCCTCCATATAATAGTGCTCCCTACTGTGCCTCCATATACTAGAGCTCCCTACTGTGCCTCCATATAATAGTGCTACCTACTGTATCTCCTTATAATAGTGCTCCCTACTATGTCTCCATATAATAGTGCTCCCTACTGTGTCTCCATATAATAGTGCTCCCTACTGTGCTTCCATATAATAGTGCTCCGTACTGTCTCCATATAATAGTGCTCCCTACTGTGTCTCCATATAATAGTGCTCCCTACTGTGTCTCCATATAATAGTGCCCCCTACTGTACCTCCATATAATAGTGCTCCCTACTGTGCCTCCATATAATAGTGCTCCCTACTGTGTTTCCATAAAATAGTGCTCCCTACTGTGTCTCCATATAATAGTGCTCCCTACTGTGTCTCCATATAATAGTGCTCCCTACTGTGTCTCCATATAATAGTGTTCTCTACTGTGTCTCCATATAATAGTGCTCCCTACTGTGCCTCCATATAATAGTGTTCCCTACTGTGCCTCCATATAATAGTGCTCCCTACTGTGTTTCCATAAAATAGTGCTCCCTACTGTGTCTCCATATAATAGTGCTCCCTACTGCGTATCCATATAATAGTGCTCCCAACTGTGCCTCCATATAGTAGTGCTCCCTAAAGTGCCTCCATATAGTAGTGCTCCCTACTGTGCCTCCATATGATAGTGCTCCCTACTGTGTCTACATATAATAGTGCTCCCTACTGTGTCTACATATAATAGTGCTCCCTACTGTGTCTCCATATAATAGTGCTCCCTACTGTATCTCCATATAATAGTGCTCCCTACTGTGTCTCCATATAATAGTGCTCCCTACTGTGTCTCCATAAAATAGTGCTCCCTACTGTGTCTCCATATAATTGTGCTCCCTACTGTGCCTCCATATAATAGTGCTCCCTACTGTGTCTCCATATAATAGTGCTCCCTACTGTGCCTCCATATAATAGTGCTCCCAACTGTGTCTCCATAAAAAAGTGCTCACTACGGTGTCTCCATATAATAGTGCTCCCTACTGTGTCTCCATATAATAGTGCTTCCTACTGTGCCTCCATATAATAGTGCTCCCTTCTGTGCCTCCATATAATAGTGCTCCCTACTGTGCCTCCATATAATAGTGCTCCCTACTGTGCCTCCATATAATAGTGCTCCCTACTGTGCCTCCATATAATAGTGCTCCCTACTGTGCCTCCATATAATAGTGCTCCCTACTGTGCCTCCATATAATAGTGCTTCCTACTGTGCCTCCATATAATAGTGCTACCTACTGTATCTCCTTATAATAGTGCTCCCTACTGTGTCTCCATATAATAGTGCTACCTACTGTATCTCCTTATGATAGTGCTCCCTACTGTGCCTCCATATAATAGTGCTCCCTACTGTGCCTCCATATAATAGTGCTACCTACTGTGTCTCCATATAATAGTGCTCCCTACTGTATCTCCTTATAATAGTGCTCCCTACTGTGTCTCCATATAATAGTGCTACCTACTGTATCTCCTTATGATAGTGCTCCCTACTGTGCCTCCATATAATAGTGCTCCCTACTGTGCCTCCATATAATAGTGCTACCTACTGTGTCTCCATATAATAGTGCTCCCTACTGTATCTCCATATAATAGTGCTCCTTACTGTGTCTCCATATAATAGTGCTCCCTACTGTGTCTCCATAGAATAGTGCTCCCTACTGTGTCTCCATATAATTGTGCTCCCTACTGTGCCTCCATATAATAGTGCTCCCTACTGTGTCTCCATATAATAGTGTTCCCTATTGTGCCTCCATATAATAGTGCTCCCAACTGTGTCTCCATAAAAAAGTGCTCACTACGGTGTCTCCATATAATAGTGCTCCCTACTGTGTCTCCATATAATAGTGCTCCCTACTGTGCCTCCATATAATAGTGCTCCCTACTGTGCCTCCATATAATAGTGCTCCCTACTGTGCCTCCATATAATAGTGCTCCCTACTGTGCCTCCATATAATAGTGCTACCTACTGTATCTCCTTATAATAGTGCTCCCTACTGTGTCTCCATATAATAGTGCTCCCTACTGTGTCTCCATATAATAGTGCTCCCTACTGTGCTTCCATATAATAGTGCTCCGTACTGTCTCCATATAATAGTGCTCCCTACTGTGTCTCCATATAATAGTGCTCCCTACTGTGTCTCCATATAATAGTGCTCCCTACTGTGTCTCCATATAACAGTGCTCCCTACTGTGCCTCCATATAATAGTGCTCCCTACTGTGCCTCCATATAATAGTGCTCCCTACTGTATCTCCATATAATAGTGCTCCCTACTGTGTCTCCATATAATAGTGCTTCCTACTGTGCCTCCATATAATAGTGCTCCCTACTGTGCCTCCATATAATAGTGCTCCCTACTGTGTCTCCATATAATAGTGCTCCCTACTGTGCCTCCATATAATAGTGCTCCCTACTGTGTCTCCATATAATAGTGCTCCCTACTGTGCTTCCATACAATAGTGCTCCCTACTGTGCCTCCATATAATAGTGCTCCCTACTGTGTCTCCATATAATAGTGCTCCCTACTGTGCTTCCATATAATAGTGCTCCCTACTGTGCCTCCATATGATAGTGCTCCCTACGGTGCTTCCATATAATAGTGCTCCCTACTGTGTCTCCATATAATAGTGCTCCCTACTGTGTCTCCATATAATAGTGCTCCCTACTGTGCCACCATATAATAGTGCTCCCTACTGTGTCTCCATATAATAGTGTTCCCTATTGTGCCTCCATATAATAGTGCTCCCAACTGTGTCTCCATAAAAAAGTGCTCACTACGGTGTCTCCATATAATAGTGCTCCCTACTGTGTCTCCATATAATAGTGCTCCCTACTGTGCCTCCATATAATAGTGCTCCCTACTGTGCCTCCATATAATAGTGCTCCCTACTATGCCTCCATATAATAGTGCTCCCTACTGTGTCTCCATATAATAGTGCTCCCTACTGTGTCTCCATATAATAGTGCTCCCTACTATGCCTCCATATAATAGTGCTCCCAACTGTGTCTCCATAAAAATGTGCTCACTACGGTGTCTCCATATAATAGTGCTCCCTACTGTGTCTCCATATAATAGTGCTTTCTACTGTGCCTCCATATAATAGTGCTCCCTACTGTGCCTCCATATAATAGTGCTCCCTACTGTGCCTCCATATAATAGTGCTCCCTACTGTGCCTCCATATAATAGTGCTCCCTACTGTGCCTCCATATAATAGTGCTCCCTACTGTGCCTCCATATAATAGTGCTACCTACTGTATCTCCTTATAATATTGCTCCCTACTGTGTCTCCATATAATAGTGCTACCTACTGTATCTCCTTATGATAGTGCTCCCTACTGTGCCTCCATATAATAGTGCTCCCTACTGTGCCTCCATATAATAGTGCTACCTACTGTGTCTCCATATAATAGTGCTCCCTACTGTGTCTCCTTATAATAGTGCTCCCTACTGTGCCTCCATATAATAGTGCTCCCTACTATGCCTCCATATAATAGTGCTCTCTACTGTGTCTCCATATAATAGTGCTCCCTACTGTGTCTCCATATAATAGTGCTCCCTACTGTATCTCCATATAATAGTGCTCCTTACTGTGTCTCCATATAATAGTGCTCCCTACTGTGTCTCCATAAAATAGTGCTCCCTACTGTGTCTCCATATAATTGTGCTCCCTACTGTGCCTCCATATAATAGTGCTCCCTACTGTGTCTCCATATAATAGTGTTCCCTATTGTGCCTCCATATAATAGTGCTCCCAACTGTGTCTCCATAAAAAAGTGCTCACTACGGTGTCTCCATATAATAGTGCTCCCTACTGTGTCTCCATATAATAGTGCTCCCTACTGTGCCTCCATATAATAGTGCTCCCTACTGTGCCTCCATATAATAGTGCTCCCTACTGTGCCTCCATATAATAGTGCTACCTACTGTATCTCCTTATAATAGTGCTCCCTACTGTGTCTCCATATAATAGTGCTCCCTACTGTGTCTCCATATAATAGTGCTCCCTACTGTGCTTCCATATAATAGTGCTCCGTACTGTCTCCATATAATAGTGCTTACTACTGTGTCTCCATATAATAGTGCTCCTTACTGTGTCTCCATATAGTAGTGCTCCCTACTGTGCCTCCATATAATAGTGATCCCTACTGTGTCTCCATATAATAGTGCTCCCTACTGTGTCTCCATATAACAGTGCTCCCTACTGTGCCTCCATATAATAGTGCTCCCTACTGTGCCTCCATATAATAGTGCTCCCTACTGTGCCTCCATATCATAGTGCTCCCTACTGTGTCTCTATATAATAGTGCTCCCTACTGTGCCTCCATATAATAGTGCTCCTTACTGTGTCTCCATATAATAGTGCTCCCTACTGTGTCTCCATATAATAGTGCTCCCTACTGTGCCTCCATATAATAGTGCTCCCTACTGTGTCTCCATATAATAGTGCTCCCTACTGTGTCTCCATATAACAGTGCTCCCTACTGTGCCTCCATATAATAGTGCTCCCTACTGTGCCTCCATATAATAGTGCTCCCTACTGTATCTCCATATAATAGTGCTCCCTACTGTGTCTCCATATAATAGTGCTTCCTACTGTGCCTCCATATAATAGTGCTCCCTACTGTGCCTCCATATCATAGTGCTCCCTACTGTGTCTCCATATAATAGTGCTCCCTACTGTGCCTCCATATAATAGTGCTCCCTACTGTGTCTCCATATAATAGTGCTCCCTACTGTGCTTCCATATAATAGTGCTCCCTACTGTGCCTCCATATAATAGTGCTCCCTACTGTGTCTCCATATAATAGTGCTCCCTACTGTGCTTCCATATAATAGTGCTCCCTACTGTGCCTCCATATAATAGTGCTGCCTACGGTGCTTCCATATAATAGTGCTCCTTACTGTGTCTCCATATAATAGTGCTCCCTACTGTGTCTCCATATAATAGTGCTCCCTACTGTGTCTCCATATAATAGTTCTCCCTACTGTGTCTCCATATAATAGTGCTCCCTACTGTGCTTCCATATAATAGTGCTCCGTACTGTCTCCATATAATAGTGCTCCCTACTGTGTCTCCATATAATAGTGCTCCTTACTGTGTCTCCATATAGTAGTGCTCCCTACTGTGCCTCCATATAATAGTGATCCCTACTGTGTCTCCATATAATAGTGCTCCCTACTGTGTTTCCATATAACAGTGCTCCCTACTGTGCCTCCATATAATAGTGCTCCCTACTGTGCCTCCATATAATAGTGCTCCCTACTGTATCTCCATATAATAGTGCTCACTACTGTGTCTCCATATAATAGTGCTTCCGACTGTGCCTCCATATAATAGTGCTCCCTACTGTGCCTCCATATCATAGTGCTCCCTACTGTGTCTCCATATAATAGTGCTCCCTACTGTGCCTCCATATAATAGTGCTCCCTACTGTGTCTCCATATCATAGTGCTCCCTACTGTGCTTCCATATAATAGTGCTCCCTACTGTGCCTCCATATAATAGTGCTCCCTACTGTGTCTCCATATAATAGTGCTCCCTACTGTGCTTCCATATAATAGTGCTCCCTACTGTGCCTCCATATAATAGTGCTCCCTACGGTGCTTCCATATAATAGTGCTCCTTACTGTGTCTCCATATAATAGTGCTCCCTACTGTGTCTCCATATTATAGTGCTCCCTACTGTGCCTCCATATAATAGTGCTCCCTACTGTGTCTTCATATAATAGTGCTCCATAATGTGTTTCCATATAATAATGCTCCCTACTGTGCCTCCATATAATAGGGCTCCCTACTGTGCCTCCATATAATAGGGCTCCCCACTGTGCCTCCATATAATCGTGCTCTCTACTGTGTCTCCATATAATAGTGCTCCCTACTGTGTCTCCATATAATAGGGCGCCCTACTGTGCCTCCATATAATAGTGCTCCCTACTGTGCCTCCATATAATAGTGCTCCCTACTGTGCCTCCATATAATAGTGCTCCCTACTGTGTCTCCATATAATTGTGCTCCCTACTGTGTCTCCATATAATAGTGCTCCCTAATGTGTCTCCATATAATAGTGCTCCCTACTGTGTCTCCATATAATAGTGCTCCCTACTGTGTCTCCATATAATAGTGCTCCCTACTGTGTCTCCATATAATAGTGCTCCCTACTGTGTCTCCATATAATAGTGCTCCCTACTGTGCCTCCATATAATAGTGCTCCCTACTGTGCCTCCATATAATAGTGCTCCCTACTGTGTCTCCATATAATAGTGCTCCCTACTGTGCTTCCATATAATAGTGCTCCCTACTGTGTCTCCATATAATAGTGCTCCCTACTGTGCCTCCATAAAATAGTGCTCCCTACGGTGCCTCCATATAATAGTGCTCCCTACTGTGTCTCCATATAATAGTGCTCCATAATGTGCCTCCATATAATAGTGCTCCCTACTGTGTCTCCAGATAATAGTGCTCCCTACTGTGCCTCCATATAATAGTGCTCCCTACTGTGTCTCCATATAATAGTGCTCCGTATAGTGTCTCCATATAATAGTGCTCCCTACTGTGTCTCCATATAATAGTGCTCCCTACTGTGCCTCCATATAATAGTGCTCCCTACTGTGTCTCCATATAATACTGCTCCCTAATGTGCCTCCATATAATAGTGCTCCCTACTGTGCTTCCATATAATAGTGCTCCGTACTGTCTCCATATAATAGGGATCCCTACTGTCTCCATATAATAGTGCTCCCTACTGTGTCTCCACATAATAGTGCTCCCTACTGTGTCTCCATATAATAGTGCTTCCTACTGTGTCTCCATATAATAGGGCGCCCTACTGTGCCTCCATATAATAGTGCTCCCTACTGTGCCTCCATATAATAGTGCTCCCTACTGTGCCTCCATATAATAGTGCTACCTACTGTGCCTCCATATAATAGTGCTCCCTACTGTGTCTCCATATAATTGTGCTCCCTACTGTGTCTCCATATAATAGTGCTCCCTAATGTGTCTCCATATAATAGTGCTCCCTACTGTGTCTCCATATAATAGTGCTCCCTACTGTGTCTCCATATAATAGTGCTCCCTACTGTGTCTCCATATAATAGTGCTCCCTACTGTGCCTCCATATAATAGTGCTCCCTACTGTGCCTCCATATAATAGTGCTCCCTACTGTGTCTCCATATAATAGTGCTCCCTACTGTGCTTCCATATAATAGTGCTCCCTACTGTGCCTCCATATAATAGTGCTCCCTACGGTGCCTCCATATAATAGTGCTCCCTACGGTGCCTCAATATAATAGTGCTCCCTACTGTGTCTCCATATAATAGTGCTCCATAATGTGCCTCCATATAATAGTGCTCCCTACTGTGTCTCCATATAATAGTGCTCCCTACTGTGCCTCCATATAATAGTGCTCCCTACTGTGTCTCCATATAATAGTGATCCGTATAGTGTCTCCATATAATAGTGCTCCCTACTGTGTCTCCATATAATAGTGCTCCCTACTGTGCCTCGATATAATACTGCTCCCTAATGTGCCTCCATATAATACTGCTCCCTAATGTGCCTCCATATAATAGTGCTCCCTACTGTGCTTCCATATAATAGTGCTCCGTACTGTCTCCATATAATAGTGATCCCTACTGTCTCCATATAATAGTGCTCCCTACTGTGTCTCCACATAATAGTGCTCCCTACTGTGTCTCTATATAATAGTGCTCCCTACTGTGCCTCCATATAATAGTGCTCCCTACTGTGTCTCCATATAATAGTGCTCCCTACTGTGTCTCCATATAATAGTGCTCCCTACTGTGTCTCCATATAATAGTGCTCCCTACTGTGCCTCCATATAATAGTGCTCCCTACTGTGTCTCCATATAATACTGCTCCCTAATGTGCCTCCATATAATAGTGCTCCCTACTGTGCTTCCATATAATAGTGCTCCGTACTGTCTCCATATAATAGTGATCCCTACTGTCTCCATATAATAGTGCTCCCTACTGTGCCTCCATATAATAGTGCTCCCTACTGTGCCTCCATATAATAGTGCTTCCTACTGTGCCTCCATATAATAGTGCTTCCTGCTGTGCCTCCAGATAATAGTGATCCCTACTGTGTCTCCATATAATAGTGCTCCCTACTGTGCTTCCATATAATAGTGCTCCCTACTGTGTCTCCATATAATAGTGCTCCCTACTGTGTCTCCATACAATAGTGCTCCCTACTGTGCCTCCATATAATAGTGCTTCCTACTGTGCCTCCATATAATAGTGCTTCCTACTGTGTCTCCATATAATACTGCTCCCTACTGTGCCTCCATATAATAGTGCTTCCTACTGTGCCTCCATATAATAGTGCTTCCTGCTGTGCCTCCAGATAATAGTGATCCCTACTGTGTCTCCATATAATAGTGCTCCCTACTGTGCTTCTATATAATAGTGCTCCCTACTGTGTCTCCATATAATAGTGCTCCCTACTGTGTCTCCATATAATAGTGCTCCCTACTGTGCCTCCATATAATAGTGCTTCCTACTGTGTCTCCATGTAATAGTGCTCCCTACTGTGCCTCCATATAATAGTGCTTCCTACTGTGCCTCCATATAATAGTGCTCCCTACTGTGCCTCCATATAATAGTGCTTCCTGCTGTGCCTCCATATAATAGTGCTTCCTACTGTGCCTCCATATAATAGTGCTCCCTACTGTGCCTCCATATAATAGTGCTTCCTACTGTGCCTCCATATAATAGTGCTCCCTACTGTGCCTCCATATAATAGTGCTTCCTGCTGTGCCTCCAGATAATAGTGATCCCTACTGTGTCTCCATATAATAGTGCTCCCTACTGTGCTTCCATATAATAGTGCTCCCTACTGTGCCTCCATATAATAGTGCTTCCTACTGTGCCTCCATATAATAGTGCTCCCTACTGTGTCTCCATACAATAGTGCTCCCTACTGTGCCTCCATATAATAGTGCTTCCTACTGTGCCTCCATATAATAGTGCTTCCTACTGTGCCTCCATATAATAGTGCTCCCTACTGTGCCTCCATATAATATTGCTCCCTACTGTGTCTCCATACAATAGTGCTCCCTACTGTGCCTCCATATAATAGTGCTTCCTACTGTGCCTCCATATAATAGTGCTTCCTACTGTGCCTCCATATAATAGTGCTCCCTACTGTGCCTCCATATAATAGTGCTTCCTACTGTGCCTCCATATAATAGTGCTTCCTGCTGTGCCTCCAGATAATAGTGATCCCTACTGTGTCTCCATATAATAGTGCTCCCTACTGTGCTTCTATATAATAGTGCTCCCTACTGTGTCGCCATATAATAGTGCTCCCTACTGTGTCTCCATTTAATAGTGCTCCCTTCTGTGCCTCCATATAATAGTGCTTCCTACTGTGTCTCCATATAATAGTGCTCCCTACTGTGCCTCCATATAATAGTGCTTCCTACTGTGCCTCCATATAATAGTGCTCCCTACTGTGCCTCCATATAATAGTGCTTCCTGCTGTGCCTCCATATAATAGTGCTTCCTACTGTGCCTCCATATAATAGTGCTCCCTACTGTGCCTCCATATAATAGTGCTTCCTACTGTGCCTCCATATAATAGTGCTCCCTACTGTGCCTCCATATAATAGTGCTTCCTGCTGTGCCTCCAGATAATAGTGATCCCTACTGTGTCTCCATATAATAGTGCTCCCTACTGTGCTTCCATATAATAGTGCTCCCTACTGTGCCTCCATATAATAGTGCTTCCTACTGTGCCTCCATATAATAGTGCTTCCTACTGTGCCTCCATATAATAGTGCTCCCTACTGTGTCTCCATATAATAGTGCTCCCTACTGTGCCTCCATATAATAGTGCTCCCTACTGTGCCTCCATATAATTGTGCTCCCTACTGTGCTTCCATATAATAGTGCTCCCTACTGTCTCCATATAATAGTGATCCCTACTGTGTCTCCATATATTAGTGCTTCCTACTGTGCCTCCATATAATAGTGCTTCCTGCTGTGCCTCCAGATAATAGTGCTCCCTACTGTGTCTCCATATAATAGTGCTCCCTACTATGCTTCCATATAATAGTGCTCTCTACTGTGTCTCCATATAATAGTGCTCCCTACTGTGTCTCCATATAATAGTGCTCCCTACGGTGCCTCCATATAATAGTGCTCCCTACTGTGTCTCCATATAATAGTGCTCCCTACTGTGCCTCCATATAATAGTGCTTCCTACTGTGCCTCCATATAATAGTGCTTCCTACTGTGCCTCCATATAATAGTGCTCCCTACCGTGCCTCCATATAATAGTGCTTCCTACTGTGCCTCCATATAATAGTGCTTCCTGCTGTGCCTCCAGATAATAGTGATCCCTACTGTGTCTCCATATAATAGTGCTCCCTACTGTGCTTCCATATAATAGTGCTCCCTACTGTGTCTCCATATAATAGTGCTCCCTACTGTGTCTCCATATAATAGTGCTCCCTACTGTGCCTCCATATAATAGTGCTTCCTACTGTGCCTCCATATAATAGTGCTTCCTACTGTGCCTCCATATAATAGTGCTCCCTACTGTGCCTCCATATAATAGTGCTTCCTGCTGTGCCTCCAGATAATAGTGCTCCCTACTGTGCCTCCATATAATAGTGCTCCCTACTGTGCCTCCATATAATAGTGCTTCCTGCTGTGCCTCCAGATAATAGTGATCCCTACTGTGTCTCCATATAATAGTGCTCCCTACTGTGCTTCCATATAATAGTGCTCCCTACTGTGCCTCCATATAATAGTGCTTCCTACTGTGCCTCCATATAATAGTGCTTCCTACTGTGCCTCCATATAATAGTGCTCCCTACTGTGTCTCCATATAATAGTGCTCCCTACTGTGCCTCCATATAATAGTGCTCCCTACTGTGCCTCCATATAATTGTGCTCCCTACTGTGCTTCCATATAATAGTGCTCCCTACTGTCTCCATATAATAGTGATCCCTACTGTGTCTCCATATATTAGTGCTTCCTACTGTGCCTCCATATAATAGTGCTTCCTGCTGTGCCTCCAGATAATAGTGCTCCCTACTGTGTCTCCATATAATAGTGCTCCCTACTATGCTTCCATATAATAGTGCTCTCTACTGTGTCTCCATATAATAGTGCTCCCTACTGTGTCTCCATATAATAGTGCTCCCTACGGTGCCTCCATATAATAGTGCTCCCTACTGTGTCTCCATATAATAGTGCTCCCTACTGTGCCTCCATATAATAGTGCTTCCTACTGTGCCTCCATATAATAGTGCTTCCTACTGTGCCTCCATATAATAGTGCTCCCTACCGTGCCTCCATATAATAGTGCTTCCTACTGTGCCTCCATATAATAGTGCTTCCTGCTGTGCCTCCAGATAATAGTGATCCCTACTGTGTCTCCATATAATAGTGCTCCCTACTGTGCTTCCATATAATAGTGCTCCCTACTGTGTCTCCATATAATAGTGCTCCCTACTGTGTCTCCATATAATAGTGCTCCCTACTGTGCCTCCATATAATAGTGCTTCCTACTGTGCCTCCATATAATAGTGCTTCCTACTGTGCCTCCATATAATAGTGCTCCCTACTGTGCCTCCATATAATAGTGCTTCCTGCTGTGCCTCCAGATAATAGTGCTCCCTACTGTGCCTCCATATAATAGTGCTCCCTACTGTGTCTCCATATAATAGTGCTCCCTACTGTGCCTCCATATAATAGTGCTTCCTACTGTGCCTCCATATAATAGTGCTTCCTACTGTGCCTCCATATAATAGTGCTCCCTACTGTGCCTCCATATAATAGTGCTTCCTGCTGTGCCTCCAGATAATAGTGATCCCTACTGTGTCTACATATAATAGTGCTCCGTACTGTGTCTCCATATAATAGTGCTCCCTACTGTCTCCATATAATAGTGCTCCATAATGTGTCTCCATATAATAGTGCTCCCTACTGTCTCCATATAATAGTGCTCCATAATGTGTCTCCATATAATAGTGCTCCGTACTGTCTCCATATAATAGTGCTTCCTACTGTGCCTCCATATAATAGTGCTTCCTACTGTGCCTCCATATAATAGTGCTCCCTACTGTGCCTCCATATAATAGTGCTTCCTGCTGTGCCTCCAGATAATAGTGCTCCGTACTGTGTCTCCATATAATAGTGCTCCCTACTGTCTCCATATAATAGTGCTCCATAATGTGTCTCCATATAATAGTGCTGCCAAGAGCCAGGAGCAGTGTTGGTAGCATCGTTGTAGAGGTAGTGTCTTCGATCTTAGACACGTGACAGTAGTGGCCGGTATCACAGATCGCGGTGTCTGGCACTATGACTGGCAGTATTACAGATAAGTAAATAGGGCAGCACACTGCAGCGCCAAAACATGCAAACTTGAAAACACGAAATTTGAACTGCATTACTGCACTAGAAATATGAAAAATGAGAGCTTTTAGCGCATAAAAATGGCCATATTTATGTGTACCTCGTAGCCACTTTACGGCATCTCTCTTATACGAGGCCCTACGCTTGACCTACCTCACTGAGAATAAACGTCTCCATCTGAATGGGTACATGTGAAACCTCTTCTTGGACTCAAATTCTCTCTTTCTGTGGAGGGGTATTGGACCTACTATAATTAAAACACCTGTGGCTAGGAGGCGGGGAGTGCACGATCAGAAGGCTAGAGAATACATTTCAAAAACCTGACCTGCACATCCAAACATAGACTGAGTGTGAACAGGTGCTGAACCCAGAGTCGCCAACTCGTATATAGTAAAGTAAAAAGGGCAGCACACTGCAGCGCCAAAACATGCAAACTTGAAAACACGAAATTTGAACTGCAATACTGCACTAGAAATATGAAAAATGAGAGTAGGTCCAATACCCCTCCACAGAGAGAGAGAATTTGAGTCCAAGAAGAGGTTTCACATGTACCCATTCAGATGGAGACGTTTATTCTCAGCGAGGTAGGTCAAGCGTAGGGCCTCGTATAAGAGAGATGCCGTAAAGTGGCTACGAGGTACACATAAATATGGCCATTTTTATGCGCTAAAAGCTCTCATTTTTCATATTTCTAGTGCAGTATTGCAGTTCAAATTTCGTGTTTTCAAGTTTGCATGTTTTGGCGCTGGCAGTATTACAGAGTCATGTGAGTGGCAGTATTATAGCGGCGTTACACTAGACTGGGTAGAGAGGTACTTCGGTTTAGTTCCATGGGTGCTGTGTCTGCAGGGCTGTCTGCTCACCTCATGTGGCCGGCACTGTTGCATAGCAACTCCACATGGTTCTTAGAGACATCAGCACAGCTAGATCTATTATAGCAGCATTATTATTTGGTCACTGTATGGCGTCATGTGGCGCCATTATTTGGGAATTATATGATGGTACTAATTGTAATATTATGTAACCATGCAATAGCAGGACTATTACACTCCATGATACTTTTATAACTTTTATATTTGCAGTGTGTGATGCTATCATTAAGACACAGTATGGCGGTATTATTATGTTTCCTTTTTTGCATAAAGGAGCCATCCGTGTGTGTTAATAACTGGGCAGTTTTGGGTTCCGGACGGCCTCAATGTTTCTGAAAGTTTTGCGGTAAATACGAGGATGGACTGAGCCGTAATGGAGGATGGGGGTGGGTGTGGGACCTCACCGTCCTGGGTGGTACCTGTAGATATTAGTCCAAGTCCTCATTAGACGAGGTCCATGGTCTCCACGCTGCACATCCTACTACGTGAGCCTGGTCTGTGGATGCTGCGACTGCGATTGGCAGGTTGGAAGCTACCGGGGCATTCTGTCACTTCTTCTCCACTTTTGTCTTAAGGTCTATTGTCTGGTCCAACTAAAGAGCAGTGAGGAAGACAATGCTGTACGAGGCCAGGGGAGCAAATGAGCATCAGTGACTCAGGTACTCACAGGGGCACTTCAAGACATAAGTGGGCCCATTAGCTGGTCTCTGTATCCTCCGTACAGGCTCAAGTGGGAACCTCCGAACCAAGAGAAAGCGATGGAGAAACATCTGGGCAGCACGGTGGCGCAGTGGTTAGCACAGCAGCCTTGCAGCGCTGGGGTCCTGGGTTCTAATCCCACCCAGGACAACATCTGCAAAGAGTTTGTATGTTCTCTCCGTGTTTGCGTGGGTTTCCTCCGGGCACACCGGTTTCCTCCCACATTCCAAAGACATACTGATAGGGATTCTAGATTGTGAGCCCCATTGGGGACAGTGATGATAATGTGTGCAAACTGTAAAGCGCTGCGGAATATGTTAGCGCTATATAAAAATAAAGATTATTATCTGAAGACCCCGAGAACCTCAGGAGATGAGAACAAGTGATCGACAATGTCACTGGTGAAATAATCACTTGTACGTTCTTAGAATTTGGGGAGTTCTCATATTATATTAAAGCTGATGAGGTGTCATGGATAGATAGATAGATAGATAGATAGATAGATAGATAGATAATAAATAGATAGATAGATAGATAGATAGATAGATAGATAGATAGATAGATAGATAGATAATAAATAGATAGATAATAGATAGATAGAAGATAGATAGATAGATAGATAGATAGATAGATAGATAGATAATAGATAGATAGATAATAGATAGATAGAAGATAGATAGATTATAGATAGATAATAGATAGATAGATAGATAGATAGATAATAGATAGATAGATAATAGATAGATAGAAAATAGATAGATAATAGATAGATAGAAGATAGATAGATAGATAATAGATAGATAGAAGATAGATAGATAGATAGATAGATAGATAGATAGATAGATAGATAGATAAGAGATAGATAGAAGATAGATAATAGAAAGATAGATAGATAGATAAGAGATAGATAATAGATAGATAGAAGATAGATAGATTATAGATAGATAGATAGATAATAGATAGATAGATAATAGATAGATAGATAGATAATAAATAGATAGATAGATAGAAGATAGATAGATAATAGATAAATAATAGATAGATAGAAAATAGATGATAGATAGATAGATAGATAGATAGATAATAGATAGATAATAGATAGATAGAGATAATAGATGGATAGATAGATAGATAGATAATAAATAGATAGATAGATAATAGATAGATAGATAATAGATAGATAGATAGATAATAAATAGATAGATAGATAGATAGATAATAAATAGATAGATAATAGATAGATAGAAGATAGATAGATAGATAGATAGATAGATAGATAGATAGATAGATAGATAGATAGATAAGAGATAGATAGAAGATAGATAATAGAAAGATAGATAGATAATAGATAGATAGATAGATAGATAGAAGATAGATAGATAGATAAGAGATAGATAATAGATAGATAGAAGATAGATAGATTATAGATAGATAATATATAGATAGATAGATAATAGATAGATAGATAATAGATAGATAGATAATAAATAGATAGATAGATAGATAGATAGATAGATAGAAGATAGATAGATAATAGATAAATAATAGATAGATAGAAAATAGATGATAGATAGATAATAGATAGATAGATAATAGATAGATAGATAGATAGATAGATAGATAGATAGATAGAGATAATAGATGGATAGATAGATAGATAGATAGATAGATAGATAGATAGATAGATAGATAGATAGATAGATAGAGATAATAGATAGATAGATAGATAGATAGATAGATAGATAGATAGATAGATAATAGGTAGATAGATAGATAAGAGATAGATAGATAGATAGATAGATAGAGATAATAGATAGATAGATAGATAATAGGTAGATAGATAGATAAGAGATAGATAGATAGATAGATAGATAGATTATAAATAGATAGATAAGATAAGATAAGATAGATAGGTAGATAGATAGATAAGAGATAGATAGCAGTAGTTGGGTACAGGTCTTCACAGATACATACAAGTCCTTATATTAGAAAAAATAAGGAGACAGCACACAATCATCTTAGTGCAAAAAAAACCTATTTGAATCGCCCATTTGTGTGCGATCTTTCTTCTCTGTATTTGAGCCTTTTCCAAGCAATATACAATGCACATCCAGAGTATTTAAGGTATGCAATCAAGTGAATACAAGTTACATCAATTAGTATCATAACAAGACAGTTTCATCTCTGCTATTTCATATTTATACACAAAGTGCAAAAAATGTATTATGTGCAACACTATAGAGTGGAATTCAAAAGTACATACAGTGCAATGTTGTATAAAAATTCATGAACATGTCAATTGATTGCAACGCAATCAGCTGTACAGGATTATAATGCCACATGACTCAGCCCATTTTTAATAACTACCTTTTCCCGTAGATCTGTTGACAATTTTTTTGCTTTCCCCATGACTCACAATCCAGAAACATCAGTGGCTGGATGAAAGATGCAAATATCTGTCTGGATCCCAGAAACTCTCTCAGCTTTTATGCACACTCACTGATTACAAGCAAACAGGTCACAGGTGAGGATGTTACCTTTAGTAGCCAGTCACACCCATTTGTGTAAACTTCTGTGCATGTTATCAGGCCAAAATCACCAGGGTATGTGAACTTTTGATCAGGGTCATTTGGATCTTTTGGGTTGTCATTATAATTTGAAAAGAGAAAACACAGTAGTTTGACAATAAATGATCATTCGCATTCTCTGAAAAAAGGCCAAGAAAGCAAAAATTCTGCCGGGTATGTAATCTATAAATAGATAGATAGATAGATAGATAGATAGATAGATAGATAGATAGATAGAGAGATAAATAGATAATAGATAGATAGATAATAGATAGATAGATAGATAGATAGATAGATAGATAGATAGATGACAAATAGTGATGGGCGAACCCAAATAGTAAAGTTAGGGGTCCGTACCAAACACCTAGTGTCGTGCACAGACCCCAATCATGGACTTCTCCAGGAAGATTTAATTTTATTAAATTATCTATTTAAATAATTAAAAAATACAGCATGGGGACACCTTTATTTTTTATAACTAGCCAACATAAAGCTGACAGCTTGGGGCTGCACTGCTGTCAGCTTTAGCTGAGCTAGTTTTCAAAAATACAGTGGAACCCATATAGTTTTTGTTACTTTATTTATTTATTGCACAGGCGCCGGCTGATGAATACTCTCATCAGCCTCCCCTGCTGTCGCTGCTGTCAGCGAGAGCAAGTGTAGGATGATGGGAGTAGGACTTTCATCAGCCTCCCCTGCTGTCACTGCTGTCAGCAAGAGCAAGTGTAGGATGATGGGAGTAGGACTTTCATCAGCCGACGCCTGTGATGGCAGTAAGGTTTTTCTCGCCAGTCAGAGCTGCTGGCCCACACACTATCATCTGACAGCGTGGGAACTGCAGAGCTCTGACCGGCGGTGAGGATCTTACCGCCGATCAGAACTGGTGTTTCCCACGCTGTCACTGAAAAAAAAAAACAGAAAATCCCTTTGTAGGATTTTTACTGAATTATTTTGCATTTTATTGCATGAAATAAGTATTTGAATAGAAAATCAGAACTTACTATTTGGGACAGAAACCTTTGTTTGCAGTTACAGAGGTCAGACGTTTCATGTAGATCTTGACCAGGTTGCACACACTGCAGCAGGGATTTTGTCCCACTCCTCCATCCAGAGCTTCTCATGATCTTTCAGGTTTCGGGGCTGTCGCTGGGCCACATTGACTTTCCTCTCCTTCCAAAGATTTTATATTGGGTTCGGGTCGGGAGACTTGCTAGGCCACGCCAGGACCTTGAAATGCTTCTTACGGAGCCACTCTTTATTTGCCCTGGTTGTGTGTTTTGGGTCATTGTCATGCTGGAAGACCCAGCTACGACCCATCTTCAGTGCTCTTAATGAGAGAAGAAGCTTGTTGGCAAGAATCTTGCGATACATGACCCCATCCATCCTCCCTTCTATACAGTGCAGCCGTCCTGTCCAGTTTCCATAAAAGCACCTCCAAAGTATGATGTTTCCTCCACCATGCTATATGGTATGGATGGTGTTCTTGGGGTTGTACTCATTCTTCTTCTTCCTCCAAACATGCCAAATAAAGTTGATACCAAAAAGTTCTATTTTGGTCTCATCTGACCCCATGACCTTCTCCCATGTCTCCACTGGATCATACTGATGATAATTGACGGACTTTAAATGGGCCTGGACATGACCTGGTGTGAGCAGGGGAACCTTGTGTGCCCTGCAGGATTTTAATCCATGATGACATAGTGTGTTACTAACGTTAATGTTTGTGTCTGTGGTCTCAGCTCTCTTCAGGTCATTGACCAGGGGATCCCATGTAGTTCTGGGCTGATTTCTTTCTCACAATCATCCTTACCCCACGAGGCGAGATCTCGCATGGAGCCCCAGACTGAGGAAGATTGACGTCATTTTGTGTTTCTTCCATTTGCTAATAATTGTTCCAACAGTTGCCTTCTAACCAAGCTGCTTGCCTATTGTCCTGTAGCCCAGCACAGCCTTGTTCAGGTCTACAATTTTGTCCCTGGTGTCCTTAGACAGCTCTTTGGTCTTGGCCATGGTGGAGAGGTTGGAGTGTGATTTATTGTGTGAACACTGTTCACTGAACAGGTGTCTTTTATACAGGTAACAAGTACAAACAGGAGCAATTAATACAGGTAATGAGTGCAGAGTAAGAGGCTTCTTACAGAAAAACTAACAGGTCGGTGAGGGCCAGAATTCCTGCTGGTTGGTCGGTGATCAAATACTTATTTTCCCCACTGTAGATATTCATGATTGTACTGCTCCACTCCATTTTTTCTAGATAGATGGATAGGTATATAGATATGTCAGATTTGATGTCAATCATTAGATATAGAGGATTATCAGATTATCATAGTTTTTTAACCCAAGTAATTTCCTGGTTATCTATTTCTGCTGTTACGAAAATCCCTGCTATCGAACAAAAGTGGCAGATTTTCAAATTTTCTGGATTATCAAATGTCAGATTAAAGGAATTTCCCAATCTCTCACATTTATGCTGCAAATTTATTAACAACTGGATAAAATACTCAACGATTTAAATTATTGGAGACCTTCACAAGACCTGACATTATCTGTCTGACATTATCTATGGCCGCCCCACCCCCCTCCCCCAGCCCCTCCGCCATATCCCCCCCCCCCCACCAGGTTCAGCCTGTAATCTGCCCACAATAATTCGATTTTATGCTCTTTGAAACCACCGTCTCCTGCTTCTCTCTCCTCCATTGACATCAATATTTCTCATACAACCAATATTATAATCCTTTTTTTTTTTCATTTACTTTCAATTCAATGTGTCGACTTTTCCTATTACCAGATGACATCACATCGCGAGGCCATGACTGCATCAATCGAAAAAATTCTAATAAAAAAATGGAAAACTAAGCGATGATGTCAAAAAATGGCCAAAAATGTGAATTTAAAAGAAAAAAAATAGTGATGTAAAAAAAATATATCTAAGCAAAAATATTAAAAAGTGTACATGTAAAAAATGTGAAGAAAAAAAATGCAAAAATAACCCTACAAACGTATTGTAAAAAAATGTGAAAAAAAATAAATAAAAAAGTGTCAAAATTTACCGTCAATACGAAAAAAAAAGTGTAAACGTAAAAATAAAAACAAATGCTAAAATAATGTATGATTAAACAATGCAAATAAACAAACAGTAATAAAAAAAATTAAATTGAAGGGCAAAAGTAAAAAAAAGAAAAAAATGGGTCAATAAATAAAAAAAAAAAAAAAAATGATTGGAAAATTGAGATGACAAAATAATGTCGATAAATAATAAATAAAGATAGATAAACAAACTTAAATGACAAAATAAACTAAAGTATATAAAAAATGACCACAAATATATAACAAAAAAAAACAAACAAACAAAAAAAAATAATAATAATAATAATAATTAAAAAAATGGAACAGTTGGAATTCAAAATTTAAATTTAAAAATCCGTGACGGAATCTTGTTACATTTTTCAATTCTTTTTCCATCATTTTTCCCCCCTGTTTTTTTGGAAGAAGGTGGCGCATTGTATCCATTATTCTAGTAGAAAGTATCACTTAGTGGTCTCGCTGGCGCGCCGCCGGGCAGCACCGGGCTGGCATTGGTTGGGGGAGACACCAGGCGGGTCATCTCATCCCATTCTTGGATTTTAGCATAATTAGGAGCCGGGAGCCCCTTGATCATAACAATGATGATGTCTTCTGCCATTTTGCTGGGATAAAGGAGTCCCTTCCCCCCACCTTTGGCTGCGGCCCCCATGTTTGAGCATGCATGTGTCTGCATATATATATATATACACGTGTGCGTTGCGCCAATTCTTGCACAGCGCCAGCTCTTGCTTGCATTGCCTGTTTGGCTGTCACTTGAGTTTTTTGGGTTTGCATGTAGAAGAAAGGAGGAGGAGGAGGACTGAGAAGGAGGAGAGGGGGGAGGTGGTGGAAGGAGGAAGAGGAGAAAAAAAAAAGTGGGAGGGAGAATGTCTTGTTTGTGGCTTGTCAGCAAATGCTTGAGACAAGCTTCCATGTGTGAAAGCTACTTGGCATGAATGCCTGGGCCGTACCAAGTCTCCAAGCTTCCAGAGGGGGAGTCGCAAGAAGCCCAGATCTGAACACGGTCAGACAATAGGCCCCAAAAGTGTCCCCCCTAAAGTTGCTTTGATGTTGTCCTGGTGTCTTCAACACCAAGGGCCAAAGGGGGGATTGCAAGCCAAGTCGCCTTCCTTGTGGCCATTGACTGCTCATTGCCCTTCGCCACTTCCACCAATGCGTCTCAAGCATCAGCCCTTGTGGTGAGGAGCTAAGGTAAGGAGAGAGAGTTCCATTCCTGATTTCTTTTGGCAGCTTGTTTGCTGTGGGAGGGGAGGAAAGGGGGGCTCACCACCGGATTCCTGCGCTCCCACACACAAGCAGCCAGCGATGGCATGGGTGACACTACGCGACAGCTCGCCCAGTGCGCGTACACCCTCGCTTTGCCTTCGCGACACAGATCCAAAATATTTGCACAGTGAAAATTTGGGGAAAATTATCAAAAATAACACCCACAGATCCAAAATATTTGCACCGTGAAAATTTTGGGAAAATTATAAAAAATAAAACCCACAGATCCAAAATATTTGCGGCTCAAAAATTTGGGGAAAATTATAAAAATAGAACCCACAGATCCAAAATATTTGCACCGTGAAAATTTGGGTAAAATCATAAAAAATAAAACCCACAGATCCAAAATATTTGCACCGTGAAAATTTGGGGAAAATTATAAAAAAAATAGAACCCACAGATCCAAAATATTTGCACCGTGAAAATTTGGGGAAAATCATAAAAAATAAAACCCACAGATCCAAAATATTTGCACCGTGAAAACTTGGGGAAAATCATAAAAAATAAAACCCACAGATCCAAAATATTTGCACCGTGAAAATTTGGGTAAAATCATAAAAATAAAGCCCACAGATCCAAAATATTTGAAAATTTGGGTAAAATTATTTTAAAAAAAACAAACAAATGCCCAAAATATTTGCACCTCAAAAAAATTGGGTAAAATTCTAAAAAAGAAAAGATATTACTTGCCCTGTTCTTTCCCATCGTTTATTATTATTTTTATTTGGACTCAATATTATCTAAAACTAACCTTTTTACTTAATCACAGCCGTGGGCACAAAAGAACGTTACCCTAGCCCCCTTTTTAATTTTTTAATGTGTCCGAAAGTGAAAAAGAATTCTTAGAATTAAACATTTTTAAAAAAGTAACAGTTTGGTAGCCGTGGCAATAATTGTATCAGTTACTGTTCAAAACAAAAATGTGTCAATAATCGTTCAAGGCAGAAAATAATAATGTATCAATTATTTATCAAGGGCAACAATGTATCAATAACTGTCTAACATGCCGTAACATTCACTGATAATATCAAGGATGTCTAAACTTTTTTGGAAAGTCTTAAGTGTTTTTTTTTATATGGTATGGTTCTATATGGAGGGAGTAATTTGGATTGAAGCAGAGTTGTGTGGTATGAATTTCTATTTTTTTTTTTTCTTAAGAAGATTAGATTTCCTTCTCCACTGTTACAGATCCCACGCTGTGAATCAATGTCGTTGTCAGCACCGATCTCATTGGGGCAACATAAGGTCTTATTGTAAGAGAGGAGCCCATGACGAGAGGCGCTGGCAGAGCTGACATGTGCGGAGTTCAGCTGCTGCTGCTGAAAAATCAGAGGCGGAAATTTTGCACAAGTCATGTTTTTTTTTTTGTCATGTAAAAGTCAATTTTTTTACTTCATCATTATTATTATTATTATTATTATTATTATTAAAGATCTACTGTTGCTGTCATCAAGGCTGGTTGATATTTTGGGAACACTGGTAGAGTCGAAAATTGGAAATCAATTTTTAAAGTAAAACTGGATTCCAAAATTTGGGACTTTTTGAAATATATATATATATTTGGTGTTGAGGCTTTACACGTTATCTTATACCTCATTTATAGGCATTCCTTTAGGGACTACTAGCTCCGGCGTAGAGCGCTAAATGCAATCATTTCGGTTTGTGGTTCCTAAAGTGGTTCTTCATTATTGCGGCTTCTGGTTGCGCGGCCGCGAGGAAATGAACTAGTCTCTCAGGGATAAGTCCCATGCTGGTCTATCTCTACCTGCGTAGGGATTCAACGGCGCATTACTATTCCCTCTGCAGGTAGAGACATATCCCGGGGAACCTGATCATTTACTGTGAGGAGCACACACGGAATTTAAAAAAAAAAAAAAAAAAAACGTAGAAGCTGACGTGCTCCATTATCCGAGGTGATCACTTTCGGCTGAGTTTGGAGCAGCTTTGCCTCCAGGATGTCGATAGTTGCTTCCTCTATTCTTATTTTCCAAAAAGTAGCAAGTAAAACTGATCCAATCATTATTGATATCCCCCCCCCCCCAAAAAAAAAAATGTTTAGAGATGTCATATTTGTATTGTGGTAGGGTGTTTCGTAGATTTTGGGTTGTGACTCAATGATGACGAAGTTGTTTCGAGAGTGCTGTGAAATTATCGTATCAATTGGAGTTGACCAAAGAATTCTAAGTCCACCATACGTGTGCTCGTCGACAATCGACTTATGACTGTTGTGTTTGAAACTGATAAGCTGTAAAGCGCTGCGCAGGGGTGCTGCTATCATGAAGCAAGTTGAATACTTTGCCTCAGGCGGCAGAACATCCTTAAAGACAGGGGGCGGCAGAGCGGCAGTCAGAACACGTGGTGCCAACTCTCCCTGTAATCTCTGCTCTGACACTTGCTGACAGTGCAGTGTCACAACAACCTAATGTGCGGCGTGCCCGGCAGGTGACTGTTACTTACCTGGGCTGAGGTGCAGAGGTGCCCAGTCTCCTGACCTGCTGGGACACACACATTGCTGGGAGTCGGACTTGTACTGATTTTACTATGGGGGGGCGCCATTTTGCAGTTCGCCTCAGGCAGCAGAGAGGCTAGGTTCACCCCTGGTGCTGCGGAATATGTTGGCGCTATATAAATAAAGATTATTATTATTAATAATCTCTAGGTGCTGTATGTTTGATGGTCATATCAGTCCTGATTGCTAGTTTTGTTTTTGGAAGATCCACTAAGACCAACCAGAATATTTCTCAGACTGTAGGACTTGCGTAGTTTGGAGACTCTTGGACACTTTTTTGGGGGAAGGGAGTAGGTCTTGACTTGTTCTGCACACAAGGACATCGTAGAGTGAACTGAAGCTCGTGTACCCCGATGCAAAACCTTCAACAGGGCCCGCCAACTATCATGAGTCCTTTAAAAGTAAGGAGACTTCTGTATCCCCCAATTCTTCATGACCAGGGCGCAACTCACTATAGTCAAGCCTCTGAGTAAAAGACCCTCATAAACCAAGAGACCAGTTAAGCAAAGAGGGTTCTGAAGTTTTCAACACGGTTGGGTATCGTGGTCCTCTTGTCGTTCTACATATAAGAAAAGAATCCTAGGAGGTCGTCTCGACAACATTTTGGAATTTGTCCACCCTTGATAAGTCAGGAAGAGGTCCTCCATAATGGAAGAGACACCAAAGGTCCCCAAACCAGAGTAATCTGGAGGAATCGGGGGTTGTCCCTTTTCAGATAATGCTCTGCGCCAAGTAACTTTATTCGCCTTCCCAGGGTCCACTGGTGAGTCTCCGCCAATGCTCCCAGCGTCTGTCATTGGCTCAGCGGCTCTTTTCTTGTAGATGGAAACCACAGCCAATGCCAGACACCGTGAGCCGCGGAAGAGACTTGCCTGTAGACCGAGGAAAGGCGGGAACCGTGCAATTTGTAGGGGAGGAGGGTTTACAAAGGGCAGCACAATCCCTTTAAGTTGACTTTTATGTTTTCATGTGATGTTCCCGTGGAGAGAAGTCGGGAAAAAATGGTCCTGACCCAAACTATCGTCACAATCAAGAACTACCAGAGATCCAAAAGATGGTGTAATTTGAAAACCTTCTCAAAAATTTGCAATCGGCCAGAGTGAAATCCCCATTGGATGATGGCTCAGAGCGGGAAAAGAAATGATACTTCACTTTTGGCATCTATAGTGGGGTCTCTTTTGGAAGGTCCTATTGGAAAATAGGAAAATCTAATAATATCTTGATGCCTGTGATTTTAGCCCAACCGGGTGCATCATCACCAACAGGGCACCAGAGTCCAAAAATTCACTGGCAAATGGCTCGAGAGTTTTTTGTTGTTGTTGTTCCCGGGTAAATGATCTTAACGAGTTGAGATGTTTTATTAACTATTGTTAATTTTTTTTTCAAAGAAAAGGAAATGTTTCCAAAAATGTAGTTGTTGTGATTGTGAAGTGAAGGGGCAAAGGTCGTCTGTAGAGAATAATCGAGACCATGGAAAATCATGAACGCAATGGTCAGTGGATCACCAGCCCCGGAGAGATGAAGGTTGGAGACTGGTGATGAGCGAGTGGGCTGGGATAAGGTGTTACTCTTGGATCCGGGGTGCAAACAGTTGATACCACGTCCACTACGGCATTCAAGAAGGCGGTGGTCGCATGTTTTATTCATGCACTCTCTTTTGAGCATGTGTAGGAGCAGAATCTTCGCTATTTGTGCATGCGCAGGGAATAAAACGCGAGAGGAAATCAAGTGACCACCACCACCACCTTGAGTCCGTAGGACGGGGCAAATGAGGTGTCCAGTGTCTACACGCCGGATCTATGGGTGCCGCGGAATAAGAGGAAGCTTGGAGGTTTTCTTTCCACGCAAACACAAGTTTATGGGGATTAAAGAAATTTCTGATTATTCCAATTTTATGGAACGGTTTTCAGCCTTGACATGTGTCAGCCCGAAGAGCGCCAGACGTCTGTGGCTTCAGGATCGCCTCCTGCTATTAGTCTGAAGACGACGGCGGGAGATTTGCAACACCTGTTGCTCTCGTTCTTGTTTCTCCTCTTTTTCCATGAGAAAATAATATATTCGAGTCATTTGACGACTCTATAGGGCCACACACATGGGTCTGGATCAGCACCCTGTGTGCTGCCATATGGTGCTTCAATGTTTGAGTTTGGATGGATGGATGGATGGATGGATGGAAGGATGAATGGATAGAAGGTGGAAGGATGGATAGTTTAACCGATGGAAGGATGGTTGAATGGAAGGATAGATGGAAGGATGGTTGAATGGATGGAAGGATGGTTGAATGGATGGAAGGATGGTTGAATGGATGGAAGGATGGTTGAATGGATGGAAGGATGGTTGAATGGATGGAAGGATGGTTGAATGGATGGAAGGATGGTTGAATGGATGGAAGGATGGTTGAATGGATGGTTGAATGGATGGAAGGATGGTTGAATGGATGGAAGGATGGTTGAATGGATGGAAGGATGGTTGGATGGAAGGATGGTTGAATGGATGGAAGGATGGTTGAATGGATGGAAGGATGGTTGAATGGATGGAAGGATGGTTGGATGGATGGAAGGATGGTTGGATGGATGGAAGGATGGTTGGATGGATGGAAGGATGGTTGGATGGATGGAAGGATGGTTGAATGGATGGAAGGATGGTTGAATGGATGGAAGGATGGTTGGATGGAAGGATGGTTGAATGGATGGTTGAATGGATGGAAGGATGGTTGAATGGATGGAAGGATGGTTGAATGGAAGGATGGATGTATAATGGATGGAAGGATGGCTGAATGAATGGAAGGATGGTTGGATGGATGGTTGAATGGAAGGTTGGATGGAAGGATGGATGGAAGGATGGTTGAATGGAAGGATGGATGGTATAATGGATGGAAGGATGGCTGAATGAATGGATGGATGGTTGAATGGAAGGATGGGTGTGGTATGAGCCATTGTTTTTCCTCCGGCTGGGGGCAGCTTCTACTTTCTGCACCCCTTATCGCTGTGCCCCTTGGTGTTTTCCCTAAAAAAGTCGCCCTAACGTGGTTGCCGACACTGGATCACTGCATTGTTGGAATACCCGGCCGTACGATAGAGGTCTATCAAGCACCTTCAACCAGCGGCCACCAGTCCCAGTGCCTACTACACCTCAGTTGCTGGGATCTGTGGTGCTGTAGGTTTGTCTTGAAGCTCATTTTCCCCTGGTCCCAAGTAGAATCATACATGACCTTCACCAGTCTGAGCAGCGTCAGGGCCTCTCTGGGGAGGATGGGGGCTTCTTCGTATCTTGGTTTAGTGAATGTGTAAGTGGCTGACTTGACTCTCGGGGATGTGGGCACAGTTTTGGGGTAGACAGGGGGCAGTGGTGGTCACACATACATATAAGGGCTCCCGTACAAGAACAATATATGGACCATTTGCAGTTTAATAGCTCAATATAACGCACGATTGCACCTGCTTTGAAGGTGGAAGTGGCCCCCTGTGGTCCATCCTGATAGGGGGTACTGATGGGTGTTTGCATTTTGCTCCGCAGTGCCATAGAGGGTTAAGTCTGCTCAGCTGTTCCCCGTCCTCTGGAGAGTGGCGTCCAGCCACTGCTGCTGTATATTTGGTGGATTTTCAGGATCTGCTGCTGTCAATCTCCTCTCAGCTGCTCGGTGCCGGGCGTCTCTGCTGAGCAAATGCAAAAAAAATCAGGAAAGCTGAAGGCCTTGGTTCAGCGCGGAGTCAAGCCGGACCCCCATGTTATGTTCTTGAGATCTTTCTCCAAATTCCCAGGGTCCATGTAATCCTCCATTAGAAGAAAGTAGATGACCCTGGATCACACGCTTGGGTCCGGGGCTCAGGCTGCGGAACAGGCGCCCAGATGCCAAATGCTGGCAGAAATCCCTACTTTCCACGAAAAACCCGTCTGGGGAACAAGAGATTTGTTTTCAGTTTTAAATCTGTCGAGGATCGTGCCCGTGCCAATGGTACCGCCCGTCCTATGTGATGTAACGTAGGGCCACGTTCCTGCACATTGGCGGAAGGCTGGCCACAATACTGCTGCTTTACCGCCCATCTAAGAAGGCTATACTTCTCAGTCTATGAGCCACCATGGGGCGTCCACACTCACACTAGCCCACAGGACAGAGACATCCAAATCTAGGCGATGGATGGATGGGAGTATGGGTGGGAGTATGGGTGGGAGTATGGGTGGGAGTATGGGTGGGAGTATGGGTGGGAGTATGGGTGGGAGTATGGGTGGGAGTATGGGTGGGAGTATGGGTGGGAGTATGGGTGGGAGTATGGATGGATGGGAGGATGGATGGGTGGGAGGATGGATGGGTGGGAGGATGGATGGATGGGAGGATGGATGGATGGGAGGATGGATGGATGGGAGGATGGATGGATGGGAGGATGGATGGATGGGAGGATGGATGGATGGGAGGATGGATGGATGGGAGGATGGATGGATGGGAGGATGGATGGATGGGAGGATGGATGGATGGGAGGATGGATGGATGGATGGATGGATGGGAGGATGGATGGATGGGAGGATGGATGGATGGGAGGATGGATGGATGGATGGATGGGAGGATGGATGGATGGGAGGATGGATGGATGGGAGGATGGATGGATGGGAGGATGGATGGATGGGAGGATGGATGGATGGGAGGATGGATGGATGGACGGGGAAGATGGATGGATGGATGGATGGACGGGGAAGATGGATGGATGGATGGATGGACGGGGAAGATGGATGGATGGATGGATGGACGGGGAAGATGGATGGATGGATGGATGGACGGGGAAGATGGATGGATGGATGGATGGACGGGGAAGATGGATGGATGGATGGACGGGGAGGATGGATGGATGGATGGACGGGGAAGATGGATGGATGGATGGATGGATGGACGGGGAAGATGGATGGATGGATGGATGGATGGATGGACGGGGAGGATGGATGGATGGATGGACGGGGAAGATGGATGGATGGATGGATGGATGGACGGGGAAGATGGATGGATGGATGGACGGGGAAGATGGATGGATGGATGGATGGACGGGGAAGATGGATGGATGGACGGGGAAGATGGATGGATGGATGGATGGATGGATGGATGGACGGGGAAGATGGATGGATGGATGGATGGATGGACGGGGAAGATGGATGGATGGATGGATGGATGGACGGGGAAGATGGATGGACGGGGAAGATGGATGGATGGACGGGAGGGTGGATGAGAGAATGGATGGGTTAATTGGAGGATGGATGGATTGATGGGTGGATTTAAGGATGGATTGATGGGAAGATGGATGGATGAGAGGATGGAAAGATAGATGGATGGGTGGATAGAAAGATGGATGGAAGGATAATAGGGCAGGACGGTGGCTCAGTGGTTAGCACTGTTGCTTCACAGCACTGGTGTCTTCGGGTAAAATCCCACCAAGGATGACATCTGCAATGTGTTTGCGTTAGTTTCCTCCCCGGGTTCTCCAGTTTCCTCCTCTGGGTTGTCCGGTTTCCTCCTCTGGGTTGTCCGGTTTCCTCCTCTGGGTTGTCCGGTTTCCTCCTCTGGGTTCTCTGGTTTCCTCCTCCGGGTTCTCTGGTTTCCTCCTCCGGGTTCTCTGGTTTCCTCCTCCGGGTTCTCTGGTTTCCTCCTCCGGGTTCTCTGGTTTCCTCCTCCGGGTTCTCCGGTTTCCTCCTCCGGGTTCTCCGGTTTCCTCCTCCGGGTTCTCTGGTTTCCTCCTCCGGGTTCTCTGGTTTCCTCCCACACTCCATAGACATCCTGATAAGGAATATGGGTTGTGAGCGCCAATGGGGACAGTGATGACGGCTGTGGAACTATATAAGCGAGTAAAATAGATAATAAATGGCTGACACTGAGGACTTAGTTCTTTTTTCCATGAAGCTTTGCAGCCTCCATGAGATAAATGACAGATTCGGCTCCGCTGACCCTGTATCTGTGTCTCCCTCTCTCACAGAGTGACCCATAAATGTGCGCAGTGTTATGTGTGATTTCATGGATGCTTTGTTATTGTCCTCGCTGATCCTTTGTGTTTCTCAGGGGCCCAGACACATCAGATTAATAACAGCAGGTGTCGTCCCGCAGCTCCGCACCCCCCTGTATAGTACAGTAACGAGTGCGTGTGTAGACGGGGACTGTGCGCTCTCTCCTGAGAGATTCGAGCATTCCTCCTCTCCACATTATTAAATCTCTAATATATTATTCCCGATCTCCAAATCTCCAGCATAGACCTAAAGGTAAAAAAATGATTGTGGTTCCCTTCAGCCACCAGCAGAGGGAGCCCAGGAGCTTACATTGTATAACCAGTATGCACTAAGCTCGTGAGCTCCCCCTAGTGGAGACAGCAAACAGAAAACTATTATTACGTCCTATGACAATTCCCCTCTGGGTGTTCTGACCACTTTCCAACCACTTTTCTGCACATTTGGTGTTTATTACTTTCAACTGTGATAACTGTCCACACTTAAGCCAGCCCCACCTCTGTTTATAGTTGATGTACAAGCAGAGAAGGGGGCTGGCTGACTTTTTATTTCAACAAGTAACTCAGGCCTTTATAAATTACAGTATATATGTATTCACAAAGTAGGGGTCTGGCTGACTTTCTATTTTGATAGCTAATCCAGCACCCTTTTCTGTTACAGTCGATCAATAGCCAGAGAAGGAAGGGGACTGGCTGATATTTTTTTTTTATCAAAAGCTAAGCAAGACCCTCTCTGACACATTGGATGTATAAAACCGGAGGGGGCTGGCTGACTTTATCACTACAGCTTAGCTAGCCCACTTCTTTATGATAGCTGATGTACAGAGAGAGAATTTGGCTTATTAATGTTTTATTTCAACAGCTAAGCCAGCCCCCTTCTCTGAAATAGTTGACTTATAGAAATAGAAGAGGGCTGGCTAACTTTTTAGTTCTACAACTAAGTTATCCCCCCATCTATGGTACAGCAGATGTTTAGATAAAAGGAGGGACGTGGCTGACCATTATATTACTAGCTAAGCCAGCCCCCTTCTCTGTCATAGATTATGTATAGACTAAAAAGGTTGACAAACTTTTTATTTTTGCAGCCTAAGGAATCCCCATTCTCTGCCTTCCGTCACCTCCATGAATAGACGAGAGAAGGGGACTGGCTTGCCTATTAAAATGAGAAACCAGCCAGCCCCCTTTGTGCTCAGCTTTGATGCCAACACAAGAAAGACTACATTCTTAATAATTACAGATAATTTATGAATAATTATTTTATCTATGGAAAGTCCCCTTTATTACTAACACTTAGATAAGTGGTTTACACGTGGCCCCAATGGTCAGTGCATGCTGGGATTTGTAGTTTTTTTTTTTTAACAGCTGGAGCCCCCCAGGTGGGAGACCACTGACTTTGTTCATGGTGCTGACATCTGTTGCTTTTGAACAACTTTTTGTGACTTTTCTTCAATGCAGACACAGACAAACAAGACAGACAAGGAAAGCCTGAAAATTGCAGACAGGCGGGGGAGGGGGACAGCTGGGGGCCCAGACTCTATAAGACATAGGACAAAGAGGTGCTGCAGCAGCATGACACCTGAGAGACAGAGAAGAAAAACCTCCGGAAGACTCATCACTCTCTGCGGTCATAGACTTCCACTATGGACACCAATTGTGGCCCTTGTAAGACAGGAGCCAAATGCCCATATTATACCCCGACTACAGCGCCCATATTATACCCCGACCACAGTGCCCGTATTATACCCCGGCCACAGCGCCCGTATTATACCCCGACCACAGCGCCCGTATTATACCCCGGCCACAGCGCCCGTATTATACCCCGGCCACAGCGCCCGTATTATACCCCGGCCACAGCGCCCGTATTATACCCCGGCCACAGCGCCCGTATTATACCCCGGCCACAGGGCCCGTATTATACCCCGGCCACAGGGCCCGTATTATACCCCGGCCACAGGGCCCGTATTATACCCCGGCCACAGCGCCCCTATTATACCCCGGCCACAGGGCCCGTATTATACCCCGGCCACAGGGCCCGTATTATACCCCGGCCACAGCGCCCCTATTATACCCCGACCACAGCGCCCGTATTATACCCCGGCCACAGCGCCCCTATTATACCCCGACCACAGCGCCCGTATTATACCCCGGCCACAGGGCCCGTATTATACCCCGGCCACAGGGCCCGTATTATACCCCGGCCACAGGGCCCGTATTATACCCCGGCCACAGCGCCCCTATTATACCCCGGCCACAGCGCCCCTATTATACCCCGGCCACAGGGCCCGTAATATACCCCGGCCACAGCGCCCCTATTATACCCCGGCCACAGCGCCCCTATTATACCCCGGCCACAGCGCCCGTATTATACCCCGGCCACAGGGCCCGTATTATACCCCGACCACAGCGCCCGTATTATACCCCGACCACAGCGCCCGTATTATACCCCGACCACAGTGCCCGTATTATACCCCGACCACAGCGCCCGTATTATACCCCGACCACAGCGCCCGTATTATACCCCGGCCACAGCGCCCGTATTATACCCCGGCCACAGCGCCCGTATTATACCCCGACCACAGTGCTTGTATTATACCCCGGCCACAGGGCCCGTATTATACCCCGGCCACAGGGCCCGTATTATACCCCGGCCACAGGGCCCGTATTATACCCCGGCCACAGCGCCCGTATTATACCCCGGCCACAGGGCCCGTATTATACCCCGGCCACAGGGCCCGTATTATACCCCGGCCACAGGGCCCGTATTATACCCCGGCCACAGCGCCCCTATTATACCCCGACCACAGCGCCCGTATTATACCCCGGCCACAGCGCCCCTATTATACCCCGACCACAGCGCCCGTATTATACCCCGGCCACAGCGCCCGTATTATACCCCGGCCACAGCGCCCGTATTATACCCCGGCCACAGCGCCCGTATTATACCCCGGCCACAGCGCCCGTATTTATCTATCATTTTTTGTACTCGCTGATTATATAAATACATAAAATTAATAAATGTGATTTTCTAGTGCAGCTTATTGACCCGTCCGCACTGCGCCTCATCTCATCCGTCCTGTCTGTTATATGGTCTCCAGGACCGGAAATAATCACCGTCACAGAGGGCCCAGGAGCCGTTCAATTCAATAAACTTTATTTATAACAAGCTGGAGGAGCGCTACCACCGCTCTCACTTACAGTCATCTTTCCCTCTGATTTGTCCCAGTCAGTTTTCTAATTAAAGCATCTCCACATCACTTAACCTCTCATTACCGAGACCCCCGCTGTAATTATTTGTTTTATGTTCACGAGAGAGTGGAGGGGCCGCCCCACCGTCACCAGAATTCACCGCACGGCCGGAACAGAGGGCTGCGGCGGAGAATCAGTATATACTGTACACAGTGACTGCACCAGCAGAATAGTGAGTGCAGCTCTGGAGTATAATACAGGATGTAACTCAGGATCAGTAATGTAATGTATATACACAGTGACTGCACCAGCAGAATAGTGAGCGCAGCTCTGGAGTATAATACAGGATGTAACTCAGGATCAGTAATGTAATGTATATACACAGTGACTGCACCAGCAGAATAGTGAGCGCAGCTCTGGAGTATAATACAGGAGATAACTCAGGATCAGTAATGTAATGTATGTACACAGTGACTGCACCAGCAGAATAGTGAGCGCAGCTCTGGAGTATAATACAGGAGATAACTCAGGATCAGTAATGTAATGTATATACACAGTGACTGCACCAGCAGAATAGTGAGCGCAGCTCTGGAGTATAATACAGGATGTAACTCAGGATCAGCAATGTAATGTATGTACACAGTGACTGCAACAGCAGAATAGTGAGTGCAGCTCTGAGGTATAACACAGGACGCAACTCAGGATCAGTAATGTAATGTATGTACACAGTGACTGCACCAGCAGAATAGTGAGCGCAGCTCTGGGTATAATACAGGCTGTAACTCAGGATCAGTAATGTATGTACACAGTGACTGCACCAGCAGAATAGTGAGTGCAGCTCTGGAGTATAATACAGGATGTAACTCAGGATCAGTAATGTATGTACACAGTGACTGCACCAGCAGAATAGTGAGCGCAGCTCTGGGTATAATACAGGCTGTAACTCAGGATCAGTAATGTATGTACACAGTGACTGCACCAGCAGAATAGTGAGTGCAGCTCTGGGGTATAATACAGGATGTAACTCAGGATCAGTAATGTATGTACACAGTGACTGCACCAGCAGAATAGTGAGTGCAGCTCTGAAGTATAATACAGGATGTAACTTAGGATCAGTAATGTAATGTATGTACACAGTGACTACACCAGCAGAATAGTGAGTGCAGCTCTGGAGTATAATACAGGATGTAACTCAGGATCAGTAATGTATGTACACAGTGACTGCACCAGCAGAATAGTGAGCGCAGCTCTGGGTATAATACAGGCTGTAACTCAGGATCAGTCATGTATGTACACAGTGACTGCACCAGCAGAATAGTGAGTGCAGCTCTGGGGTATAATACAGGATGTAACTCAGGATCAGTAATGTATGTACACAGTGACTGCACCAGCAGAATAGTGAGTGCAGCTCTGAAGTATAATACAGGATGTAACTTAGGATCAGTAATGTAATGTATGTATACAGTGACTGCACCAGCACAATAGTGAGTGCAGCTCTGGAGTATAATACAGGATGTAACTCAGGATCAGTAATGTATGTACACAGTGACTGCACCAGCAGAATAGTGAGTGCAGCTCTGGAGTATAATACAGGATGTAACTCAGGATCAGCAATGTAATGTATGTACACAGTGACTGCACCAGCAGAATAGTGAGTGCAGCTCTGGGGTATAATACAGGATGTAACTCAGGATCAGTAATGTAATGTATGTACACAGTCACTGCACCAGCAGAATAGTGAGTGCAGCTCTGAAGTATAATACAGGATGTAACTTAGGATCAGTAATGTAATGTATGTATACAGTGACTGCACCAGCACAATAGTGAGTGCAGCTCTGGAGTATAATACAGGATGTAACTCAGGATCAGTAATGTATGTACACAGTGACTGCACCAGTAGAATAGTGAGTGCAGCTCTGGAGTATAATGCAGGATGTAACTTAGGATCAGTAATGTAATGTATGTACACAGTGACTGCACCAGCAGAATAGTGAGTGCAGCTCTGGGGTATAATACAGGATGTAACTCAGGATCAGTAACGTATGTACACAGTGACTGCACCAGCAGAATAGTGAGTGCAGGTCTGGGGTATAATGCAGGATGTAACTCGGGATCAGTAATGTAATGTATGTACACCGTGACTGCACCAGCAGAATAGTGAGTGCAGCTCTGGAGTATAATACAGGATATAACTCAGGATCAGTAATGTAATGTATGTACACAGTGACTGCACCAGCAGAATAGTGAGTGCAGCTCTGGGGTATAATACAGGATGTAACTCAGGATCAGTAATGTAATGTATGTACACAATGACTTCACCAGCAGAATAGTGAGTGCAGCTCTGGGGTATAATACAGGATGTAACTCAGGATCAGTAATGTAATGTATGTACACAGTGACTGCAAAAGCAGAATAGTGAGTGCAGCTCTGGGGTATAATGCAGGAGGTAATCCAGGATCAGTAATGTAATGTATGTACACAGTGACTGCACCAGCAGAATAGTGAGTGCAGCTCTGGGGTATAAAACAGGATGTAACTCAGGATCAGTAATGTAATGTATGTACACAGTGACTGCACCAGCAGAATAGTGAGTGCAGCTCTGGAGTGTAATACGAATAGGACACTTATGAAGAACCATTGATTCGTTAAGTATATGTGATGGTGATCCTCCTACCGTACACCACCATGAGCCAAATTATCCTTCCTGTACCAAAAAATGTCAGCTCATTTGCTTTGGTATTTTCCATCCCTCTCCCCCAAGTGGTAAATGCCAGATTGCTATGTTCATCTCCTCACTAATGACTTGCAGCAGGAGCGGATTTCAGTGCACAGAGAATGATGTCCTCCCAGTATTGGAGCGGACAGGCGGTGTCGTCCTCGGTGCCAGGGCTCATTTAGAGGGACCCTTTAACCTGCCCATAGACACCAGCCAGCAGGATGGGGCTTCTGTGTCCTCTTTGGCTGCGGAGATCTCTGCTGATGTTGGCCTGAGAGGATCCGTCTTGCCCCCTTCTGACTTGGCAGCGCACAGTGCCAGCAGCCGGGCATTCCTGCCAATTTCTGGTTCCAAATCAGAATGTAAAATACGGGCAGCGGTTTTCCTGAATTTCCTGCTGTCGCTTTTTGCTTATTTTTAACCCTTCATATTCTTTGCTGTGTTTACAATGGCCTGAAATGGCAACGACCGACTATGGCCCACCAAAATTAAAACGTGCCCATGACACCATGTAAGCCATTATGTATAGCAGTGTATAGTGAGCACTATATGGCAGTATTAAGTTACCGTACTGTGTGGGCAATTTACAGTACTATTATGTGTACACTATGGCAGTATTATTTGGGCACACTATGGCAGTATTATTTGGGCACACTATGGCAGTATTATGTGGGCACACTATGGCAGTATTATGTGGGCACACTATGGCAGTATTATGTGGGCACACTATGGCAGTATTATGTGGGCACACTATGGCAGTATTATGTGGGCACACTATGGCAGTATTGGGTGGTCACACTATGGCAGTATTATGTGGGCACACTATGGCAATATTGGGTGAGCACACTTTGGCAATATTGGGTGAGCACACTATGGCAGTATTGGGTGAGCACCCTATGGCAGTATTATGTGGGCACACTATGGCAATATTGAGTGAGCACACTATGGCAGTATTATGTGGGCACACTATGGCAATATTGGGTGAGCACACTATGGCAGTATTATGTGGGCACACTATGACAGTATTATGTGGGCACACTATGGCAATATTGGGTGAGCACCCTATGGCAGTATTATGTGGGCACACTATGGCAATATTGGGTGAGCACACTAGGGCAGTATTGGGTGAGCACCCTATGGCAGTATTATGTGGGCACACTATGGCAATATTGGGTGAGCATACTATGGCAGTATTGGGTGAGCACACTATGGCAGTGTTGGGTGAGCACCGTGTGGTAATAAGTAAGCAAACACAGCAGTATTATGTGTCCTTGCATGGTGCTATTCTACACACATGGCAACATAAGTATTTGATCCCTTGCTAATTTTGTAAGTTTGCCCACTGACAAAGACATGAACAGTCTATAACTTTAAAGGTAGGTGAATTTTAACATTCAGAGATGGAATATCAGAAATAAAATCCAGAAAATCACATTGTATAAATTATAAAAATGTATTTGCATTTTGCAGTGAGAAATAAGTATTTGATCCCTTTGGTAAATAAGACTTAATACTTGGTGGTAAAACCCTTGTTGGCAAGCTCAGCAGTCAGACGTTTCTGTAGTTGATGATGAGGTTTGCGCACATGTCAGGAGGAATTTTGCTCCACTCCTCTTTGCAGATCATCTCTAAATAATTAACATTTTGAGGCTGTCGCTTGGCAACTCGGAGCTTCAACTCCATCCATAAGTTTTCTATGGGATTAAGGTCTGGAGACTGGCTAGGCCACTCCATGACCTTAATGTGCTTCTTTTTGAGCCACTCCTTTGTTGCCTTGGCTGTATGTTTTGGGTCATTGTCTTGCTGGAAGACCCAGCCACGACCCATTTTTAATGTCCTGGGGGTGGGAAAGAGTTGGTCACTCAGGATTTTACGGTACATGGCTCCATCCATTCTCCCATTGATGCGGTGAAGTAGTCCTGTGCCCTTAGCATAGAAACACCCCCAAAACACAATGTTTCCACCTCCATGCTTCACAGTGGGGACGGTGTTCTTTTGGTCACAGGCAGCATTTCTCTTCCTCCAAATGCGGTGAGTTGAGTCAATGCCAAAGAGCTCAATTACTGTCTCATCTGACCACAGCACCTTCTCCCAATCACTCACAGAATCAATCCGGATGTTCATTGACAAACTATAGCGGCAACTATCACATCCTTCTCCTCCCCTCCTCAGGGTCGTCACTAATCCTTCCTACAGTCCTGAATGGGATGTTTTGGGAGTAATATAGACTCAGTTGTTGTGTATCACTGTACAATAAAGCAGATTTGGCAGCATAGGTAAAGCTGACTGACAACCAATATGGCTGCCATTAGAATTACACTGTGGTAGTCACCGGCTTCCTGCCTGCTTTCTTAGCGTGATACTTCCCTTTGCTGCTGGTCATATAGGATAGATATATATATATATATATATATATATATATATATATATATATATATATATATATATATATATATATATATATATATATATATATATATATATATATAATTAAATAATAATAATAAACCAATGTAGCCAAACTGGTTGAGTCAGGTAAGTGGCAGGTTACAGCCCAGGCCCAGAGTGACGATTATTAACCTGCTTCTAAAACACTTCTATAAATGTACAAGTAATCACCAGATGAGAAATTATCTCCCTGTTTACATTTGCGTAAATATAAAATTGGCTAAATTCCCCCCTCAACTGTAAAGGTACCTTCACATTAAGCGACGCTGCAGCGATACCGACAACGATCCGGATCGCTGCAGCGTCGCTGTTTGGTCGCTGGAGAGCTGTCACACAGACAGCTCTCCAGCGAACAACGATCCCGAAGTCCCCGGGTAACCAGGGTAAAAGTAAAAAAAAACAAACACTACATACTTACCTACAGCTGTCTGTCCCCGGCGCTGTGCTCTGCACTCCTCCTGTACTGGCTGTGAGCACAGCGGCCGGAAAGCAGAGCGGTGACGTCACCGCTCTGCTTTCCGGCTGACCGACGCTCACAGCCAGTACAGGAGGAGTGCAGAGCACAGCGCTGGAGGACAGACAGCGTTAGGTAAGTATGTAGTGTTTGTTTTTTTTACTTTTACGCTGGTAACCAGGGTAAACATCGGGTTACTAAGCGTGGCCCTGCGCTTAGTTACCCGATGTTTACCCTGGTTACCAGTGAAGACATCGCTGGATCGGTGTCACACACGCCGATCCAGCGATGTCAGCGGGAGAGCCAGCGACTAAATAAAGTTCTGGACTTTGTTCAGCGACCAACGATCTCCCAGCAGGGGCCTGATCGTTGGTCGCTGTCACACATAACGATTCCCTTAACGATATCGTTGCTACGTCACAAAAAGCAACGATATCGTTATGTGTGAAGGTACCTTAAGAGCGGTCACACTATAGAGCTCTGTGTTGTAAGAGCGGTCACACTATAGAGCTGTGTACTGTAAGAGCGGTCACACTATAGAGCTCTGTGCTGTAAGAGCGATCACACTATAGAGCTCTGTGCTATAAGAGCGGTCACACTATAGAGCTGTGTGCTGTAAGAGCGGTCACACTATAGAGCTCTGTGCTGTAAGAGCGGTCACACTATAGAGCTCTGTGCTGTAAGAGCGATCACACTATAGAGCTCTGTGCTATAAGAGCGGTCACACTATAGAGCTGTGTACTGTAAGAGCGATCACACTATAGAGCTCTGTGCTGTAAGAGCGGTCACACTATAGAGCTCTGTGCTGTAAGAGCGGTCACACTATAGAGCTCTGTGCTGTAAGAGCGGTCACACTATAGAGCTCTGTGCTGTAAGAGCGATCACACTATAGAGCTCTGTGCTGTAAGAGCGATCACAATATAGAGCTCTGTGCTATAAGAGCGGTCACACTATAGAGCTGTGTACTGTAAGAGCGATCACACTATAGAGCTCTGTGCTGTAAGAGCGGTCACACTATAGAGCTCTGTGCTGTAAGAGCGGTCACACTATAGAGCTCTGTGCTGTAAGAGCGGTCACACTATAGAGCTCTGTGCTGTAAGAGCGATCACACTATAGAGCTCTGTGCTATAAGAGCGGTCACACTATAGAGCTGTGTGCTGTAAGAGCGGTCACACTATAGAGCTCTGTGCTGTAAGAGCGGTCACACTATAGAGCTCTGTACTGTAAGAGCGGTCACACTATAGAGCTGTGTGCTGTAAGAGCGGTCACACTATAGAGCTCTGTACTGTAAGAGCGGTCACACTATAGAGCTGTGTGCTGTAAGAGCGGTCACACTATAGAGCTCTGTGCTGTAAGAGCGGTCACACTATAGAGCTCTGTGCTGTAAGAGCGGTCACACTATAGAGCTCTGTGCTGTAAGAGCGGTCACACTATAGAGCTCTGTGCTGTAAGAGCGGTCACACTATAGAGCTCTGTACTGTAAGAGCGGTCACACTATAGAGCTCTGTGCTGTAAGAGCGGTCACAATATAGAGCTCTGTGCTGTAAGGGCGGTCACACTATAGAGCTCTGTACTGTAAGAGCGGTCACACTATAGAGCTCTGTACTGTAAGAGCGGTCACACTATAGAGCTCTGTACTGTAAGAGCGGTCACACTATAGAGCTCTGTACTGTAAGAGCGGTCACACTATAGAGCTCTGTGCTGTAAGAGCGGTCACACTATAGAGCTCTGTGCTGTAAGAGCGGTCACACTATAGAGCTCTGTACTGTAAGAGCGGTCACACTATAGAGCTCTGTACTGTAAGAGCGGTCACACTATAGAGCTCTGTACTGTAAGAGCGGTCACACTATAGAGCTCTGTGCTGTAAGAGCGGTCACACTATAGAGCTCTGTGCTGTAAGAGCGGTCACACTATAGAGCTCTGTGCTGTAAGAGCGGTCACACTATAGAGCTCTGTACTGTAAGAGCGGTCACACTATAGAGCTCTGTACTGTAAGAGCGGTCACACTATAGAGCTCTGTACTGTAAGAGCGGTCACACTATAGAGCTCTGTGCTGTAAGAGCGGTCACACTATAGAGCTCTGTGCTGTAAGAGCGGTCACACTATAGAGCTCTGTGCTGTAAGAGCGGTCACACTATAGAGCTGTGTACTGTAAGAGCGGTCACACTATAGAGCTCTGTGCTATAAGAGCGGTCACACTATAGAGCTCTGTACTGTAAGAGCGGTCACACTATAGAGCTCTGTACTGTAAGAGCGGTCACACTATAGAGCTCTGTACTGTAAGAGCGGTCACACTATAGAGCTCTGTACTGTAAGAGCGGTCACACTATAGAGCTGTGTACAGGTTCACATTGCGTTAGTGCAGTCCGTTTAGCGCATACGCTAACGGACTGCGTTAACGCAATGTCCAAAAAGGATCGCGCTTAGCGATCGCGCTAGCGCAGATGCCCGATAATGGCACAAAATAACGGCACATCGCTAATGCATGCCAAAAATGGCATGCGTTAGGGATGCGTTACATATATTGCGGTCAATGGGTGCGCTAACAGATCCGTTACATTGCGTTAGTGGCGCTATGTAACGGATTCCGTTAGCGGATACCCACTAACGTAATGTGAACCACACTATAGAGGTCTGTACTGTAAGAGAGGTCACACCTCTATATACAGTAGATAACAGAGGATCTACCATTCACAATAGGTGATGTCACAGCTCACCACCTCCTCCTCCTGTACAATGACTGATAACACCTCTATATACAGTAGATAACACAGGATCCACCATTCACAATAGGTAATGTCACAGCTCACCTCCTCCTCCTGTACAATGACTGATAACACCTCTATATACAGTAGATAACACAGGATACACCATTCACAATAGGTGATGTCACAGCTCACCTCCTCCTCCTGTATAGTGACTGATAACACCTCTATATACAGTAGATAACACAGGATCCACCATTCACAATAGGTGATGTCACGGCTCACCTCCTCCTCCCGTACAATGACTGATAACACCTCTATATACAGGATCATTTTTAAAAAATCATCAAAAATAATCAAAATTCTGACTTGTTTGTATATTTAATCATAAATGAAGTAAATGTAAGTGCTTCCAATAGATCTCCGGGAATCTGGCGTGGAAATTGCACGATGTAGGTGGATTGTGGCGGTGAGAGGCAGGCATGACGGAGGTCTGCTCCTAATCGGGGGTCGCTCGGCTGCAGGCGCTGGGTATAGGCCGGTGTCACACACTACGAGCAGTCCCCGCTTGTTTGTACATATTCCTGTGAAGAGTCCTGTATTCTGGAGGCGACACCATTAAATCAGATACTGCAAAGTAATTCTAAGTGAATTGGAAAGCTTTGCCTCGCGGGCCCGAGAGAGTGCGGCGCGCTAAAGAGGTCATGTGGACGCACAGCACGCTGCACAATCTCCGCACGGAGAAGTGTATATCTTGCTTAAACCTCGCCTCCAGGTCAGGAAGTGATTGCTCGGAAGTCTCACATAAATTACTGATATAATAAATACCGGTATGATATCTCTGGGAGAAAAAGGCTACTAACGACCCACCGACGGCAAAAAAACGCTAGGTGATACGTAAAACGTGGCGAATAGCCCACTACATGGTCGCCGTAAGAAATTTAAAGGGGGACATGCCACTTTTATTTTTCTCGACTGTATACAACCATGTGTATATATTAAAATGATAAAAACGGGGTGATCTCCATTATACAGACACGTTATTAAATAATATATTGTCGTCTTGTTTCCCACAGTGTTGTAAAGCGAGCAACAGTTGCCATAAAGCGACAAATTTATCATCTGCTTTAGGCAACCAAACAGATTCCAGCTTTTATTTTTCAGACGTCCTTTGAAAAACGAAAGCCGCAATGTGATTGGTTGCTACGACCCCATAGCAACTAATCAGATTCCAGTTTTTAGTTTTCAGGCCTCCTTTGCAAAATAAAAGCAGCAATTTGATTGGTTGCTGTGGCTTGTGGCAAGCAATCAGATTCCAGCTCTCATTTTTTTTCAGAGATCCTTTGAATAATGAAAGCAGCAATTTGATTGGTTGTTATAGATTACCGCTCGACTTTCCCTTGCGAATCTGCCACCTTAGTGACATGATACACCGCCTTAATTTTTTTCCCCAAATTGTAGTAAAACAATACAAATCCGCCATAAAGTGACCTAGATTTAACCGTTTGCCAATAGCAACCTATGAAATTCCAGCTCTTATTTTTCAAAGAGGTTTTTGGAAAATGAAAGCAGCGACTTCATTGGTTGCTATGGGCAACTGCTTCACTTTTTTTTTCTTCATAGATTTTCCAAAATAGGTGAAACCCCCTTGAAGAAATAATGTCGACGATATTGGCTGGGCCTAGCTTCACCAGACTTCTGAGTGGCGAATCTGCCTTGTTATGCCATGATACATCTCTCTTTACGAGAAAAAAAAAATAATTACTGAAAATCAAGACCAATTTGATATTTAGCATGCATAGGGTACTGCCATATGGGGACGTTATTTGTGGACGTGCGCTACATATGAACACCAAGTAGCGCCTATTTTGGGGGAATATACCCTTGTTGCCTTTATGGCCTCTATCAGACGGAATATTGTGAAAAAAGGACAGTCATTTGAGATTGGCTCCTACTCAGAGAGCTGTGATGGCCGCCATATTGGCCGACGTCATCTGTGCGTCCTGCTCCTCTCTAGTTGGGACCTGTGGATTATTTTTTGTTCTTTCATTCGTAGTCGGAGCCGCCAGAACTTTCTCATCTTTACGTAGCTTTACTATACCACATCTGGGTTTTTGCTGTCTGTAAGGCCGTGTTCACACGTAGCACAAATACTCTGGTTTTTGTTTTCTGGAGGATTCGCACCAGGGCCGGACTGGCCATCTGGCAATTCTGGCAAATGCCAGAAGGGCCTGTCTGGTTATGGGCCGCCTTGTCTGCTAACATTGGCGACAGAATCGGTGTTCTCAAGACACTCATACTGTTAAGAGTTGTGACGGAGCACAAAGTCGCTGACTCCGTCACTCACCCCAGCAGACCACAGGTATCGTTAGACATATTGGTCTTGTAGAAAATCTACCTTTATTCGGACTCCCATGACAGCACTACGAGAGAGGGGATCCGCCCTTCAGGAACAGGAAACCTACAGATACAAAAGGGCGGTACCTCTCCCCATGCATCAGTTGGTTTCCTGTTCCTGGAGGGGCAGGATCCTACAGATGAATCTCGTAGATGGATCCCAGGCCGGCCGGTCGAATCAGGTAGCGGGGGGGTCTCCTACCTCGACCGGTGCGGAAGCTCCTGGAAGACATCACGGTGGTCCTGGCTGGACTGCACGTCAGTGATGTAGACAGCAGGGAGCAGAGTCCAGAGGATTCCTGATCTCCGTTAGCGCCGGCGCCGGTAAGTATATCGCTCCTTCGGTGTGGTGGTGCAGCACGGTGGTGATGTAGCGGTGCCAGGAGGGGAACGCTATCCGGAACGCTGCTGCGTGCTCTTCGGCGTCCTGCATCGCTCTCAGCGTTAGCTGGAGCGTTTCCGGTGCAGTGACGTCGAGGGGGCGGAGTCAGCAGGCGTTTCCGGTCTCTGGGTGACTGCGCATGCGCAGTTCATCCAAGATGGCGGCGCCCATCGATCCTGAACGCCGGTCTCCTCACACACTGCGCTGACCCCCCAGATGTAGTCTCATCAGCCGGAACCAATAGGAGTGGCGCCAGGCAGCCTGCTGACCGGATCTGAGGGGGATTTAAGCAGGAGCTGGGAATAGAGCTCTGCCTTTGGTCACATCCACATCATGGAGAGTGATGGTGAGCGGCAGCTTCAGTTGCCGGAGGACGTGCGACAAAAGCCCACGGAGAAGGAGCATGCCAGAAGTGACCAGTCCAGCCGTAAAAGCTCGTCCAAGCAGGGATCCAGAGCATCGACTGGCAAAGAACCCCCTCGTGTTCCGGTACCTTTTTTGGCGTACACTGGTAAGAGATCTACGTGAATGCTCACTCAGTGACGCGTGCCCCTTATACTTTGTCATTTTAGGGAAAGAAAAGTGCAAAGTCGAAACATAAGGAGTGTGCCCTGTGTGAAGTCCCGTTACCAGATTCTTATATTAAAAAATTATGCGCCTCCTGTATACAACAGACGGTGAGGTCTACAGGAGTGGAGGGGTTGAGTGACATCAGGCTAGATAGATGGTATCACCCTTATTGTCCTCCCCTAGGTAGCGGAAGAATCTGCTTCTACGGCTAATCTGCGTGAGATGATCCGTACAGAAGTAAGGGAATCCCTGCGGTCTATGTCCCAGGCGGGGAGTTCAAAACAGAGAACCTCGGTGATCTCTGATTCATCAGAGGAAGATAAGGATGAAGGTTCCTATGGCTCAAATCTCTCTTCCTCGTCATCAGAAGAGGAATCTGGCCGATTCTGTCTGCCTCTGGACCGAGTAGATAAATTAGTTAAGTCGGTCAGAGGTACGATGGGCCTAGAAGAACCTAAGACTCCGCTTTCCCGTCAGCAACTAATGTTCAGTGGTTTGGAACACAAGAAGCGTAGGTCCTTCCCGGTGAATGATAAAATTCAAGACCTGATTCTCCGGGAATGGAAGAAACCGGAGAAGAAAGGCTCATTACCACCAGCCTTAAAACGCAGATATCCCTTTGAGGATACGACTGTGGATACCTGGGACAAGGCCCCTAAATTAGATGCTGCGGTAGCAAAGGCATCAAAAAAGGCCGCATTACCTTTCGAAGATATGGGATCCCTTAAAGACCCCCTTGACAGGAAGGCGGATACCTTCCTTAAAGGTACCTGGGAGATGGCAGCCGGATCGTTGAGGCCAGCGGTGGCTGCGACTTGTACAGCCAGATCCCTAATGGTCTGGCTGGAACAGTTGGAATCCCAGCTTAAGGAAGGCGCTTCCAGAAGTTCCATTCTAAGTGCGCTTCCGGTGATTCAAGATGCTGCGGCTTTCCTGTCGGACGCGTCGGTCGATTCGGTCAGGATGGCGGCCAGAGCAGCAGGACTCTCCAACGCGGCTCGTAGAGCCCTGTGGTTGAAATGTTGGTCGGGTGACATTCAATCAAGGTCCAAATTATGCGCTATCCCATGCAAAGGGGAATACCTCTTCGGACCAACCTTGGATGACCTGCTTGAAAAGGCTGGAGATGACAAGAAAAAATTCCCGAGTTTGTCATCATCTTCTTATCGGCGTCCATTCAACAGGAGGAGATTTGGTCGCGGAAGGAAGCGCGCATCCTCACCCACTAGAGAGAATTTTAGATGGGAGGATAGACGCAGGAGAGGTACGGGTTACATGTTCCGCCGTTCCTCAAAAGAACGTAAGAAACCGGACCAATGACTAGCGATCCCTGTGGGAGGGAGATTGTCAGCCTTCTCTTCCGCATGGTCTAACATCTCAAATAGTGACTGGGTCCGAGGTATTATTTCAGAAGGTCTGAAATTAGAATTTATTCACTGGCCTCGGGATAAATTTATGTTAACCCCCTTACGTTCCTCCACTATTGAACAGACGGCTTTGGAGGCAGAAGTTGTGAGTTTATGCCTCAAAAACGTGCTGATTGAAGTTCCAGAGTCAGAAAGAGGGAGTGGATTCTACTCTCCCCTTTTTCTGATCCAGAAACCAGACAGATCATTTAGGACTATCATTAACCTTAAATCCCTGAATGAATACCTGGTTAAAGCCACATTTAAAATGGAGTCAATCAGCTCTGCAATTAAAATGTTGTTCAAACACTGCTTCATGGTAGTTGTGGACTTAAAAGATGCGTATTATCATGTTCCTATCCATGAAAACTTTCAGAGGTTTCTACGTGTGGCGGTGTCTATGGGGGGTATTGTTCGACATTTTCAATTTAGAGCCCTTCCCTTCGGCCTCTCAACGTCTCCCCGAGTATTCACTAAAGTAGTTGCGGAGGTCATGGCGCATTTACGTGAATCTGATATCCTCATAATCCCTTATCTGGATGATTTCCTGATAGTTGGGAACTCAGCAGACCATTGCCTTGCTCAGGTAAAAACAGCTATATCTAAGCTAGAGAATCTGGGCTGGATCGTGAATTATGAAAAATCCCGATTACAACCCCTAAAAAACCAGAGATTCCTAGGTCTGCTGTTAGATTCCGAGTCCCAACAATGCTGTCTTCCAACTGATAAACTGCGCCATATCCAACAACAGGTATTAAAAGCAATTAAAGAACCAACCATGACTCTTAGACAGGCTATGTCCTTGTTAGGTTCCCTAACTTCCTGTATTCCCGCCGTCCGTTGGGCCCAGTTCCACTCCAGACCTTTACAGTTTGACGTACTGAATTATGACAGAGTCTTACAGGGTTCCTTGCAGGGTCAGATGACATTGAGTCCAGAGGTTCTGACATCTCTTAGATGGTGGCTAAGGGAAGACAATCTGTCAGCAGGAGTTCCCTGGGTGACTCAAGTGACTCGGGTAGTTACGACGGACGCCAGCCCCACAGGGTGGGGGGCACACATGGGTGACGTGGTAGTCCAGGGTCTATGGGACCCCCAAACATCAGCCTCTTCTAATCAAAAGGAGTTGTTGGCGATTGAATTATCAATTAAGGAACTCCTCGTGTATCTACAGGGTCACCATGTCAAAATCCTCTCCGACAATCAGGTGGCAGTGGCCTACGTGAATCACCAAGGTGGAACACGCTCCGAGTCCCTGATGGAAATAGCGGACCGCCTGCTCCAGATAGCGGAAAATCATTTTCTATCTTTAGCAGCAGTACATATAAAAGGGAAGGAAAATATAAAGGCGGACTTTCTAAGTCGAAACACCTTAAGACAAGGAGAGTGGTCTCTGAACACAAAAATCTTCAACCAGATTGTCCGCAGGTGGGGTCATCCAGAGGTGGACCTATTTGCCAACAAGGACAACAGAAAAACGAAAAAATTCTGTTCCTTGAATCCCAGGGAATATCCGCTGGTAGTGGATGCCTTCCTGATCAGATGGGATTTCCGGTTGGCTTATGCGTTTCCCCCGCTAAACCTGTTGCCTCTGGTGGTCAGAAAGATAAGGGAGGATCAAGCGAGAATCATACTGATCGCTCCGTTCTGGCCCCGAAGGGCTTGGTTCTCCTGGCTCAGGACCATGTCGGTGGAAGACCCCTGGGTACTGCCAGACATCCCGGACCTACTTCATCAAGGTCCGATCAACCATCCACAAGTGAAGGGTCTACATTTGACGGCATGGTCTTTGAAAGGTCACTGTTAAAAAACAGAGGATTTTCTCCAAATCTCATTGATACCCTTATGAAGAGTAGAAAACTCATAACAACTAAGATCTACTCTAGAACTTGGAGGAAGTTTCTGGCCTCTTCAAATTTTAATATCGAAGAGGGTTTACCAATCAACCAGATTCTAGAATTCCTGCAGAGAGGGCTAGAGCTAAATCTATCCACGAGTACGCTAAAAGTACAAGTCTCAGCCCTAGGGGCCTTATTTTCTTGCAACATTGCTGGTAATTATTGGGTATCAAGGTTCATCAAAGCAGCTAGTAGATCCAGACCTATACACAGGAATAGGTCAATGCCTTGGGATCTTAACCTAGTCCTCTCAGCCTTGACTAAAGAACCGTTTGAGCCTTTACATTCAGCCTCACTTAAATTACTATCCCTCAAAACAGCATTTTTGGTGGCAATTACATCTGCTCGTAGGGTAGGAGACATACAGGCTCTTTCTAGGCTGTCCCCCTATACAGAGTTTCTACAGGACAGGGTAGTCCTCAGACCAGATCCAGCTTACTTACCAAAAGTGGCCTCAGAATTTCATAGATCTCAGGAGATAGTTCTACCATCATTTCTCCCTAATCCTTCTAATTCCAAAGAGGAGTTACTCCATACGTTAGATGTTAGGAGATGTCTCTTAGAATATATATCAGTCACTGATGCTTGGAAGAGAGAGGAGGCGTTGTTTCTATCTTTCCAAGGTCCCAGGAAAGGTCTTAGAGTGTCGAAGTACACGCTAGCGAAGTGGATTAGGGAGGCTATCTCTCTGGCTTATACTGCAGGTGGAGGTCCAGCTCCGCAGAATCTGAGGGCACATTCCACTCGGGCCATGGCTGCATCCTGGGCTGAGAGATCTGGAGTTTCCATCGACCAGATATGTAAGGCAGCTACGTGGTCATCCCCTTCCACCTTTTTCAAGCACTATAGGTTGGACTTGGGGTTCTCTTCTGATCTCACCTTCGGGTTAAGGGTGCTACAGGCTATAGTCCCTCCCTAAGGTAGTTTACATCTCTGTAATTCTCTCGTAGTGCTGTCATGGGAGTCCGAATAAAGCATTAAGCTACTTACTGGTAGCGGCATTTTTCGGAGGCCCATGACAGCACCCTTAGTTCCCTCCCTATTCACGTGGGGGTTGCACTTCCCATAATGTATATAATGAGATAGATAGATCTCACGTGTGGTATATAGTTCATTATGATTGATTATTTTTGGACATAAACTGTATATAATGTATGTTTGTGTGCTACTAACCGCGGTAGTCCTCTCAGGCTCTAATATACAACTGATGCATGGGGAGAGGTACCGCCCTTTTGTATCTGTAGGTTTCCTGTTCCTGAAGGGCGGATCCCCTCTCTCGTAGTGCTGTCATGGGCCTCCGAAAAATGCCGCTACCAGTAAGTAGCTTAATGCTTTCCTCCATCCAGGGTAATATTAGTAATATATCCCCATCTGGTACATGGGGACGGGGACAACATGGGCCTGTGTGATTTCAAATGCCAGGACTGAATTTCAGCCCCAGTCCGTACTTGATTCACACCATACTACACAACAACAATCTGGTTATTGCATCTTTGCTGCATTTTCAGGCTTTTTCCCCCTTAATTAATGCATTTCTGGTGCAGATGTGAAGCCGCGTTTTTAAGTGTTTTTTTTTTTTTTATAGTACAGAAAAGCTTTGATTCTGCACTTAAAGAAGTACCCCCTGAGGAAGTGTTTACGAAACGCGCGTCGGGGTGAAGGAACGGTTTCACGGACTTCAGAAGCTATGTTAGTGATCTAATTTTCACTCCTTTTGACTGGTATTTGAGCCGTGGCGGTGCCGGTTTATATGGGGCATTGATTTCATATATTGCACATGCTAGCATAGCAGTAGATACGTTAATTTTTTCCCCAGCATTAAGGTACCCGTTATACCAGATTGTTATGGCTACTAAATCCCGCCCTGCTTAATATATCAGCTACATGGGCAGGTCTGACAGTGTGGCTTATGATTCATACGAGTGTTTATTTGATGATATTCCGTGTTACCTTTGTTCCTTTACATCGGAGGTATTTTTCTATCTAAATGAATTGTGGGTTTTTACATGTAAATTATTTAATAAATATCATTATATGGATTTATTGAGGTACATTGTGTGTTAAGTTCTTTTTTTGCTCCTCAATGGCAATTAGGGACTAGTTTTTGATTAGGATACTGTTGGTGTAACACAATGATAATGCTGGGATCGCAAAATTGATTGATTTAATACTTAAAGAAGTACCTGCAGTTTTTTTACGTGTGGTTTTTAGGCTCCACATAGAGAAAAAGATGTAAGGCTACGTTCAGACTAGCGTTGCGCGCCGCTGCGTCGGCGACGCAACGCACGACGCACACAAAAACGTGGCAAAACGCACGCAAAAACGCTGCGTTTTGCGACGCGTGCGTCATTTTTTGCCGAAAATCGGACGCAAGAAAAATGCAACTTGCTGCGTTTTCTTGGTCCGACGCTAGCGGCAAAAAAGACACAAGTGTTGCAAAACGCAACAGACAAAAACGCATGCGTCCCCCATGTTAAACATAGGGGCGCATGACGCGTGCGTCGCCGCTGCGTCGCCCGACGCTAAGGCGACGCACACTAGCAGAACGCTAGTGTGAACGTAGCCTAATCGAAACCACAGAGTTCAGCAGCGTCTTTAGCATTTTCATGAAATCCCATCCACTTTGCTTGGACAGTTAAAACAGCAGAATTTCTGTCCCTGGGGCGCCAGAAAAACATCCGAAAATACTCAGAATTTACACTACATGTGAACACGGTCTACATGTCCAAGCAAAGTGGATGTGATTTCATGAAAACAGCGCCTGCTGTGCTTCTAAAGTCACTGCGGTTTTGGTGCATTTTTTTTTCTCTATGGCTTTTGTGTGCAGGTTAAAAAAAAAATTATGAAAAAAAAAAAAAATCCATTGCATTTTAAAGCGCAGAATAAAATGCTTTTATGTACTATTAAAAAAGCATTAAAAAACCCAGCTTCATATCTGCACCAAAAACGCATCAAATAACATGCATAAAAGAAACTCAGAAAACACACAATACTCAGAGAAGATTGTTATTGTGTCGTGTTGTGAAGACACTTGCAGAAAAAAAACTCGGCATATACGCTACGCATGAACACAACCTCAGTGTTACATTTTTATTACATTTTTAGTCTGACGTCACATAGGTGCAGTGAGTTGGCTGTGAACTCGCAGGACCTGTCCGATGGTGCTGCGAGCTGGAGAACTTTCTCATGCTCGCGGTGCCTTCAGACATCAGACAGGGAATAGGAGTTCACAGGGAGACACTGAGCACACGATTCTCAGTGTCTCTGCTGGATGACAGGCTGTATGGTCGCATCATGCAACCATGCAGCCTGCCATCTAGATGTAGCAGAGCTAGACCCATCGTGGGACAAATGGATTAGCAGCATCTCTGCGGAAAGGTGAGGAATATTGTTGTTTTTTTATTTTTAACTCTTTTGCAGATGACGAGGGCATTGGAGGAATGGGTAAGGTCATAAGTATGGTTAAATTAAGATTGCTTTAAGGGGTCTGTGTCATTCTTTCAATTAAAGGACTTTTTTTTTCTGGGTGTCTGTGTTTTCATACAGTGTGACTATGGCATTAGTAATGGGGCATCTTATTGCCGCCTCTTCATTACTAACCTCGGGGCTTGATATCACCTGACAATAAAAAGGTGACATCAACCCCCCCAATTATCTCCCCACTTTCCACCACTACAGGACAAGTGGGAAGAGTGAGGCTAAGCACCAGAATTGGCACATCTTAGAGATGTGCCTTTTTTGGGGCCGCTCAGAGCTGATATTTTTAGCCTGGGGAGGGAGGACAGTATCCATGGCCCCTTCCTAGGCTATTAATATCAGCTTGCAGCTGTCTGCATAGCCTTTGCTGGTTATTAATTATAGGGAGACCTCACGTCATCTTTTTTTTGGGGGTCCCCCATTTTAATAGCCAGTAAAGGCTAAGTATACAGTTGTGAGCTGATAGTAATACCCTGGGAAGCTCCATGGGTATTACCCCCTTCCTATGCTATAAACATCGGCCCCCAGCCATCAGCTTTCCCTCTGCTGGTTACAGAAAATTAAGCGGGAGCCCACACCATTTTTTTTCAGAAAATAATCTTTTATTAATTGGATACATGTACAGTAAGCTGCACACACTGTACTAATTGTATTTGTCACTGATATATATATATATATATATATATATATATATATATAATATATATATATATATATATATATATATATATACCTATTCTACTTGTATCTACTGTCTGTATCCTGTCGGCTCCTGCAGTGATTTTACACTGTGCGGCTGCTGAATTGCCGACTTTTCTTCTATCTGTCTATGTAATATATATTTACATATATATATATATATATATATGTGTGTGTGTCACTGACATCTATATATCTATGTATTCTATGTGTATATATCTATTCTATCTATTCTATTCTGTACGCAGCACATGAATTGCCAGCTTTTATTACATACCCCTGCAGAATTTTTGCTGTCTTGGCCTTTTCTCAGAGAATATGAATGATAACACCAAAGTGGTTGGGTGAAGCCATTTATTGTCAAACTACTGTGTTTTCTTTTTAAATCATAATGACTACCCAAAACATCCAAATCACCCTGATCAAAAGTTCACATACCCAATTTCTTAATACCGTGTATTGCCCCCTCTAACATCAATGACAGATTGAAGACTTTTGTGGTGGTTGTGGATGAGGTTCTTTATTTTCTCAGATGGTAAAGCTGCCCACTCTTCTTGGCAAAAAGCCCCCAGTTTCTGTAAATTCCTGGGCTGTCTAGCATGAACTGCGTGCTTGAGATCTCCCCAGAGTGGCTCAATGATATTGAGGTCAGGAGACTGAGATGGCCACTCCAGAACCTTCACTTTGTTCTGCTGTAGCCAATGACAGGTCGACTTGGCCTTGTGTTTTGGATCGTTGTCATGTTGGAACGTCCAAGTACGTCCCATGCGCAGCTTCCTGGCTGATGATTGCAAATTTGCCTCCAGTATTTGCTGTGCCTGTGCCTTTGTAGCTCACACATCCCCAAAACATCAGCAATCTACCTCCGTGCTTTACAGTAGGAATGGTGTTCCTTTCATCATAGGCCTTGCTGACCTCTCTCCAAATATAATGTTTATGGTTGTGACCGAGTTCAATTTTGGTCTCATCACTCCAAATTTCCTTGTTCCAGAAGATTTGAGGCTTGCCTCTGTGCTGTTTTGCGTATTGTTCGCGAGATACTTTGTGGCATTTGTGCAGTAATGGCTTTCTTCTGGCGACTCGACCATGCAGCCCATTTTTCTTCAAGTGCCTCCTTTTTGTGCATCTTGAAACAGCCACACCGCTAGATTTCAGAGAGTCCTGTATTTCAGCTCATGTTATTTCTGGGTTTTTCTTTGCATCCCGAACAATTTTCCTGGCAGTTGTGAACGACATTTTTGTTGGTCTACCTGACCGTGGTTTTGTTTTTACAGAGCTCCTGATTTTCCATTTGTTAATCACAGTTTGAATGCTGCTGACTGGCATTACCAATTCCTTGGATATCTTTTTGTATCCCTTTCCTGTTTTATACAGTTCACCTACCTTTTCCTGTAGATCTGTTGACAATTCTTTTGCTTTCCCCATGACTCGCAATCCAGAAACGTCAGTGGCTGGATGAAAGATGCAAGAGTCTATCTGGATCCTAGAAACTCGCTCAGCTTTTATGCACAGCAAACAGGTCACAGGTGAGGATGTTACCTTTAGTAGCCATTCACACCCGTTTGTGTCAACTTCTGTGCATGTTATTAGGCCAAAATCACCAGGGTATGTGAACTTTTGATCAGGGTCATTTGGATGTTTTGGGTTGTCATTATGATTTAAGAAGAGAAAGCACAGTAGTTTGACAATAAATGGCTTCACCCAACCACTAACCATGAGTGGAGAAAAAGTTTTGGTGTTATCATTCATACTCTCTGAAAAAAGGACAAGAAAGCAAAACTTCTGCCGGGGTATGTAAACTTTTGAGCACAGCTGTGTATACGTGTGTTTTTGACGAATTCGATGTGTAAATGACATAGTGCAATTCCCTATGTAAAACCTCATGTTCAAATCGCACTGTGTTCGGATGTAGATCGGAAGCTAGATGAGACAAATTGGATTGTACTCGCATGACACTCGTGCGACTCTCGGCAGGGAGACTCGGACATACATCTATTGTGACTCCGGCCTAATGCACATTCCCCCCCAAAATCATTTTTTTATGTGTTTTATATGTTTTTAGTACGTTTTTGATATTTAGTTTTTTTATTATACATTTCTGTTTGCTACCGTACTTTTTGTGGGAAATGTAAGCCTAGATGCGTCGTGAATACACATTGTTGTACGCGAGACGTAAGCCATGTTCTGCCTTATCCTTCATGACATCTGTCGTCTTATTGGCTCCCACTCATGGCTTAAAGTGACATCACAAATATAGGTCAGCTGGTTCTTTTTATATAGAGATTTTTTTTTTCTTTAGGATGGAAGCTGCGCATAAATATGACATTTACGGCTAACACTTTCTGACTCATTCCTGTTCATTCGCTGAATGCCTGAAGGACTTGCTCAATTCAGAAAAGGTGGATTTTTTTTTAGAATTGTTTTGTGAGCTGATGAATGGGTCGGGTGTTGTGTTGGCGGATGAAAAGAATTTTTGTCATTTTTCTTTCCTTTTTTGTTATATTGTAAAGAGAATGTGTTGTGCAGATAATGACTTCCCTTCAGTAACTACGGAAAAATCACCAATCGAATGCAGGTCTTTGATCACTACTTGATTGACCCCCTTTTATGCCTCTATTTGACATTGTTTTTCATATTATTTGTATTAATTTCTTTCTTTGCAGCTATACAGTGACGTGTAATAGTTTGGGCACCCCTGGTCAAAATTAATATATATAATATTTTGTTAGGAAAGCCCATGCACTGTGGATTACCCAGCCTTATAAAAACCCAGCCTCCTCTAACCTTGTGTCAATAACAGCAGCCATGGATTCTTCCCAGCAGCTACCTAGCACTCTGAAAATGAAAATATTGGAGGCCCACAAAGCAGGAGAAGGCTATAAGAAGATAGCAAAGTGTTTTCATGTTGCCCTTTCCTCAGTTCAAAATTTAATTAAGGAATTGCAATTAACAGGAACAGTAGAGGTCAAGATAAGGTCTTGGAAGACCAAGCAAAATTTCAGTGAGAGCTGCTCATAGTATTGCTAGAAAGGCAAATCAGAACCCCCGCTTGACTGCAAAAGACTTTCAGAAAGATTTAGCGAACTATGGAGTTGTGATACATTGTTCTACTGTTCTGAGACACCTGCACAAATATGGTCTTCATGGAAGAGTCATCAGAAGAAAACCTCTCCTGCCTCCTCACCATTAAATTCAGCGTCAAAAGTAGGCAAAAGAATATCTAAACAAGCCTGATGCATTTTGGAAACAAGTCCTGTGTCCACAATGATCAAATGTATTTGTAGAGGAAAAAAGGGCACAGAATTTCAGGAAAAGAATATCTCGCCAACCATTACGCATGGGGGTGGATCAATCATGTTTTGGGTTGTGTTGCAGCCAATGGCACAGAGAATATTTCACGGGTAGAGGGAAGAATGGATTCAATTACATTTCAACAAATTCTTGATGCACACATAACACCATCTGTAGAAAGCTCAACTTGAAAAGAAGAAGAGGATGGCTTCTACAAATGGATAATGATCCTAAACACACGGCAAAATCCACAATAGACGACCTCAAAAGGCGCAAGCTGAAGGTTTCACAATGGCCCTCACAGTCTCCTGATCTGAACATCATTGAAAATCTGTGTCTAGTCCTCAAAATAGCAGAGGTGGAAGACGACCCAGGAATCTCACAGAAATTTGAGGTATTTTCCAAGGAACAATGGATTAAAATCCCTCAAACAAGAATTGAAAGCCTCTTCTCTGGCTGCAAAAATTGTTTACAAGCTGTGATACTTGCAAAAGGGTGCTCAAACTTTTGCATCTGCGTATTTTCCTTTTTATAATTTTTAATATGTAAAAGATGAAAATATATTTTTTTGCAAAGGAAATTTGTCGTTTGTAAATTTAGACCTTTTAGAGATCATTTCATCTTTAATTTGCTTATGTGCCTATTCACAATACCAGAAATTTTGACCAGGGTGCCCAAACTTTTACATGCCACCTTGTGTATGTGTGTGTGTGTATATATATATATATCTACTATATAAAGCTGAATGTGTGTATGTGTGTGTGTATGTCCGGGATTGGCATCTGCACCGTCGCAGTTACAGCCACAAAATTTTGCACAGTCACACGTCTGGACCCCGAGAGCGTCATAGGCTATGTTGTGAGGTGAGATTTTAACCCCGCACGTTCCAATTCACCAAACAATTTTGCCCCTATCTACATAATGGGGAAAAGTGAAAGGAAAAGTGTTGGAGGAAAATTGACAGCTGCCAGATGTGAACAAGAGCGATGGCGCCAAAGAGTATATACCGTACAGTTGCTAAGGTGGGGCCCCGACATGGGATACTCACCACACACGGGGATATGAACACACACACAAAATGGGCCACACACTACCACGTGCTTGAACACATATACCACCCTCAGCACACATTTCACCACACATGCACCAACCTTGCCACAAAAAAGTCGAAACACAAAAGTCGCCACTCAAAACTCGCCACGCGCAAAAGTCGCCACATGCAAAACTCGCCACAAGTGCAAAACTCACCTCATGGAAAACTCGCCACACGCAAAACTTGCACACGCGGAAAAATTGCCACATGCACAAAAGTTGCAACACATGCAAAAGTTGCCTCACACAAAACTTGCACATACTCAAAAGGCACCACACATAAAACTCGCCATGCGCAAAACTCGCCATGTACAAAACTTGCTGTACACAACTTGCTACACTAACCTGTCACATGCAACTCGACACACTAAAAGTTGCTACACGCATGTTGCCACACAACTCATCTCACAAAAGTCGCTACATGCATGTCGCCACACACAACTCAACACACACAACTTGACAAACGAAACTCGCCCTAAAACACACACAAGTCTGGTATTATCCTTCAAAAATAAAAATCTGATTAATAAGCAGACAAACTACAAGAGCAACAAATGTACCATATAGGAAATACGGCAGCTGTCAGTCACATGACCTGTCTATTATGTGTATGTGTGAGCTAATATATACTGCCAGGGGGAGGGCTTCCTGTTGGCTGGGGATTTATCAGGCTGCCAATTTAGCTTACAAATACTGAGGTAAAAATACTGAGCAAATAACGTGTGAACGAGGTCTAATACAGGAGGAGATGACACACAGGTATATACTATATACAGGAGGAGATGACACACATATATATATACTATATACAGGAGAGATGACACACAGGTATATACTATATAGAGGAGGAGATGACATACAGGTACATACTATACACAGGAGGAGATGACACACAGGTATATACTATATACAGGAGCAGATGACCTAAAAGTATGTACTATATACAGGAGGAGATGACATACAGGTATATGCTATATATAGAAGGAGATGATATACAGGTATATACTATATATAGAAGATGACATACAGGAATATACTATATACAGGAGGAGATGACACAGATATATACTATATACAGGAGGAGATGACATACAGGTATATACTATATATAGAAGGAGATGATATACAGGTATATACTATATATAGAAGATGACATACAGGTATATACTATATATAGGGGAGATGACACACAGCAGGTATATACTATATATGGGGGAGATGACATACAGGTATATACTATATACAGGAGATGACATACAGGTGTATACTATATATAAGGGAGATGCAAACATGTATATACTGAGGTGAAAATGAGGGGTGTGAGGTGAAAATGAAAAGGTGTCAGTGCAAAATGAGAGGAGTGAGGGAAAATAGTGGAGTGATCGGAAAATGACAGATGTGAGGTCGAAATGACAAGTGTTAGGGGGAATGAGAGGAGTGAGGGAGAAAATGAGAGGGGGAAATTGAAAGATGTGATTGGGAAAATGAGAGGCATGATGGGAAAATAAGAGAAGTGAGGTGCTATAACTAACCACAGATATTTACTATGCCCAGGCAACGCCGGGCTCTTCAGCTAGTAATATAATAAAGCCTATACTCACCTCCAGTACCGGATCCATTCCAGCGGAGTCGGCACTCGCCCTCCCCCAGGCTGTGATACGGTGTTGTGACATGTGATGCTCAGCGCCCAATCAGCACTGGCGTCACTGTCTCCGCCTTCGGACAAACTGAACATGAAGAGGAAGTCCGGGATCAGCTGCAGTCCTGGCTTCCTGTTCATGTTCTGTTTGCTGATTGGACGCCGGCGTCACGTGTCACAACCCCACATCACAGCCCTGGAGAAAGTGAGTGCCGGCACGGAGGGCCGAACATTTAGATTAAGAAGGGGTTGTCCTAGTAGTGGGAAAAAAAGTAGGATGGAGATGGGAAACCCATTTCAACCCTACATTTAAACAAAAAATTAATAAGATTTGTAAAAATAACAATAAAAAATGTCAAATAAATTTTTAATAAATTAAGTTATTATTTATTTACATAGCACCATTATTTCCATGTTGCTCTACATGACAAAGGGCTACATACAGAGTTGTACTGCCATATTCCGCCTGTTCATAGAGAATTTTTTTTTATTACAAATCCTATATGTATACACATTAAATTAGATGCCCTATTGTAACGCATTGCTTTTAGGGAGAGTGCCTTTATTATAAAGTGCCCTACAGGCACCATATGGCAGCACATGGACAGTAAAGCAGGAACTGTTCGCCTATGTTCACACATTCCATTTTTGCAACTTTTTTTTTCCATCAGCCAAAATCTGCTCTCTTGGCAGTAAAAATGTCAGTTTTTGAGCATTTTTTTCTAAGTTTTCACTGCATTTTTTTTTGCAGCTTTTTTAGGCATTTTTTGCCGCTTTTTTTGATGCAAGTTTCTTGTGTGATGTGTCGTCTACAGCAGGGGTGTCAAACTGCATTCCTCGAGGGCTGCAAACAGGTCATGTTTTCAGGATTTCCTTGTACTGCACAGGTGATAATTTAATCACCTACACAAATAATGAGTTGGCGATTAAATTATCACCTGTGCAGTACAAGGAAATCCTGAAAACATGACCTGTTTGCAGCCCTCCAGGAATGCAGTTTGACACCCCTGCAGTACATGTTTAATAAAGTTCGCTTTATGCAGCTAAAATATTGAAAGAATTGACACGCTGCAGCGCTCAAATTCAGTTAGGAAAAAAAACAACAACAAGCGTGTGCAGGATATTTCTGATATCTCACAGCGTTTACTGTAAAAAAAAAAACAGCTTTTAATTTGTAAAAAAAACACTGAAAAAACACATCAAAAAGGCAACATGTGAACATAGCCAAGGATTACACGGGCCAAGGTGTCTTACTGTGACCCGAGACACCAGTGAAATGTGTTCCTCAGTGTATGGGATGTTAATCTCCGCAGATGTTTCCCTCTATGGCCGCCGGACTCACAGTGTAGACAAGGAAGGATTCAGTCCATATTATAAAAATAAACTGGATTGTACTAATCTTGATAGAACTATTTTACAGAGAATTCCAGGTATATGATGTCACGGGTTTACGGGGACATAGAGGAGCCAGAAGACCGCAGCGTCTGATTTCTCCTACTCCTGCACTGAATAGAAGCACTTCACCTTCATATTAAACTGTGTAAATTTATTTGAGCAGTGCAGGGGTTAATCTGCTCAGTTGAGAGCTCCTGGAAGCTTTCCTGCATTAAGGCTCTCAGCTGTTCACTGTTAGCCACTCCCATCTCCTATATAATTATGGCATTGGCTAGCACTCATTGTCAGAGCTAGCTTTTGCTGTATAGCTGGAGGTTGTTGGTTATTATAGAAGACGACGTTTGGTGGATTTATCTGTGACTGTTGCTAGGTTTTTAGTGTGTTATAATTCCCTTTCTTCTCCTACTTTGGTTTAACCCCCATCCTCCACTCCCTGGTGCATACCTCTGTTATATGTGTGAGTTTATTTGTATGCTTAGTATTTTTCGTTACTCCTGTTCGTATTACCTTGTTAAGTCTCCTGAGTGTATTACGGTACACTACTACTCCCCTCTTCCCTGGGTGGGGGGAGGGTACAGATGGAGAACAGATTCAGGAACTAAGGCAAGGTACGTAGCCCCGGCTTCTTCACCAAAAGAAGTAATCCGGGGATAAGGGTGAGCTAGGGCTCCCCCTAGTGTTAGGGACAGGGAAGGAGCCCATTGTCCCGGGACACCCAACAAAAGAGTCGTGACTAGAGATGAGCGAATTTGGTCGGGTCCCTGCTTATTTGGCAAGCCGTATGGCTGCAGTTTGAACCCGGCTTCTTGGATCAGATGTTCGGCTCCGCAGCTGCATCTGTCGTGGCTGTGTGACAGTCACAGCACATGCATGGAGAGCCCAACGAATGGGGTGAGGGGCAGATGTTATACACTGAGAGGACAAGGGTTCGGGAAGAGAACACAGAATTCCGTGATTAAAACATTTCTCCATATAGTATTTGTATGACACGGATCCCTCGCTCGGTGCTTATATCATCGTGGATCAATTACACGGGGATCTGCACAGTATCTGAAGACCAGACATCCGCCTCCCACACATAATAATGAGCGAGCAGTGTCACAGACCCACACGCTTCCCATCTATTCCCTATTCCTAGTCTCAGGTTATTCTCTATCATTTGTCATTCATAGAATTCCCTCGCCTTGGTTCTGCATTTTTTTTCAGCCTTCCATTTTCCCCTCCCCCATCACCTATTACCAGCGAACTCTGACACAGATCTACATGGAATTCCCTCTACATTCTTAGCCTTGTTATATTGACGTGACTCCATTCTGTCACGTACTTGGTCGGATTTCTGGATTTTTTTTTTATGTTTTTGATTTTTTTTTTTGTTTACTGTCTTTTTTTTTTTGTGTGTGTTAAACCCACAAGCTCTATAACAGTCTTGTGATTTTGGATGCAACTCGTATTCTTTGGGGTTTTTGGATGCTTTCATTTTTGGCTACTTTTTTTTTGCCAGTAAAGGGGTCTAGAATTTCGATATGCCTGTATCCCACCTATGCCAATTTACAACCCATGTGAAGAACATACAGACCCCCGTGAAGCAGAGCTCTGGAGTCGGTAAGCCAAACCTCTGACTCCTGAATTTCCATGACACCGACTCCACCAAAATGGGCTCCGACTATGACTCCACTACAGCCCTGCCAGGGCTGTAGAGTCGGTAAGCCAAACCTCCGACTCCTCAATATCCATGACACTGACTCCGACTCCACCAAAATAGACTCCAACTCCACAACTTTGACTCCACAGCCCTGCCAGGACGGTGGAGTCGGTATGCCAAACCTCCGACTCCTCAATTTCCATGACACCGACTCCACCAAAATGGACTCCGACTCCATGACTTTGACTCCACCGCCCTGCCAAACTTCCGACTCCTGAATTTCCATGACACTGACTCCACCAAAATGGGCTCCGACTCTGACTCCACAACTCTTACTCTACAGTTCTGCCAGGGCTGTAAAGTCAGAAAGCCAAACCTCAGACTCCTCAATTTCCATGACACTGACTCCGACTCCACCAAAATGGACTCCAACTCTACGATTTTAACTCCACAGCCCTGCCAGGTCTGTGGAGTCGGTATGCCAAACTACCGACTCCTCAATTTCCATGACTCCGACTCCACCAAAATGGACTCCGACTCAGAGTCCACAATTTCGACTCAGAGTCCACAGCCCTGCCTTGAAGATTCTAACCCCAAATCTCCTGGGATTGCACTAAGCCTCCATGCTGCCCCACACATTGTGTTCTGTAGGGTGTGCTGTACATAAGACTACCTCTCCATGCTGCACAGACATGTTTTAGGACCAAGTAAGCAGTCGGAAGTATAAGAATATAATCGAAGAAATCATTTAGGAAAGAATGTAAATGATCTACTTATGTGTACCAAGAGGATTGAAAGGATATCATACCCGCTAATTACCACAATACCTATGGAGTCATTTTTTGTTGTTTCCTCTTTGGTTGTGTGTTTCTCGTGGCCTATTTAGACGAACCAATAATTATGGAACGAGCATTAGTAGGAACACTCATCTCCGACTATCAGACCGTATAAACAAACCGGCAATCACTCGACGAACAAGCAAAATGCTCGTTGGTCAGGTGCTATCGTTGTTATGCCGGCATAAAAATCATTGCCATCTGCGGCCCATCGGCCAATGGAAACAGGTCAAGTGCTGCCGCTAACTTTATATCCATGAACTCAAACAGTCGTTTCCATGATTGTTCTCGTAGAATGTTCGTTGGCCGCCAGGAAACCAAAAATGATCGGTTTGTATCTAGCCAATCAGAGGTCATTTAACTGCCCAGATAAACCCAATTACAGGGGCCTTAATGCTTCTGTGTTAGGAAACCTATGATAGACCAGATGCCGCTATTATTGGGGGGTTCCTATATATGCTTTGGTCATTGTGCTGACCGAGTATAGGCTCCAATTGTGTAGAACTATAGTAGACAACCATTGTAGAGATAGATTGTGGAGGCAACTTGTAAAGTCAAATTTAGTGATCCAATGTAGAGTTACATTGATAAAATCCCTCTAAAAGATCCATTGTAGAGACTCTTTGTAGAGACCTTTATTATTGATCCATTTTGGAGCTGGAAACACATTGTATCACCCTTTTAATACTGATCCTTTAGTAGTAACCTATTGTAAAGCCCTTTACTAGTAACTCATTGTATCATCCTTTAGCAGTGATCCATTGTAGAGCTCCTTGGTAGTGACCCATTGTATCACCCTTTAGTAGTGAGTAGTGACCAATTTTAACACATTTTAATAGTGACCCATTGTAGAGCCCTATAGTAGTGATTCTTTTGTAGTGATCCATTCTAGGGCCCTTTGGTATTGACCCATTGTAAAGCCCTTTTAGTAGTAACTAGTGATGAGCGAGTATACTCTTTGCTCTGGTGGTCTCCGAGTATTTGTACCTGCTCGGAGATTTAGTATTCATTGCCTCAGCTGCATGATTTACAGCTGATAGACAGCTTGAATACCTGTGGGGATTCCCTAGCAACCAGGCAACCCCCACATGTACTCAGGCTGGCTAGCAGCTGTAAATCATGCAGCTGTGTCAGCAAAAACTAAATCTCCGAGCAGTTGCAAATACTCGGACACCACCCGAGCAACGAGTATACTCGCTCATCACTAGTAGTAACCCATTGTAGAGCCTTTTGGTATTGATTTATTGTAGAGCCAATTAGTAGTTCTTTAGCAGTGACCCATTGTAGAGCCCTTTAGTAGTGACCCATTGTAGAGCCTTTCGGTATTGATTTATTGTAGAGTTTTGTAGAGTCATTTTAGTAGTGACCCAGTGTAAAGCCCTTTAGTAGTGACCCTCTAGTAGTGACCAATTGTAGATCCCTTTAGTAGTGACCCTCTAGTAGTGACCAATTGTAGATCCCTTTAGTAGTGACTCTTTAGTAGTGACCCATTGTAGAGCCCAATTATGGAGACCCATTATAGCGTCATATGTTAGTAGAGTTAAATAGTGACCCAATGTAGAGATTCATCGAAGAGACCAATTATAGAAATCTATGACTTATTGTAGAGTCCCATTTTAGAGACTTAGTGTTGATAACATTTTAGGGATCAGTTGTAAAGACCCTATGTAGTCACACTATTGAAATCCTTTACAATGATTATTTGTCGAGACTCTTTGTGGAGACATATTCTAAATGACACATGTTACAGACTGGACATCTATTGTACCGCTCTTTATTAGTGACCCATTGTAGAGATTTATTGGAAGTTACTCATTGTAGAGTTCCATGGCGGAGACCTGTTGCACAGTCCTTTTATAAAGACCTTTTGTGGGGACATAATGTAGAGATCCATTGTAGAGAATTATTATTGTAATCGATTTTAGAGACCTGTTGTAGTTGCCCATTAGTCAAATATCTGCAATGTTAACTTACACTTCACATCAGTTTCCTTACTCAACACTCAAGAACACATACGACTACTGAGAGTTGGTAATTTCCCTTTGACTTTTTTGGCTTTTTGTGGACACTATGATGGCCTTAGAAGTCTTATATACTGTACACAAGTATTGACTTAGGGCTTGGTGTCTAAATTCCCTAAAGGAAATTTGTCTATAGTTGAGATTTGACTTTGTAAAACGCGTCTATGTCAAAACCGGACCTTTCAGCTTTTGGTTGTAAAATAATATGGAGAAGATCCCAGCGTGATCAGGCACATGCCCAACGGAGCAAGATGAGCATGAGCCTGATAACGCCCAGTTTTGACATAGGCAAGTTTAGATAGCGCTGTATAATTACACGTTAGTGGTCCAAAATTTGAGGGTCCCCTGTAAGCATAGTGGTCATAGTGGATTTTTTTTTTTTAGAACTGTATTTCATTCCTCCCCAGTTAATTACCCTCCTTGTGGCAGTGCAATTATCAATGCTGATAGGAACGTGCCGGTAAATTGGGGGTGGGGGGGTTAAATCGAAGACTAATTTTCAGTGCTATTAAAATACCATTTGCAAAGTGATTTGACCATTATAAAAGGATCTACCAAATAGGGTAAAAATGTAGCTAGCTTGCTATCTTTAGAATACCATTATACTCATTATACAGAGGGGATGATCCGTGTTAATTACTGCTCTGAAGAACAATATATCTGTTCTATAGTGCAGCCATGGCCCAAAAATCTGGGTTTTGCTGGATGCAAACCTATCACATTTTCTGGACTATATGCTATAGAACAGACTTCCTTTCTTTGTTGCACAGGATTGTTTCAGGCTCCTCCTTCTTATGTTGTAGGCATTTTATTGTAGCTCGGTTCTGTTGAAGTTAATGGGACCTGCTCAGGCCGAACCGTCCAAGTAGACCTCCGGTATTCTTTATGTTTGGACCTCATGGCAGTGTCAGCTTATATTTGATAAGCTATGTCACAGCAGTAAGGTGGTGAGGAGGTCTTGGATGGCTCAGCTGGAAGTCACAGCAGTTAGGTGATGAGTAGGTCTTGGATGGCTCAGCTGGATGTCACAGCAGTAAGGTGGTGAGGAGGTATTGGATGGCTCACCTGGATGTCACAGCAGTAAGGTGGTGAGGTCTTCTTGGATTGCTCTGCTGGATATCACAGCAGTAAGGTGGTGAGGAGGTATTGGATGGCTCACCTGGATGTCACAGCAGTAAGGTGGTGAGGAGGTCTTGGATTGCTCTGCTGGATGTCACAGCAGTAAGGTGGTGTGAAGGTCTTGGATGGCTCAGCTGGATGTCACAACAGTAAGATGGTCAGGACGTCTTGGATGGCTCTGCTGGATGTCACAGCAGTAAGGTGGCGAGGAGGTCTTGGATTGCTCTGCTGGATATCACAGCAGTAAGGTGGTGAGGAGGTCTTGGATTGCTCTGCTGGATGTCACAGCAGTAATGTGGTGTGAAGGTCTTGGATGGCTCAGCTGGATGTCGCAACAGTAAGATGGTCAGGACGTCTTGGAAGGCTCAACTGGATGTCACAGCAGTAAGGTGGTGAGGAGGTCTTGGATGGCTCTGCTGGATGTCACAGCAGTTAGGTGGTGAGAAGGTCTTGGATGGCTCTGCTGGATGTCACAGCAGTTAGGTGGTGAGAAGGTCTTGGATGGCTCTGCTGGATGTCACAGCAGTAAGGTGGTGAGAAGGTCTTGGATGGCTCTGCTGGATGTCACAGCAGTAAGCAGCAGTAAGGTGGTGAGGAGGTCTTGGATGGCTCTGCTGGATGTCACAGCAGTTAGGTGGTGAGGAGGTCTTGGATGGCTCAGCTGGATGTCACAGCAGTAAGGTGGTAAGAAGGTCTTGGATGGCTCAGCTGGATGTCACAGCAGTAAAGTGGTGAGGAGGTCTTGGATGGCTCAGCTGGATGTCACAGTAGTAAGGTTGTGAGGAGGTCTTGGATGACTCTGCTGGATGTCACAGTAGTAAGGTTGTGAGGAGGTCTTGGATGACTCTGCTGGATGTCACAGTAGTAAGGTGGTGAGGAGGTCTTGGATGGCTCAGCTTGATGTCACAGTAGTAAGGTGGTCAGGAGGACATCTTGGATGGCTCAGCTGGATGTCACAGCAGTAAGGTGGTCAGGAGGACATCTTGGATGGCTCAGCTGGATGTCACAGCAGTAAGGTGGTAAGAAGGTCTTGGATGGCTCAGCTGGATGTAACAGCAGTAAGGTGGTGAGGAGGTCTTGGATGGCTCAGCTGGATGTCACAGCAGTAAGGTGGTGAGGAGGTCTTGGATTGCTCTGCTGGATGTCACAGCAGTAAGGTGGTGTGAAGGTCTTGGATGGCTCAGCTGGATGTCGCAACAGTAAGATGGTCAGGACGTCTTGGATGGCTCTGCTGGATGTCACAGCAGTAAGGTGGCGAGGAGGTCTTGGATTGCTCTGCTGGATATCACAGCAGTAAGGTGGTGAGGAGGTCTTGGATGGCTCAGCTGGATGTCACAGCAGTAAGGTGGTGAGGAGGTCTTGGATTGCTCTGCTGGATGTCACAGCAGTAAGGTGGTGTGAAGGTCTTGGATGGCTCAGCTGGATGTCGCAACAGTAAGATGGTCAGGACGTCTTGGATGGCTCTGCTGGATGTCACAGCAGTAAGGTGGCGAGGAGGTCTTGGATTGCTCTGCTGGATATCACAGCAGTAAGGTGGTGAGGAGGTCTTGGATTGATCTGCTGGATGTCACAGCAGTAATGTGGTGTGAAGGTCTTGGATGGCTCAGCTGGATGTCGCAACAGTAAGATGGTCAGGACGTCTTGGATGGCTCTGCTGGATGTCACAGCAGTAAGGTGGTGAGGAGGTCTTGGATGGCTCAGCTGGATGTCACAGCAGTAAGGTGGTGAGGAGGTCTTGGAAGGCTCAACTGGATGTCACAGCAGTAAGGTGGTGAGGAGGTCTTGGATGGCTCTGCTGGATGTCACAGCAGTTAGGTTGTGTAGAGTTCTTGGATGGCTCTGCTGGATGTCACAGCAGTAAGGTGGTGAGAAGGTCTTGGATGGCTCTGCTGGATGTCACAGCAGTAAGGTGGTGAGGAGGTCTTGGATGGCTCTGCTGGATGTCACAGCAGTTAGGTGGTGAGGAGGTCTTGGAAGGCTCAGCTGGATGTCACAGCAGTAAGGTGGTAAGAAGGTCTTGGATGGCTCAGCTGGATGTCACAGTAGTAAGGTTGTGAGGAGGTCTTGGATGACTCTGCTGGATGTCACAGTAGTAAGGTTGTGAGGAGGTCTTGGATGACTCTGCTGGATGTCACAGTAGTAAGGTTGTGAGGAGGTCTTGGATGACTCTGCTGGATGTCACAGTAGTAAGGTGGTGAGGAGGTCTTGGATGGCTCAGCTGGATGTCACAGTAGTAAGGTGGTCAGGAGGACATCTTGGATGGCTCAGCTGGATGTCACAGCAGTAAGGTGGTCAGGAGGACATCTTGGATGGCTCAGCTGGATGTCACAGCAGTAAGGTGGTAAGAAGGTCTTGGATGGCTCAGCTGGATGTAACAGCAGTAAGGTGGTGAGGAGGTCTTGGATGGCTCAGCTGGATGTCACAGCAGTAAGGTGGTGAGGAGGTCTTGGATTGCTCTGCTGGATGTCACAGCAGTAAGGTGGTGTGAAGGTCTTGGATGGCTCAGCTGGATGTCGCAACAGTAAGATGGTCAGGACGTCTTGGATGGCTCTGCTGGATGTCACAGCAGTAAGGTGGCGAGGAGGTCTTGGATTGCTCTGCTGGATATCACAGCAGTAAGGTGGTGAGGAGGTCTTGGATGGCTCAGCTGGATGTCACAGCAGTAAGGTGGTGAGGAGGTCTTGGATTGCTCTGCTGGATGTCACAGCAGTAAGGTGGTGTGAAGGTCTTGGATGGCTCAGCTGGATGTCGCAACAGTAAGATGGTCAGGACGTCTTGGATGGCTCTGCTGGATGTCACAGCAGTAAGGTGGCGAGGAGGTCTTGGATTGCTCTGCTGGATATCACAGCAGTAAGGTGGTAAGGAGGTCTTGGATTGATCTGCTGGATGTCACAGCAGTAATGTGGTGTGAAGGTCTTGGATGGCTCAGCTGGATGTCGCAACAGTAAGATGGTCAGGACGTCTTGGATGGCTCTGCTGGATGTCACAGCAGTAAGGTGGTGAGGAGGTCTTGGATGGCTCAGCTGGATGTCACAGCAGTAAGGTGGTGAGGAGGTCTTGGAAGGCTCAACTGGATGTCACAGCAGTAAGGCGGTGAGGAGGTCTTGGATGGCTCTGCTGGATGTCACAGCAGTTAGGTTGTGTAGAGTTCTTGGATGGCTCTGCTGGATGTCACAGCAGTAAGGTGGTGAGAAGGTCTTGGATGGCTCTGCTGGATGTCACAGCAGTAAGGTGGTGAGGAGGTCTTGGATGGCTCTGCTGGATGTCACAGCAGTTAGGTGGTGAGGAGGTCTTGGATGACTCTGCTGGATGTCACAGTAGTAAGGTTGTGAGGAGGTCTTGGATGACTCTGCTGGATGTCACAGTAGTAAGGTGGTGAGGAGGTCTTGGATGGCTCAGCTGGATGTCACAGTAGTAAGGTGGTCAGGAGGACATCTTGGATGGCTCAGCTGGATGTCACAGCAGTAAGGTGGTCAGGAGGACATCTTGGATGGCTCAGCTGGATGTCACAGCAGTAAGGTGGTAAGAAGGTCTTGGATGGCTCAGCTGGATGTCACAGTAGTAAGGTTGTGAGGAGGTCTTGGATGACTCTGCTGGATGTCACAGTAGTAAGGTTGTGAGGAGGTCTTGGATGACTCTGCTGGATGTCACAGTAGTAAGGTGCTGAGGAGGTCTTGGATGGCTCAGCTGGATGTCACAGTAGTAAGGTGGTCAGGAGGACATCTTGGATGGCTCAGCTGGCTGTCACAGCAGTAAGGTGGTCAGGAGGACATCTTGGATGGCTCAGCTGGATGTCACAGCAGTAAGGTGGTAAGAAGGTCTTGGATGGCTCAGCTGGATGTAACAGCAGTAAGGTGGTGAGGAGGTCTTGGATGGCTCAGCTGGATGTCACAGTAGTAAGGTTGTGAGGAGGTCTTGGATGACTCTGCTGGATGTAACAGTAGTAAGGTTGTGAGGAGGTCTTGGATGACTCTGCTGGATGTAACAGTAGTAAGGTTGTGAGGAGGTCTTGGATGACTCTGCTGGATGTCACAGTAGTAAGGTTGTGAGGAGGTCTTGGATGACTCAGCTGGATGTCACAGCAGTAAGGTGGTGAGGAGGTCTTGGATGGCTCTGCTTGATGTCACAGCAGTAAGGTGGTGAGGAGGTCTACTTACCCTTCAGATTGTTTATCCTGCACCCGCTACAGGTTCAGGTTCCCATTTGTATTTTTTTACACCCCTACATGATGATCAGCTGCAGGCCGACATGGTACTTTGGTGATGTCACCGGGTGACCTGCTAAAGAGGCAGGATGTCCCCTTGAATGACCTGTCATTATGGATGAGCCTAAAAAGAGATTTGGTTGGAGGAAGTAATAAAAAATATTTTGAAGAGTTTTGGGGGAGTGGGAGGGTAATTTTTTATATTTACATTTCTATATATTTTTAAATATACATATTTTTTAAATTTAATTTCCAAGTAACCCTCTTAGAAATGGTCTCTTAGGTCTGGTGCTTTAAAGCAGGAGTCACTATTTGCAGTGCATCAACCAACTGATCGCCCCAGGTTTTTCCAGGGTTCAGTTTCTCGAAAGGGTTGTCCACATTTTTTTTTTTTTTACTTAAATGCATGTATTTGGGGTCTAAAACCATTTTTGCCATTGGGTTTCATTAAAAATGTTTGCACCGTTTTGGCTTTTACAGGCTCCTTGTTTCTCTGCAGTCTGCACATTCAGCTCTTATGTGGCTTGTGGTCATTAATCAGCTGAGAGGAGCTCAGAAAAAGACAGATAAAAGAGATACAAACTTTCTGGTGGATTCTCCGTTAACTCGTTCTGTAGCCGGCAAAAGACGGAATTTACAGAAGGAAAATGGTGCAAAATTTTTAATGCGACCAAATTGCAAAAATAATTTTTGGTCTGAATTGCATACATTTAAGTAAGAAAAAAAAAAAAAGGAAAAAAGAGAGACAGCTGCAAGGAAAATTGTCAGTGGCTTTCTATAAAATGAGTCATAAATAGCCGACCCCAGATATTCTCCTCCAATGTTCAAAAATATCAAAAAAATTTTTTTATTAAGACCTAAAAGCAAAAAAAAATAAAAAAAAATGGAAAAAAAAAATCCGAAATGAAGGAATCTTGATGAAATGAGCGCTGCAGAGTAAACATTGATTTTATTCTCGTCTGTACTGTGCATTGAATTATAATGGAGCGCGGCATTACAGGACGTGAAATTACGCCTCTTATCTTCCCCGTTCTTCCCATCAGGATTTTTTTTTTGTCATTTTTTTTTAAGCATTTATCGGACACTTAAAGGGGCGACAAAAAAAATAAAATTTTGATTATCATTTTTCAATGTGATGGAAGGCAAAAAAATAAATAAAATAAAAAAAAGAGTATTTGGAGGATGAGTGGGGACGATCTACCGCTCTCGACTCGTTTCTTTTCCTGCGCGGCGGCGGTGGCGGCACATCCGCGCTCCCTCCCCCCGTCGCCCTTTTCCTCGCCTGATTCCTTTCTCATGTCTCCTTCCTAGCCGTTCTCCATTTCTGAGCAGCTTAGAATGAGTTTTGCGGCGCCTCTGGAGTCTGCATTCAGCTGCCATGGAAACCGGAGTGAGAAGAACCTACAAAAAAAAAAAAAAAAAAAAAAGAAAAAAAAAAAAGAAAACTTTTATTTTGGGGAGGGTGAGGAGGATGCCGCCCCCTGCTGAGAAGCGACTGATTTATCTATTTTATTTATTTATTCGATTTTCGTGCCGTTGTCACCAATATGCCTATTTCGTATCGACCTCGGCTCTTAGTATTTTTTTTTGGGGAAATCCATCACGTTCTCTACAGATAAAAAATGACCATGGATGGCGGAGACGGCGGCGGACAGGAACGGTCGTCTAACATCCCCCCCCCCCCTTTTTTTTTTTTGCTGCATTATTATACATAGTATTCCAGAGATCACTAGAACTGACGCTCTAATTTTTCTTCATACCCAGGCAAATGAGTATTCAACATGAAAATCCCTTTAATTCTTCACTTAGTCTCAAACATGGCCTCGATTGCACTTGCATATTAGTCGTACCTTGGGGCAACAGTCAGCAGATTTTTGCCCTCTCCCCCCATCATGTCTTCATTCCGATGTTTGCTGTTATTTCAGTTTTGTTTTCGCTTTTTTCTTTTTTTGCAAAAAGGAAACCGTCAGCAAGCTGCTGTTCACAGATCTCATATTCTTATTGTGCGTTTCTTGCAAAAACTTAAAAGTAAATAAACTTTCAGCAGTATTTTAGATAATTTACGTGCCTTCAAATTATCTGCAGACCGGTTGGGGTACAGTTCCTGAGTCCCCCCATCTATGATTGCTCAAAAGACCGCCGAGAAGTGCGCAGCTCGGTAGACGGGAGAGTACAGATCCTGATTGAGTGCGCACACAGAATGGAGGACAGGGATAAAAGGAAGTTATGGGAAACTGTCTCCAGAGCTTCAGACGTCTTAGGGGTCTTTTCAGCAATTGGTGGGGGTCTCAGGATCTGGGCCCACACGGATCTGTAGGCAAATTAAGAGGCTGAAAAGTAGTTAAAAAAAATACTGAAAGGTCAGTTCCTCTATAAGTGCTTACTAGAAACGCACAGTAAAAATAACAGATCTGTCAACAGCAGCTTGTTGACGGTTTCCCTTAGTTATTCTTTAACTGTGTCCTGCGAATGGGCCGCGAGTCCAGTTTTTTAATGCTTCCTGTAAACTAGAGAGAAGTGGGAGAAAAGAGGAGTGAGAAGAGAGAAAAGAGAAAAAAAGACACATGAAAGAGGAGAAAGGAAAGATAAGAGAGGAGAGAGAAAAAGAGACGTGAGAGAGAAGAGCGAGCAGAGGAGAGAAGAGAGAGCAGAGGAGAGAAGAGAGAGCAGAGGAGAGAGAGGAAAGGAGAAGAGAGCAGAGGAGAGGAGAGAGCAGAGGAGAGAGAGGAAAGGAGAAGAGAGCAGAGGAGAGAGAGGAAAGGAGAAGAGAGCAGAGGAGAGAAGAGAGCAGAGGAGAGAGAGGAAAGGAGAAGAGAGGAGAGTGCAGAGGAGAGAGAGGAAAGGAGCAGAGGAGAGAGAGAGAAAAGAGAGACATGAGAGAGAAGAGAGAGCAGAGGAGAGAAGAGAGTGCAGAGGAGAGAGAGGAAAGGAGCAGAGGAGAGAGTGCAGAGGAGAGAGAGGAAAGGAGCAGAGGAGAGAGAGAGAAAAGAGAGACATGAGAGAGAAGAGAGGAGAAAGGAAAGAAGTTACGAGAGAGTGAAGAGAAATCAAAAAGAGAGGAGAAAAAGAGACATGAGAGAGAACAGAGGAGAGAGAAGAGAGTGCAGAGGAGAGAAGATAACAGAGGAGAGTGAGAAAAGAGAAAGACACATGAGAGAGAAGATAGAGGAGAAAGGAAAGAGAGAAGTTAGGAGAGAGTGAAGAGAAATCAAAAAGAGAGAGGAGAAAAAAAGACATGAGAGGAGTGAGAAGAGAGAGAAAAACACATGAAAGAGAAGAGAGAAGAAAGAGAAGTGAGGAGAGAGGAAGAAAGAAGAGAGAAAGCAACATAAGAGAGTGATGTGAGAGAGAAGAAAGACAAGAGGAGAAGAAAGAGGGAAGAGAAAGAGAGGCGAGTGAGGAGACAGACAGAGGACAAAAAAGAAAGAGAAGAGAGAGAAAAGAGAAAAAAAGGGAAGAGAAAGAGGAGAGAAAAGAAAGAGGCGAGAAGATAGAGAAATAAGAGAGGGAAGAGAGATAACAGAGGATAGAAAAAATAACTTGAAAATAAGCGAAAGAACCTCACAAATGGCGGCAGACGCACGTGAGCGCACAAAGCTCAGCTGCCCCTTGTAGTCTCAGGCAGTGATGTCACGCAGTGATCCTACAGATAATGTATCCCTTGTATTTATATTGAGGTTGTCTCTTTCCGGCTGATCTATCCTCATTCTATGCTCTGTAGTGGGCATGCTCTGTGCGATGTGCAGTAGTCCCAGTCAGCACAGGAGGAGGAGCCGACTACTATGAAGTAAAGAAATGAATAGCTGAGCACGCTCACTACTTTCTCACATGGTCATGCTCAGTGTTATGTGCAGGAATCTCTTGTTCTAGACCCCTTACCAATGGGAAGCTGCACAGAGAGGCATGCCCACTACATCCTCATATAGTATTGTTGTGAGCATGCTCTGTATTATCTGCCCTAGTCTCTGTTGAGAGGTAGAAGAGGATCAGAGTTATGTCTTTGACCCTCTGTCAATAGAATAATCATAATATAACTGAGCATGCTCACTACATTCCATGTTCATGGGCAGTAGTTGTGGGCATGCTCAGTGTCATGTGCAGTCGTCTCTGTGCAGGCAGGAGGGGGAGGAGCTGATATTTTTCCTTTTAGCTTTTGCCAATGACAAAGTGGTAACATGCATAGTTCAGCACACTCTTCACGCCATAAAAAGGATCATAATTGATTCCAAATTCGAGGCATATCTACACTTTGTGTCTTGTTCATATTTTTTGTGGATTATTCAGTAAAGCTGTGGATTATTTTCTTTGGCTCTCGGGAGCTGAATGTTTCTTGGAAAATGATAAAGTGGTGAACTGCATGTCTTAGCATGCTCACTGCATTCTCTATGGAACTGTTGTGGGCATGCTCTGTAATATGTGCTGTAGTCGCTGTGCAGAGAGGTAGAAGAGAATCTGGGCTACATGTCTGCCCCTTTGCCAATGACAGTCAGAAAATAATTAATCGAGCATGCTTATGACATTATATAGATCTGATGTGGGCATGCTCATGACATATAGATCTGATGTGGGCATGCTCATGACCTTATATGGATCTGATGTGAGCATGCTCATGACCTTATATGGATCTGATGTGAGCATGCTCATGACGTTATATGGATCTGATGTGGGCATGCTCATGACCTTATATGGATCTGATGTGAGCATGCTCATGACCTTATATGGATCTGATGTGAGCATGCTCATGACGTTATATGGATCTGATGTGGGCATGCTCATGACGTTATATGGATCTGATGTGAGCATGCTCATGACGTTATATGGATCTGATGTGGGCATGCTCATGACGTTATATGGATCTGATGTGGGCATGATCATGACGTTATATGGATCTGATGTGGGCATGATCATGACATTATATGGATCTGATGTGGGCACGCTCATAACATATAGATCTGATGTGGGCATGCTCATGACGTTATATGGATCTGATGTGGGCACGCTCATAACATATAGATCTGATGTGGGCATGCTCATGACGTTTTATGGATCTGATGTGGGCATGCTCATGACGTTATATGGATCTGATGTGGGCATGCTCATGACATAGATCTGATGTGGGCATGCTCATGACATAGATCTGATGTGGGCATGCTCATGACATTATATGGATCTGTTGTGGGCACGCTCATGATGTTATATGGATCTGATGTGGGCATGCTCATGACATATAGATCTGATGTGGGCATGCTCATGACATTATATGGATCTGATGTGGGCATGCTCAGTATTATATATATATATATATATATATATATATATATATATATATATATATATATATATATATATATATATATATATATATGTATGTGTTATTGAGCAGGGAGAAGGAGACAGAGCACAGCTTCCAGATAATAGACCGTTCTAAACTAGTACAGGTCCTTCTCAAAAAATGAGCATATAGTGTTAAATTTCATTATTTACCATAATGTAATGATTACAATTAAACTTTCATATATTATAGATTCATTATCCACCAACTGAAATTTGTCAGGTCTTTTATTGTTTTAATACTGATGATTTTGGCATACAACTCCTGATAACCCAAAAAACCTGTCTCAATAAATTAGCATATCAAGAAAAGGTTCTCTAAACGACCTATTACCCTAATCTTCTGAATCAACTAATTAACTCTAAACACATGCAAAAGATACCTGAGGCTTTTATAAACTCCCTGCCGGGTTCATTACTCAAAACCCCCATCATGGGTAAGACTAGCGACCTGACAGATGTCAAGAAGGCCATCATTGACAACCTCAAGCAAGAGGGTAAGACCCAGAAAGAAATTTCTCAACAAATAGGCTGTTCCCAGAGTGCTGTATCAAGGCACCTCAATGGTAAGTCTGTTGGAAGGAAACAATGTGGCAGAAAACGCTGTACAACGAAAAGAGGAGACCGGACCCTGAGGAAGATTGTGGAGAAGGACCGATTCCAGACCTTGGGGAACCTGAGGAAGCAGTGGACTGAGTCTGGTGTGGAAACATCCAGAGCCACCGTGCACAGGCGTGTGCAGGAAATGGGCTACAGGTGCCGCATTCCCCAGGTAAAGCCACTTTTGAACCATAAACAGCGGCAGAGGCGCCTGACCTGGGCTACAGAGAAGCAGCACTGGACTGTTGCTAAGTGGTCCCAAGTACTTTTTTCTGATGAAAGCAAATTTTGCATGTCATTCGGAAATCAAGGTGCCAGAGTCTGGAGGAAGACTGGGGAGAAGGAAATGCCAAAATGCCTGAAGTCCAGTGTCAAGTACCCACAGTCAGTGATGGTGTGGGGTGCCATGTCAGCTGCTGGTGTTGGTCCACTGTGTTTCATCAAGGGCAGGGTCAATGCAGCTAGCTATCAGGAGATTTTGGAGCACTTCATGCTTCCATCGGCTGAAATGCTTTATGGAGATGAAGATTTCATTTTTCAGCACGACCTGGCACCTGCTCACAGTGCCAAAACCACTGGTAAATGGTTTACTGACCATGGTATTACTGTGCTCAATTGTCCTGCCAACTCTCCTGACCTGAACCCCATAGAGAATCTGTGGGATATTGTGAAGAGAAAGTTGAGAGACGCAAGACCCAACACTCTGGATGAGCTTAAGGCCTCTATTGAAGCATCCTGGGCCTCCATAACATCTCAGCAGTGTCACAGGCTGATTGCCTCCATGCCACGCCGCATTGAAGCAGTCATTTCTGCCAAAGGATTCCCGACCAAGTATTGAGTGCATAACTGAACATTATTATTTGATGGTTTTTTTGTTTGTTATTAAAAAACACTTTTATTTGATTGGATGGGTGAAATATGCTAATTTATTGAGACAGGTTTTTTGGGTTATCAGGAGTTGTATGCCAAAATCATCAGTATTAAAACAATAAAAGACCTGACAAATTTCAGTTGGTGGATAATGAATCTATAATATATGAAAGTTTAATTGTAATCATTACATTATGGTAAATAATGAAATTTAACACTATATGCTAATTTTTTGAGAAGGACCTGTATAGTAGTAGTAGCCTGATCTTTCAGAAATTGTGTCGTTGGCCGGATTACGAGAAGCCGCCTGTCAGTGACTGCCTCGTCTTCCTCTTCCTTTCTCCGGTTGGAGCCAGCATTGATCAGCTGTGCTCCGGATACGTCAGCGGATTTCATTAAAGCGTCCAGTGTTTGGTCACGTGCTCGTCTTGTTGATACATGAAGCACAAATCTGTTTTCCATTCCCTGAGAGACAGTAGAGCGGCAGACACCAGCTCACATGCACTCACAAGACACTGCGCAGTATATTATTAGATCGCTGGGTGACAACCAGGACTGCAGCTGTTAGAGTTCACACCCAAGTTGTCAGACAATATTCCTGAATTTCTCATTCTCTCTTCTGGGTCTATTTCACATTAATTAGAAGCCTGCACTCTAATGTAACAGCCATTTGTTTGTTTTTTTGTAGTACTACTTGCGGCCTGCAGGTGGAGCCAGTATACCCCTTATTTTCCCAACCAGTTGTGTGCACTACTCTAGGTCAGGATGCTTCATGGCTGCATGGTTCCCACCCTGGTACTTATGTTATACCCCGTGCTGGAGACGTAGGATACAGCAATTATTATTATTTTCTAATTTATTGGCCACACCCCAATCCCCACCCCACTTTTTTTTTTTTTTTTTGCATTGTTTCTTTAAGTTCTATGTTGATATAAATTGGGTTGGAATTGGGAGACATTTTGTAAAATTGGTGCTATCCAATTTTTTTTTTTTTGTGTGCCGTAGACCCACCCACAATGATAGCAGTCGGCGCCCGTTTATAAGATGTAACACTAAGCTCCGCCTCTTCCGCTGGGCTAGACCCACCCACAATAATAGCAGCAGCCAACGCCTATTTACAAGATGTAACTTTAAGCCCCGCCTCCTACGCTGGGCTCCAGAGGAGGGAGAAAATGAGCTTGTGATATATCTTCTCAATATCTATGACTGTCAAATTCAAAAGCCTCAAAAGTACATTATTTCTTTATTTGTTCCTTGGTCGAGTATCCCTTTAAGATTGGGATCCAGGGAGACAATCAGTGCATGTCAGATCTTATTATATCAGTTTTTCTGATACATTGCTCCAAAACCCCATACATAGACATATAGTGAAATGATTAATGCTTCGCTACCCGCAGCCACCACTAGAGGGAGCTCAAGAGATCACAGTTCACTGCTCAATGCATTCACCTCTATAATAACACTGTATGCAGTGAGCTCCCTCTAGTGGCCGCAGCCAGGATTTTTCAACTTTTAAAGGGGTTGTCCAAATTTGTACCAAAATTGAGCCGTGACTGCGTCCATATATAGTCAGAGCTATACTTGGTATCTTGGGACAATAAAATGAGCAGTTCCATTTTGATGGAATCACTGGGAGAGACCACAAGTTATCTACTATCCTTTTAGATAGATAATAACTTTGCTGTGATCGGACTAACCCTTTAATACCGTTAAGTTGCCTCCCCGGCAGACTGATGATATAAATCAAAATAACTGATTTGAAAGAAAAAAAAAAAAAAAATGGGGGAGTTGCCCTTTAAATTAACCCTGCACAACCGGTTTTTGCAACTGCCGTCACGCTCAATGCTAATGCCCTCCTTTTTTTTTTTTTTTTTTTTAAATCTAGGTGAGCAGTCTCGTAGGTTGGCACATTGGGCAGAGCGGTGAACCCCGCTGACTTCTCCCTGACCCCCAGGATTAGCTCGCCCAGAATGAGACGCACAAAGCAGATCTGCTACAACATGACCTAGATTAGGACTTGTGAAACCTGTCCTCTGGGATTGTCACTCACACCACAGCTCCCAGGAAACAAATGAATTTGCCATCAAATCCTTTTCATATGTAAATGTTGCGCCTGCTCCTCCGCCTTGTGTCCGGGTATGGAGGGGGCTGCACGACAGGAGGGGGCTGGATCCGGTATTTGTGATCTCAGCCGTCCCTATACTGACTACGGAAATAAAAACATTGGGTGGGTGTGTATGGAAGGGGGGCTCATCGGTAATCCTTACAATTCGATATATGCTGAAATATTGCAGTGATCAAACTAAAAAGAAAAGAAAAACTGTGATTTAAAAAAAGTTTAAAAAAAAGATAAAATAAAGTGTAAAGGGAGTCTATCAGCTCAAATAACTGTACAAACTAAGCACACAGCCTTGTAGGGGACAAAAATTGCACCTTTTAATGGTCTCTGTTTGCAGAAACTGAAGTTTTAATCAGAAATAGTCAGCTTGGCGCTCCCTGGGGGTGGTGCTTGATTTACATAACCCCGCCTCCCTCACTGGTGATTGGCAGAGCTGGCTTGCCTGGAACGAGCACGCTCTGCGCAAAAAGCTCAGGCAAGCCAGTGCTGTCAATCACCAGTGAGGGAGGCGGGGTTATACAAAACCAGTGAATGGAATGATACGCTGAGTCGCTTTTGCCACGCCCATGAGGAGCCAAGCACCCTAATTAGCATATCCATTTCTGCAGAACAGGGATTAGACCTCTAGAGGTGTAATTTTTAAAGGGCTCTGTCCCCTAAAAGGTTGTGATCTTAGTTTATAAGGTCAGTTTGGCATAACTGAAATAGTTTCATAGTTTTAAAAACTTTTTTATGATTTCTATTATTTGCTTTTATTACAATTTTTTTTAAGTCCTCCCCTTAGGGTCGACCTCGGGGTGTAAAGGTTGTGGCCCAAAGGCAAAATTTCTATCAAGGCCCCAACTATCACCGGTTGTTAATAATATTGCTCTTCTCATATGGGCCCCCCTAAGATCCACTTACACCGTGACACCCCTGGGTGTAGTCACTCGTGATGTTTCGTTTTTGGGTGCGCCTCCGGCTCTGACCGGGGGCTGGAACCTTACATCCCCCAATGCCACATTTGGGGTCCAAGTCTATGTTAAGGCTCCTACTTTATTGATGGGGCAGAGGTATTTACTCAACATGTCCTCCCTGCAGTTTTATTTGGACACCGTATCGCACCATTATTTGGGAACACATATGGTCGTAAATGTGGGCAGTGTCAATAGGCTGAACTGTTCCGAATTTGCTGGGACTTTTTTCCATTTTTCCGTTGTACCGAGCCAAAAAGGGGCAAAATTTAAGCAACCCCCCTTAAAAATTAGTAGTTTTTTTGGCAGGATTTGGGTTTGGGACTATCGTATAGTTACTAGGCATCCAACCTGGCATAATAAAGCCAAGTATATATCAACTGTCCTGAATTTGCTGAGACTTTTCCAGAAACTGTTCTTGCTAATTGACGACGTACCGGAACAAAAATGGCCGTTTTTGGTAGAATTTGGGGTCGGGACTAACGTATAGTAACTGGTCATCCAACCTGGCATAATAAAGGCAAATAAACTATCCCGAACTTGCTGGGACTTTTTTTAATTTTTCCGAAAACAGTCCTTGCAAATGGATGGCGTACGGAGCCAAAAAAAAAAAGGCAGAATTGATGTAAATCCTCCCCAAAAATGGTAGCTTTTGGAAAGATTTGGGGGTCGGGACTAATGTGAAGTAACTGGGCAGAATAAAGACAAATCAACTGTTCCCAATTTACTGAGACTTTTTCAGATTTTCTTTGAAAATGTACGTGGTACCGGGACAAAAACAGTGAAAAATTTATGCAAACCCCTCAAAAATTGTTTTTTTTGTTTGTTTTCTTTGCAGGATTTGGGGGTCAGGACTAACGTGTAGTAACTGGGCGTCCAAGCCTGGCGTAATAAAGCCAAATATAAATCAACTGTCCTGAATTAACTGAGACTTTTTTCCGTTTTTCCGGAAACAGTTTTTGCAAATTGATGGTGTACCGAGCCAAAAATTGGAGGAAAGAACGGCCCATTTACTGTAGCATTTGGGGTCGGGACTATCGTATAGTAACTGGGCATCAACCCTGGGGTAATAAAACGGAATAAATCAACTGTTCCCAATTCGCTGAGACTTTTTCCAATTTATGGAAACAGTCCCTGCAAATTTTTGGAGTAACGGGCCAAGAAAAGGTGCAAGATTTATGCAAACCCATTCAAAAATTTTAATTTTTTTTTTGTAGGATTTGGGGTCGGGACTAGTAATTGTGCATCCAACCTGGCATAATAAAGCCAAATATAAATCAACAGTCCTGAATTAACTGAGACTTTCCAGTTTTTCCCGGAAACAGTTCTTGCAAATTGACGGCATAGCGGGCCCAAAAATTGGAGAAAAAAAATGTCCTCCTCCGAAATGGCCATTTTCATTAGGATCTGGGATCATGACCAACGTGTAGTAACTGGGCATCCCACCTGGCGTAATAAAGCCTAAACTGTTCCCAAATTGCAGAGACTTTTTTTTTCCGATTTATGGAAACGGTCCTTGAAAATTGACGGCGTAGCGGGCCAAAAAAAAGGAATAAGATGAGTATTTTTAGTAGTATTTGGGGTCGGGAGTCGGGACTAAAGTGTAGTTATTTTTTCTTTTTTTTCCCCCCCCCAAAAAATATAGACCTTTTTTAATATAATAAATTTGGTAGCCCGGACCGGAGTGTCTCTTCCCGTTTCGCCCCGGACTCGCCGCGTAACGGCTTCGTTTGATCTCTGCTCTTGGAGCCAGTTAGACAGATTACAGCCAAACCAGGTTAACCTTGTCAGTCTCAGCAGGACGGCTGAACCTTAAGAGGCGCTTGAATGCGGCGCGCCGCCGTTAGTGAAACAGACCCCGGGAATGAAAAAGCCATCTGCAGCTTGTGCGACAAAGGGACTCTCAGAGCGCGATCCAAAGCAAACAGCTCAGCGGCGGATGACTCCGACCACTGTTCCCGCCGCTGCCACTACATCTTGGCTCAATGTGCCACTTCATAAACGAGGCATTTAGCCGGGCGGCGGAGGCAAGCCGGTGACTGATAGGAGAGGGCAGTCCAGGAGATTCAGTATTGAGAGCAGACGAGGGGTGGTCGGGGGGCTGGCAGCGGCGGCGGGGAGGGGGATACGTTCGACTGTGGCATTTAACCCACGATGAAGCTACGGGGATTATTCCTCTCTCTATGTGGAAAATGTGATCTACGTATCGGAAGCAGCCAGATTAAATCCAGACAAATCTCTTGGCAGCGAGCCGACGGCACACATCTCGCTGCCTGCACTTGTGAAAACGCCTCTGGAAACCGTGTTATTACTAGAGTCAAATTCCTTTAATCCGGATTGGGTCATACCAGATTATCAGATGTTTTGTATTGTCTGATTCGAAATAAAAGAATTAAAAAAAAATTTAAATTTTTTTTTTTTTTTTTTACCATTCAACATTTTCAGTTTTAATTGGCACTATATGGCGGTATTATTCGTGAACCGAATTGCTACTATCTGTTGCTGCATGATTTGGAGACTTTTTGTGCTTTACCATCAGTTGTTTGACATTTATTAAATTTTCACTATATGGCGCCATTATTTATGGACCGAATTGCAGTACTATGTGAACACCGCACGGCATTATTGTGCTGCTGCATAATTTGGAGGCTTTTTGTGCTTTACCATCGGTTGTATATGACATTTATTAAATTTGCACTATATGGCGGCATTATTTATGAACCGAATTGCAGTACTATGTGGGCACCGCACGGCAGTATTGTGCTGCTGAATAATTTGGAGGCTTTGTCCGCTTTACCATCGGTTGTATATGACATTTATTACATTTTCACTATATGACGGTATTATTTATGAACCGAATTGCGGTACAATGTGGGCACCGCACGGCAGTATTGTGCTGCTGAATAATTTGGAGGCTTTGTCCGCTTTACCATCGGTTGTACATGACATTTATTACATTTTCACTATATGGCGGTATTATTTATGAAACGAATTGCGGTACTATGTGGGCACCGCACGGCAGTATTGTGTTGCTGCATAATTTGGAGGATTTTTGTGCTTTACCATCGGTTGTATATGACATTTATTAAATTTGCACTATATGGCGATATTAGTTATGAACCGAATTGCAGTACTATGTGGGCACCACACGGCAGTATTGTGTTGCTGCATAATTTGGAGGCTTTTTGTGCCTTACCATCGGTTGTATATGACATTTATTAAATTTGAATTATATGACGGTATTATTTATGAACTTAATTGCAGTACTATGTGAACACCGCACAGCAGTATTGTGCTGCTGCATAATTTTGGGGCTTTTTGTGCTTTACCATCGGTTGTATATGACATTTATTAAATTTGCACTATATGGCGGTGTTATTTATGAACCGAATTGCAGTACTCTGTGGGCACCGTACAGCACTATTGTGTTGGCTGTTTAAGCAAGTATTATTTGTTTGCTGTACAATTTAGGGGCTACTTTGTGCATTATTGTATCGGTTGTACATGACATTATTAGTGTTATTATTGACACCATATGGCGGTATTAATTGTGAACTGAATGCAAGACTTTTGTTGGCTGTTGAAAAGAGTATTATTTATTACAATTTTTAGGCACAGTTGTGCAGTATCACGTCAGTTGCATATGACATTTTTGGATTTGCACCATATGGCGGTATTATTTAGACAAAAGTAATGACGAATAAGTAGTGTATCTTTTAAAAAAAATTGCGTAATTCAGCACTTTGTTCCATAAAAATCAAAACATTTAGTACTTCCATAATTGCTCCATAAACGCCAGAAAAAAATGTAGAATCATGTTGGTCGTTTGACATTATTGGATTTGCACTATACTGCGGTATTATTTGGGCTAAAATTATGAAAAATAATTAGTATATGCCAAAAAAATGACATTCTGCACTTTGTTCTATAGAAGCCACAAAAATTATTTTAGAGTCATGTTCGTTGTACAGTACAGACCAAAAGTTTGGACACACCTTCTCATTTAAAGATTTTTCTGTATTTTCATGACTATGAAAATTGTACATTCACACTGAAGGCATCAAAACTATGAATTAACACATGTGGAATTATATACTTAACAAAAAAGTGTGAAACAACTGAAATTATGTCCTATATTCTAGGTTCTTCAAAGTAGCCACCTTTTGCTTTGATGACTGCTTTGCACACTCTTGGCATTCTCTTGATGAGCTTCAAGAGGTAGTGATTTTTATATATATATGTGTGTGTGTGTATATATATATGTATGTGTATATATATATATGTATGTGTATATATATATATGTATGTGTATATATATATATATATATATATATATATATATATATATATATATATATATATATATATATATATATATATATATATATATATATATATTCTCACAGTTCAGCACTTTGTTCCATAAAAGTCAGAAAAATTTAGTATCGTTAAGGCGTTATTATATTTGCACTATATGGCGGTATTATGTGGGCTAATATGGTGAAAAATAATTAGTGTATCTTAAAAAGATGCCGTAATTCGTCACTTTCTTCCATATAAACCAGGTCCTATATGATATTATTGACTTTGCACTACATGGCGGTATATGCACCATTATGTGGGCACCTTGCAGTTGACTGGTTAAAAGTGGGTTATTTGGTTGCTGCACAGTTTGGCGGCTCTTTTGTGCATTACTGTTTCAGTTGTATATGCCATTATTGCATTTCCATTATACGGTGGTATTATTTGGCCTACATGATGAAAAATATTTAGTGTGTCTTAAAAAAAAATGCCATAATTTAGCAGTTTGTTCCATAAAGTCCCGCAAAAATATTTTGGTATCATTTTAGTTCATATGACATTAATAATCTTGCACTATGCGGCGGTATTATTTGGTCTAACATTCTAAAAAATAATTTGGTCTCATGTCGGTCATATATAATGTTATTGATTTTGCGCTATATGGCGGTGATATTTGTAACTGGAACTGCAGTATGATGTGGGTGTCCTACGGCAGTATTATGTTGGCTGCTTAAGATAGTATTATTTGGTTGCTGCATAAATCTGGGGCTCTTTTGTGCATTATTCTGCTTGTAAATTATACAATTGGACTTGCGCTATACGACAGTATTATTTGTGCTAAAATGATGAAAAATCATTTATTGTATCATAAAAAATACCGCAATCCAGTACTTTGTACTATGAAAGCAAGAATCATATTGGTCGTTTATCGCATTTGCACCATAGGGCAGTAGCATTATTTGGGCTAAAATTATTTAAAACCAAGTGTATCATGTCGCTCGTAACTGACATTATTGACTTCGCACTATATGGCGGTATTATTTGTAAACTGAATTGCAGCATTACGTGGGCACTCTACGGCAGTATTTTATTGGCTGCTTAAGAGAGTATCATTTGGTTGCTGCATCATTTTTGGTCACCATTTTGCATGATCATGTTTCTAATGTAAATTACGTGATTGACTTTGTACTATATGGCGGTATTATTTGTAAAGTGAATTGCAGTATTATGTGGGCACCACACGATAGCATTTTATTGGCTGTTTAAGACAGTATTATTTGATAGCTGCATTATTTTTGGCCTCTTTTGTGGTCGATTGTATGTGATATTAATGGATTTGCACTATGTGGCGGTATTATTTGGGCTAAAATACTGAAAAATAATTTCATGTATCTTTAAAAAAATACCGCAATGCAGCACTTTGTTCCATAAAACCTGGAAAAATAATTTTAGTATATTGTCAGTTGTGTGTGACATGATTGACTTTGCACTATATGGCGGTATTATCTAGGCTAAAATTATGATTAAGTGTCCAAAGTTTGCTGGTGTAAATAAAAGGGCCCAACTTCCTTAAGATATATGACCGATATATTGCTGTGCTGGGTACCACCATAGTGTTTTGAGGGGATTTGACTAGCAGACCCCCTTCTGTCTGTGACATCCATATACCGTATTGGGGTTGAGGTCAGTAGACAACTAACATTTTATGACCAACAAGTCATTTCATGTTCGCTCCGTGTTAATGCCGTGCCGCCACTTGTTCCTGGTCATCATGGCTCCTCCATATGGGCGCTGTTCTTGCATCCATACGTTTTTACTTATGTCATGAAGATCAGCTTTCGAGGCCCAGCGGAGCTTCTGTCTCCCCCAGCTGTTCGCTCTCAGTCGATGACTACTCCAACACCTGTTGAGAAAGTGGAAAGATGTGACTGAGGACTTCTGTTCCAACTCCTGATTTTGAATGTACTGATGCATTTTATTTTTATTTTTTGAGAGGTAGGTTTTTTTTTTTTTCACTTTTGGGGGGATACAAACGCTGACCGGCTGCTATTTTGCTGAATTCTTTTGATGGTCGGAAAGGAGTTAAAAAATAATAAACAGTTACACTCGCCTATTCACAAGGCCGCCCATCACCTCTCCTGCCGCCGCAGGTACTGGCCTAATTTTTCAATCTTCACTTCCAATTTTCTGGCCTTCAATCTTTAGATCTTACAGTCTTTGCATCTTAGTCAGTGCCACTCGAGGCCTAAAAGACTGGGAGCTGGAAGATCCTCCAAACCGAAGGGCAAAAGATCGGGCCAGCACCTGCGGAGGCAACAGGTAAGGGGCGAACCTAAGAATATAATCTATTTTTTTTTTTCTTTTTTTTTTGGGGTGGATACAAACGCTGACCGGCTGCCATTTTGCTGAATTCTTTTGACGGTCGGAAAGGAGTTAAAAAAATAATACAGTTATACTCGCCTATTGCTAAGGCCGCCCATCAACTCTCCTGCCGCCGCAGGTACTAGCCTAATTTTTCAATCTTCACTTCCAATTTTCTGGCCTTCAATCTTTAGATCTTACAGTCTTTGCGTCTTAGTCAGTGCCACATGAGGCCTAAAAGACTGGATACCGGAAGATCCTCCAAACTGAAGAGAAAAAGATCGGGCCAGTACCTGCGGAGGCAACAGGAAAGGGGCGAACCTAAGAATATAGTAATTTTTTCTCATTTTTTTTACCTCTTTTTTGACCCCCTGGTTATTATTCTTTGGAGTCTTGAGAGGCCTCAGAGTATAATAAATGTCTTTTTTGGCGCACTTTTCTTTTATGGTGAATCAGTTCAGTCCAAATTTTTCATATTTCGTTCATCTCTATTGCTAACAGTGTGCTAGAGCAGTCCCTCAAATTAGACTGTAAAAAGGACAGGGCTTGGCAAAACCATACCCCTAAAGTGGACCATTTTTTATTTTTCTAGGGGCGGGGCCTAAAGGTCCTGAATTTTGCCTCGTTCGTATTGGTCATTGAATGCACCCTCTGTGTAATTGGGAGATTTTTCACGGTAAGATGATCCTCGAATGGCCCGTAGCATAAGTTATCAAGAAGTAAGACAGACGGAGAAGGGAGCATGACTGCAGAATCGAGCAGGGCTTGTTTACAGTCATGGAAACACATAGATGTGCATAGGAGCTGTATGCACAAAACTGCGTTTTTTCTTTTTGCTTTCAAATTAAGATTCTTAGCAAAGTTTCTTCATTTTATTTTTAGATGTATCGATAGCTGCAAATGTAAAACAAAGATTAAGATTGATTGAAAGTTATGGGAAAAGTTAAGTATGAAACGCGTCGATACGTCAATTAGGTCCTGACATGAGAATCCATAGGCATAATAATCTATAATCTGCTGACCGAGGACTCGTCAGTCAGGCACTATCTAGGGGGCATTGTGAAATCATGTATTTAACACTGAGGACCCCATGTCAGACTACACGTTATTAAATTGATGGACAATTTGTCAAGAAACTTAAAGGGCCCTGTCACTTGGTCATATGTAGTCAGTTTTTGCTTTTCTTTTATTCCCACCGTCCCCCTGAGTGTTCTGCTTTTCCTTCTTTTTAATCCCCCATTTGGTTCCAGAGATATGAGCCTTTTTATTTAGTGCTTGGGGGCGTGTCTTTACGCTGTTTTGCATAATTACAGTGTGAGCTCCGCCCCCTTGGGGAATGATCATAAAAACACGGGCGTAACAATCAGAGGGTGCAACCATGACCGTGGAGGAAGGTGGTTTGCCGACGTCAACTACTTTTCCAGCTCGTGCGTTATCAGAATGCAACAGTTGAAAAGTATTGCAGCCCGAAGAGACAGCAGCTCCCTGCACCGCGATAGCTCTCTGCACCGCGATAGCTCCCTGCACCGCGATAGCTCCCTGCACCATGATAGCTCCCTGCACCGTAATAGCTCCCTGCACCATGATAGCTCCCTGCACCGCGATAGCTCCCTTCACCGCGATAGCTGCCTGCACCACGATAGCTCCCTGCACCGCCATAGCTCCCTGCACCGCCATAGCTCCCTGCACCGTCATAGCTCCCTGCACCGCCATAGCTCCCTGCACCGTAATAGCTCCCTGCACCGCCATAGCTCCCTGCACCGGAGGGATTCTTTACTGTTAGGGCAGTGAGAATCTGGAATTGCTTGCCTGAGGAGGTGGTGATGGCGAACTCAGTCGAGGGGTTCAAGAGAGGCCTGGATGTCCTCCTGGAGCAGAACAATATTGTATCATACAATTATTAGGTTCTGTAGAAGGACGTAGATCTGGGGATTTATTATGATGGAATATAGGCTGAACTGGATGGACAAATGTCTTTTTTCGGCCTTACTGTTATTATGTTACCGTAATAGTAATTTATCCCCTTTCTGTGGTTTATTGGTGTATTCGTTTTAGTATATCAGACTTGTTCAGTAACAATATGCTGATATTTGTTATTTTGTAACTGTATTACTCCTCTGTAGACGTCATCCGGCCAACATGCTGGTGGGGGCCCAGGTGTGAATTTTGCGCCAGGGGCCCATAGGACTCTGTTTAGGCCTTTGCTGGAATTGTATGGAGGATTCTAAACCATCAAAAAACATAAAACTTATGGAAGCGGCGGCAATGAATTGAGAGTAAAAATTGGCCATTTTTGACCTAGCGCCAGGTCCAGCGGCACCGGACACTGATTCGGCGAGAACCTTTGCCCTGAACTCCCAATTTCTCAGCCTGATCCCTGCCGGTTGGCGCCTCTTTTTTAGGTTGTTAACCTTCGGCTTGCTTCCATTGAACTGTTGAGGCTGTAGATAAAGTGGCGGTAATCGTACGGAGACCCGACTCTCGGCGCGGGGGGATTGCGAGCAGCTCATTCAATGAGAACATTAAGACCGAAAGATCCATGTAAACACTTTCGAGACGGTGAATGAGATTTTCCCAGCCGAGCCGATCGCTATCTATATTCCCCAGCAAAGACTCGATGGATCAGTCAGACAAAGTGGAGGGGAAAAAAAAAAAAAATGAACTAGAAGCCATTTTTATTTGTCGGTATAAATGAGATCGTTTAGCTTAATGAGTTCCCAGCTTAATTAGCAGTAATTATCCCAACATGGGAGTAATATCAGGGCAGGGATTGCGGAGTCCTATATTTAGATAGATCTCTAATTGTCGTTACAGTTTTGTAATTACTCCATGTTTACAAGCCTCAGCCTCAACAAGCGTTTGTTTTACGTCTGATTAAACAGGGAGCCCGACAGCCTGGAGCAGGGCGTGATTTGTAACCTAAGAAGCGTGATTGCTTCCATATCCTCCTGGAGAGTGTTTGCACACAGTGGCAGGCGCTGCGTCCGTACACAGGAGCGCAACCACTAGTTACAGCCATTACCCGAACCGCGTCGCCAGCCCCGGGGACGGTGTCAATTCATTTCACACTGAGCATTACGCTCAACACTAAAAACACCATCACAATTAGCACCCTATTAACGAACGGCGCACTGCAGCCGTAAACTACAAGACGGCGGCGACCAGGCCCGACACTACAGCAAGGGGATTAATATTACCATGAGCGACAAAATATCAGGCCCTGATTCACCCTCATTTTACCACTATAATATGTATTCCTATACACAAGAATACAACTACTGTAATACTGCCCTTATGTACACGAATATAATTACTATAATACTGTCCCTATGTACAAGAATATAACTACTATAATACTGCCCCCTATGTACAAGAATATAACTACTATAATACTGCTCCTATATACAAGAATATAACTACTATAATACTGCTCCCTATATACAAGAATATAACTACTATAATACTGCCCCTATGTACAAGAATATAACTACTATAATACTGCCCTTATGTACACGAATATAATTACTATAATACTGCCCTTATGTACAAGAATATAACTACTATAATACTGCCCCTATGTACAAGAATATAACTGCTATAATACTGCCCCTATGTACAAGAATATAACTACTATAATACCGCTCCTATGTACAAGAATATAACTACTATAATACTGCTCCTATGTACAAGAATATAACTACTATAATACTGCCCCTATGTACAAGAATATAACTACTATAATACTGCCCCTATGTACAAGAATATAATTACTATAATACTGCCCTTATGTACAAGAATATAACTACTATAATACTGCCCCTATGTACAAGAATATAACTGCTATAATACTGCCCCTATGTACAAGAATATAACTACTATAATACTGCCCCTATGTACAAGAATATAACTACTATAATACTGCCCCTATGTACAAGAATAGAACTACTGTAATACTGCCCCTATGTACAAGAATATAACTACTATAATACTGCTCCTATGTACAAGAATATAACTACTATAATACTGCTCCTATGTACAAGAATATAACTACTATAATACTACCCCCTATGTACAAGAATATAGCTACTATAATACTGCCACTATGTACAAGAATGTAACTACTATAATACTGCCACTATGTACAACAATATAACTACTATAATACTGCCCCTATGTACAACAATATAACTACTATAATACTTCCCCCTATGGACAAGAATATAGCTACTATAATAAAGCCCCTGTGTACAAGAAGATAACTACTATAATACTGCTCCTAGGTACAAGAATATAACTACTACAATATTGCCCCCTATGTACAGGAATATAACTACTATAATACTGTCCCTATGTACAAGAATATAACTACTATAATACTGCTCCTATGTACAAGAATATAACTACTATAATACTGCTCCTATGTACAAGAATATAATTACTATAATACTGCTCCTATGTACAAGAATATAACTACTAGAATACTGCCCCTGTGTACAAGAATATAACTACTATAATACTGCCCCTTATGTACAAGAATATTACTATAATACTGCCCCCTATGTACAAGAATATAACTACTATAATACTGCCCCCTATGTACAAGAATATAACTACTATAATACTGTCCCTATGTACAAGAATATAACTACTATAATACTGCCCCTATGTACAAGAATATAACTACTATAATACGGCTCCTATGTACAAGAATATAACTACTATAATACTGCCCCTGTGTACAAGAATATAACTACTATAATACTGCCCCCATATGTACAAGAATATAACTACTATAATACTGCCCCCTATGTACAAGAATATAACTACTATAATACTGTCCCTATGTACAAGAATATAACTACTATAATACTGCTCCTATGTACAAGAATATAACTACTTTAATACTGCTCCTGTGTACAAGAATATAAGTACTACTAGATGGTGGCCCGATTCTAACGCATCGGGTATTCTAGAATATGTATGTATCTATGTATATAACAGCCACATAGTATATAGCACAGGCCACGTAGCATATAGGAGTACTACGTGGCCTGTGGTATATACCATGTGGCTGCTATATACATCTATATATATGAGGCATCGTGATTACTCGCTGCACAGCAGCTCCGCCCCCACCACATCACACATAATACCGCCCCCACCCCACTACCACATACAATCCCGCCCCACCACATCACCACACACAATCCCGCCCCCCCACCACATCGCCACACACAATCCCGCCCCCACCACATCACCTCACATAATCCCGCCCCCCAACACATCACCTCACATAATCCCGCCCCCCAACACATCACCACACACAATCCCGCCCCCCCAACCCATTACCACACACAATCCTACCCCCCCACCACACATAATCTTGCCCCCACCACATCACCACACACAATCCCGCCCCACCACATTACCACACATAATCTTGCCCCCACCACATCGCCACACACAATCCCGCCCCCCCACCACATCGCCACACATAATCCCGCCCCCCAACACATCACCACACATAATTCCGCCCCCCACCCCATTACCACACATAATCCTGCCCCCCCACCCCATTACCACGCATAATCCCGCCCCACCACCACACATAATCTCGCCCCCACCACATCACCACACATAATCCCTCCCCCTACCACATTACCACACACAATCCCGCCCCAACACATCCCTACACATAATCCCGCCCCTCCCCCACACATAATCCCGCCCCTCCCCCACACATAATCCCACCCCTCCACCACATCAACACACATAATCTCGCCCCCACCACATCACCACATATAATCCCACCCCCACCACATTACCACAGATAATCCCCCCACCACATTACCACACATAATCTCGTCCCCCCACCACATTACCACACACAATCCCGCCCCCACCACATCACCACACATAATCCCGCCCACCCACCACATCACCACACACAATCCCGCCCCCCACCACATCACCACATATAATCCCGCCCCTCAACCCATTACCACACAATCCCACCCCCACCACATCGCCACACATAATCCCACCCCCACTACATTACCACACATAATCCCGCCCCCACCACATCACCACACACAATCCCGCCCCCCCACCACATCACCACATATAATCCCGCCCCTCAACCCATTACCACACATAATCCTGCCCCCCACCACATTACCACACATAATCCCACCCCACACATTACCACACGAGGCTCCGCCCCCCACATTACCACACAAGGCTCTGTCCCCACACATTACCACACGAGGCTCCGTCCCCACACATTACCACACGAGGCTCCATCCCCCCACATTACCACACGAGGCTCTGTCCCCACACATTACCACACGAGGCTCCGTCCCCACACATTACCACACGAAGCTCCGCCCCCCCACATTACCACATGAGGCTCCGTCCCCACACATTACCACACGAGGCTCCGTCCCCCCACATTACCACACGAGGCTCTGTCCCCACACATTACCACACGAGGCTCTGTCCCCACACATTACCACACGAGGCTCCGTCCCCACACATTACCACACGAGGCTCCGTCCCCACACATTACCACACGAAGCTCCGCCCCCCCACATTACCACACGAGGCTCCGTCCCCACACATTACCACACGAGGCTCTGTCCCCACACATTACCACACGAGGCTCTGTCCCCACACATTACCACACAAGGCTCCGTCCCCACACTGTTATTAATTTCATTTTAAGTTAATTTTCCACCTGCGTAAGCGCTATTGAATGTTGTCATTATTTACTTTAATCACCAGCAGCGTTAATTACGGTAGATGGCAATGAGCGTGCCGAGCGTTAGCTGGCTGGAAACAGCTAGTACATACATATTGTAGAATTCCCGATGCATTAATATAGGCCACGCAGTAAATAACACGTAGTATATAGCAGCCATGCAGTATATAGCAGCCACACAGTATATAACACAGCCGACGTAGTATGCAATACTGGCCACATAACATATAACACAGCCCACGTAATATATAGCACAGCCCACATAGTATATAACACTGCCCACGTCGTATATAGCAGCCATGTAATATATAACGCAGCCCACGCAGTATATAACACTGGCCACGTAATGTATAGCACAGCCCACGCAGTATAGAACACAGCCCACATAGTATCTAACACTGGCCAGGTAGTATATAGCAGCCACGCAGTATATAACACAGCCCACGTAGTATTTAGCAGTGTGGGCACCATATCCCTGTTAAAAAAAATAATTAAAATAAAAAAGTTATATACTCACCCGCCGGCGGGATCCAGAATATACAAGAGTACAAGAATATAACTACTATAATACTGCCCCTATATACAAGAATATAACTACTATAATACTGCCCCTATATACAAGAATATAACTACTATAATACTGCTCCTATGTACAAGAATATAACTACTATAATACTGCTCCTATATACAAGAATATAACTACTATAATACTGCCCCCTATATACAAGAATATAACTACTATAATACTGCCCCTATATACAAGAATATAACTACTATAATACTGCTCCCCATGTACAAGAATATAACTACTATAATACTGCTCCTATGTACAATAATATAACTACTATAATACTGCTCCTATGTACAAGAATATAACTACTATAATACTGCTCCTATGTACAAGAATATAACTACTATAATACCATCCCTATGTACAAGAATATAACTACTATAATACTGCTCCTATGTACAAGAATATAACTATTATAATACCACTACTGTGTACAGGAATGTAACTACTATAATACTGCTCCTATGTACAAGGATATAACTACTATAATACTGCTCCTATGTACAAGAATATAACTACTATAATACCATCCCTATGTACAAGAATATAACTACTAGAATACTGCTCCTATGTACAAGAATATAACTACTAGAATACTGCTCCTATGTACAAGAATATAACTACTATAATACTGCTCCTATGTACAAGAATATAACTACTATAATACTGCTCCTATGTACAAGAATATAACTACTATAATAATGCTCCTATGTACAAGAATATAACTACTATAATACTGCCGCTATGTACAAGAATATAACTACTATATTACTGTTCCTATGTACAAGAATATAACTACTATAATACTGTTCCTATGTACAAGAATATAACTACTATAATACTGCCCCCTATGTACAAGAATATAACTACTATAATACTGCCCCCTATGTACAAGAATATAACTACTATAATACTGCCCCTATATACAAGGATATAACTACTATAATACTGCCCCTATATACAAGGATATAACTGCTATAGTACAACATCATATATCACTGAGCATTATGTACATTGGGGAGGGGCTTACAGCTGTCGTCTACTGGTCTTTGCATTTCTTCCTTATTTCTTCACTTTTTGTTATTCTGTCTTACAGTCACTTTCCTTTTTTTTATGAGTTTGATCCTATATTCTTTGCCGCACACTAGAGACCGATTTACACCGCTCTCACATTGTGCTTCTTTCTGGTGGCACAAAATAATTGGCTGACCCCTGACAGGTGACATTTGCTGTAGAAAGGGAGCATCGTGTGCCGCGTGTTCCATTAGAAAGCTGACATTTCGCTTTTTATCTAAGAATTAAAAAAGAAACAAAACATCCCCGGCAATCCAAGTAGATGTTAACACCGGCTTCGAAACGGAGGCACTCAAAGCTTCCCTAACCAAGAAGGTCCCGGGGGGCTTTCTATATCTCTTCCTCATTATTCTTATATAATTAACTGGCTTTAGAGGGGGCGTCCATTTTACAGTGGTTTCCAGTTCAGATCGGAGGACCAAACGCAACTATAGCTATTGATTTCAATGCATGCTCTGTAATTCTCTGTTTAGCCTGTAGAGGTGCTGTGGGATCAGCAAGAGTCGCATCTATCACCCTTCTTGGCACTTTTAAGGGTCCATACCCTAAAATAATGGGACACTGTCTGAGGATCCATGGCTAGCAGTCACAAGACCACATCTGCCATGAAAAACTAAAACTAAAATCCCTTTAATTGTTTTACCTTTAAGAATGCGAGTAGCGAGTGAGCCTGTCACACATTGTCATGGCTTTGGTCCCGCATACCGATTCTTCATAACTGTGTGTGTATGAAATCCAACATTTCCATGTTGTGCTGAACGGCGGATCTGCATGAATTTACTATTAAACCCGTTATCTGTTTCTATGGCAACCACCGGCCCAGAAGATTTATTAACAAATTATAGCAAGAAAAGCTTCCTATCTCCAAAGAAATGACAGCACGGTAGTCAACCCAACGGCAGAAGAAGCCACAAGGTGGACACGGAAGAGATCAGAGACGCTCATAAGCACAGCTATATACTGAAGGCAAAAAAATACATGAGAAACAACAAAGCGGCAACATGGAGGCCGAATACTGAGGGGAACCGAAAACTTGGCCATCTCAGAAGTGTCTGTAGAGGGGTTCTCTGCCGTCACCAATCCCTACTTCATGTCTACCAACTCTGATGGACAGGAAAGCCTCATCCCCAACCCATCCGGGCCGTTAGATGTGCAGACACAAACATGGTGCCCCCCGGAAGACGATTAGTGTTACCACACATAGTAATACCCTTCTATGATCGCTATACAGTATGAAGTCCCCACAATGCCACTACACGTAGTATTATCCTTCAAAGATGCCCTCCCACACGGATTCATGCCCCCAAAGTGTCTTCTTACACACACAGTAACATGCCGCTACACATAATACCTACACAGTGCCTCTACACACCATGGTGCTCCCTCCCAGGCAGTATGATGCCCTCATCCACAGTGCTCTGCCTATAGTGATGCCCTCATAGACCGTGAAATGCCCCAGATTGCCTTTCCACACAGTATGATTCCCCCACTCATGCACAATGCTGCCCTGTCACACAGTGCTAGGCCTCAGAGTAACTTTCCTACACAGTATGATACCTCCACCCACGCAGTATGATGCCCTCACCCACACAGTATGATACCCTCACCCACACAGTATGATGCCTCCACCCATGCAGTATGATGCCCTCTCCCACAGTGCTATGCTTTATAGTGATGCCCTCATAGACCGTGTTATGCCCCAGATTGCCTTTCCACACAGTGTGATTCCACCACTCATGCACAATGCTGCCCTGTCACACAGTGCTAGGCCTCAGAGTAACTTTCCTACACAGTATGATACCTCCACCCACGCAGTATGATGCCCTCACCCACGCAGTATGATGCCCTCTTACACACTGTTATGCCCCAGATTACCTTTCTACACAGTATGATGCCCTCACCCACACAGTATGATGCCCTCACCCACACAGTAGGATACCCTCATCCACACAGTATGATACCCTCATCCACACAGTATAATGCCCTCACCCACACAGTATGATACCCTCATCCCCACAGTTTGATGCCCTCACCCTCAGTGATACCCTCACCCACACAGTATGATACCCTCACCCACACAGTATGATGCCCTCACCCACACAGTATGATGCCCTCACCCACACAGTATGATGCCCTCACCCACACAGTATGATGCCCTCTCACATAGTGCGATGCCCAATAGTGCCTTTCTTCACAGTATCATGCTTTCCCAGATAGTTTATTCCCCCACATTGAAAGCCACATAGTATGCTTCCTCACTCAGTATGATGCCACCAGAGCCTCCCCTCCTAGTATGATACCTCCATACACAGAATGATGACCCCTCCGTGCCTCCCCAAATATTGCAATGCCCCCACACACAGAAAGAATCCCCATCCAGTGCCTCCCCACGCATAAAATGCCCTACACACATAATGATTCCTCATTAAGCTGCACAGCCACCTACATTTGTCTCCATAGTGCCTCCTCCCATACACAGTATGATGCCTCCACAGTGCCCCTACACATTGTGATGCTTTACTTGAACCCCCCACACACAGTATGATTGCCCACATTGCCCCATTTCAAATTCAGATGCTCAGACAATGCCACCACTGTACCTTCCTTACATATTGAAGCACCCACAGTGCCTCTCATACATGCCCCCTCAAATGGTATAACTTCACAGTGCCTGTCCGCATAGTATGATGCCACCACTGTGCCTCCCACACAGTATAATACCCCCACAGCTCCCCCACACCATATGATGCCTCTACAGTGGTACACTACACACAGTTTGGTGTCCCCCTCTCATCTAGCATGGTGCTTCTTCAGTAGAGTTCACAGGAAAATGAAGAAAAAAAAATAGACTTCCTACATCGAGCCTTAGACAGCAAAGGTGAATGGTGGAGCACGGAGCAGACGGCTCTGCACTCCACTATTATGAACGCCAACTGTATCTGTTTCCTAAATATGCAGATATAGTTCAAAGAGAGATATGACGCCCAACTCCCAAGACAGAGGGACAGCTTCTTAAATCAAGGTTTGTCCTGTTGGATCTGGGATGGTTCACTTCAGAGACATGCTACTTTTTAAAAATGCCCCTTAGCCATAAGATGATCACAAATTATGCCCCCCACCCCACACATACATATCAACACCACTAGGGACACTCCAGGTATTAGCTTTGAGATCTGTGAGGAAATATAAATGTTTGATTAATTTGAGAACTAGGCCAATTATATGGCATGCATCGTTACCAACTCTCCGAAATGGGTAGGATTTAGCCAAAACTGCTCCCTTTCTCAGGTGGGCCAGGTGCATTACAGAGAGGGGTAGAGTAAGTTCCTGGGAGGAGCAAGGCTTAAACTTCTCCAAACAATGTTGGTTACCATGGGCATGAAGGCAGATTGTTTGCCACATACTCTCCATGATCATCATCTGCTAGTATAGTCTGACAGGTGGTTGGTGAAATCGTTAATAAGAGCGATCAGGCACACTAGTGATCGCCCACTTTCTGGTAGAAACTTATGTGAATTCCAAGTTATAGCTGCAGGATCACATGATACAAATGTTTATATGGGGCTTGACCTGAAACTGTAATTAATCACTCAACTAAACTTGGTGATGTATTTCTGTACTGTCAGTGGTTCTGGTGTTGTATCCATGTACTGATGGTAATCCTAGTCTTGTATTTCTGTTCTGATTGTGGTTTTGGTGCTGTATTTTTGTATTGATAATGGTCCTAGTGATGTATTCATGTATTGATAATGGCTTTATCACTGTATTCATGTACTGATGGTAGTTACAATATTGTACACCTGTAGAAATTCATTTTGTGCTTCATGTTAAAACTGAAAAATCCTCAAAACTTAGTTTTGAGATTGAGGAGAATTTGGTTGAATTTCTCCTTAGTTTCTGATCCAAAAAGTGGTAGTTTGGCTCTGTTCACACATAATTTTTTTTTTTAGCAGAAATTCTGCAAGTCCTTCTTTAATACATAATCTGAACTAAGTTTTGAGTATTTATGTACTGATGGTGGTTTTGGTAATGTACTCTTGTAAGTACCCCTTTCCATTTTTTTTCAGACCTTGGGATTTGTTCAATATCACAATGTGGCCCTTGGACCAAAAAATGTTGTACACCCCTAATGTATGCCCAGTTTTGCAGAGGCTTCCTGCAATCAGCCAATCATAAGATACTTGCATGTAGCTATCTCTTTCTGCACCAATGTGAGTTCTGTCAAGGAGAAGCGATCTGTCACTGATCAGGTCTGAGGGCAAATAGTGGAAGATCTAGAATTAGAAGACTGGACACTTTGGAATCAGGAACCCGAATGTGAAGCTGCTCGAGAGCTCCAGTAGGGCCAAAATAGATCTGTAGTATTGTCTCTGAATTCCATTCTTTTTAGATACTCTCACTCTGAGTCAGTTCTTTAGGTCACATGGTGGCCCACATCTGAGACATCTACTTCACTATCGGGGAAAGGATGGTCTATATTGGGAACCTTTTCAATACCATATTCTATAATGGGGACTGGCATTCTCTGGTCGGTGGTTCCCCATTCTTTCCATATGCATTGGCTCACAAACTACTCAAGCTTACGTCTCAAAGAAGAACATGTTCTTCACGGTCTCCTGCTGTTGGCATAAATGTATTTCAGTTGAAAGTAAAAACATTCTTAAAGGATTTTTTCCAGCTTTGAAATGATATAACTGAACAGTTCTGTTATTAGTTCACCACAATGTATCAGGCTGGGTTGTAGGCTTTTTTTAGTTCATAGAATATTGCCTACAACTTGGGGAGGAATAGAAATTTTGAGCCAAATTTATAAGAGGTGTCACGCCAGTATTCTGGTATAAAAATCTTGGAAAAGTCACAATTTTTGCGCAACTTGAGGCTGTGCTAAAATTTTGCAACTTTTGGCGTTCTCACAACATTTTCACCCATCTACGATAAAGTGAGAGAGAGACATGGCGAATACAGCTCATTAAATTCATGATGAGCGGAAGTGTTCGCTACTCCGCAAATTTTACGTCAGCGGGTGCACACGGAGGTGCTAGACATTTGTTCTGATTTATGAGCAGGCGTGAATAATGGCAGTCTTGAGGTATCGGGGCCATAGGGCTGGAGTACGATTTGAGGAGCAGGGTTGCTATGCCCCCGTCCCGCCCCAGAGCTGGTCAAAAATGGTATGAAAACGCCAAAAGTCACAAAATTTGAACGCAGCCGCAAGTTGTTCCAAAATTTTGCAACTTTTCAAAGACTTCTTATGTCAGACTACTAGGGTAAAAGCTTTAATGAGTTGGACCCATAAAATTTATTAGAAAGTTGTAAAACTTTTTGCTAGAAAATCGTGTAACCGACTATCATCGAAATAGGATGACATTGGGGGGGAATCTTGACTTGGGCAAAGACTTCCCATCTAGGACAAACATTGGCTGGGAACTTGAAGGCCAAGACTAGATCCTGGGACAGCCCTGGTTACATGCTCGGTTGGGTTTCTGCTGCCCATGTCTGAAGTTTAGGTCAGGTTGGTTGTTTTAGGATTAGGTTACTGGCTGAGACAAGCCGGCTGCTGGAGGAATGTGAGCAGTTTATTGAAAGAATGTCCCGGGAGACACCAGAAGTAAACGAATTACTTGCTTTTGGCATTGGAATTCCGAGCAAGGCCGGTGACATCACTGATCTCTTGGTCAAAGCCAGGCAAGAACAGTCTCATCCTGAGCTCGGATGCATTGAGACGTCTTAGATTTAGCCTCTTCTTCTGTGCAGGTCAAGTGCAGACCTGCTCCATCCTGCTCTTCTCATAGCAAAGCAAGGAGTGGAGGGTTTTGGTTTCTTTAACGGGTAATGTATCTATTGCGACCAAAAGTGAATATCTTGAAATTTGGATTTAGTTTTTTTTCTTTTTACGGTAATTATCGTTGATTTTGACAACCGGTAACCACAGATGCTGAATGGCGCTCCTACCCCTCTTCTTCTCCTAGAGGTGTAACCTAAAGTTCCTAGACCTCTATACAAACTGTGTGGCAGTCCCCCCAACGTTCTGGTGTTCTATAACTTAGAAGAGAAGTTTTGGGGCCCCGTCATGCAATAGGGCCCGGTTGCAACTGCCACACCTTATAAATGCCAATATGACTCTGGTATTTTGGCTTCATGGATATCGGTGTCCCTCTACTCCCATTTCTCCCCTGATTGCACACTTGGACTCCATCGGATGACCGAGCGTCCAGCATCAGCCACATGCAACCGCCCAGGAATATTGTTGTAAGGGGGGCACTTAGAAAACTTGCAAAAACTTTCCAGGGTTTTTCAGAAGGTCTCCAACTTTTCTGTTGGCTTCGCAGATATTCCCAAAGCGTTGGTAAGTATGCTACCTCTGCAGCTCCCGTAACATAACCTACGAGGCCTTATAAACTCGTTCTTCAAAATATATCAATAACGGCCAATTTTCAGTAATATCTGCTTCTGGGAAAGCTTGGTGACAGCCAACATGACCCATCATACCCAACTTTCTCAGTATCCTCAATGGAAAGTCATTACCTTGGGTCAGAAAATTGCCTCCTGGTGTCAGAAGAGGACCATTCAAGGACTCATATTTACTAGAGATTTTTTGTATTCCGCCTTCTACCGATACGTTCAGTTTTGCACTTGGCGTAACACTTCTAGTAACACGTGCAGCTATTCCGGGCTGCGCCTGAGACTGTGGGAATTTACAGGTTTAGCTCCGGCTGCGACTAAAGATCCATCTGTAGTCTGCTTCCAAGAGTTTATACCTTTATAGACACAAGACCTGAGTCAAGAGCACAACATTTATCTCCATAGTAGAAGCTAACAAGTTTCATCACTAAAAATCTTCATGTAGGCCAGGCTTCATCAGGAGGAATAACAGAGGAGCTTCACTTACTAAAGGACAGGTGACATCTCATCCACAAATCCAGTAACTCACAGGTGAGGTCTTCACTGATGGGAGTTTTTCTTTTACCTTTTCTTCGCCATTCAGCCCAGACCACCATGAAAACTTCCGACAATGTAAGACTTAGCTGTCCAGATATCTGTGGCCCCATCACTTTTTCAGCCACCATCAATATATATATACCAATACACATATAATCATATCCCATATGTAATCCTGACCCCCAAATATTCAGATATCTTAATTAAATCAGACCAGATTCCAAAATGAATCCTGACCGCAGATCAGACCAATGAATGAATTCAACCCCCTAAATTTAGACTCCAAACTACACTAAGCAAAATACGCCTCAGACCATATCCTTGAATAAATAGATATACAAAAAGCCTGACCACCACCTCCTAAGTGTGAATAGGTGCAAGTTGTAGTGACTGCAAAATATGTATAAAAAAAAGCACAGCAGCACTCTGTGAATGCCAAGACATATAGTGTTAATGGAAATAACGGTCCAACTGCATTGTTCCTCAGCAAGATGTACTTACAAAAAAGGGAAGATTCTTAGCGGGAAAAAAATGGCCAATTCATATCTGTGCCCATCAACCACGACAAGGTGACACTTCTCTGATGGGTCCTATAATAACCCTTCTCTATTCTACTGTACATGCCACTTCGGGGCTAAAAAGCCTACAATAATGAATAATATGTGCCCATCAACCAAGGCAAGTGTCACCTTTGGCGTGGTTGATGGGCACAAATGAATTGGACAATTTATGCACGAAGAACCTTCTATTTTTATTGTAAGTACATCTTGCTGAGGGACAATACGGTTCGAAGTTACCGTATATCCATTGACACTCTTTGCATTCACAGGGTGCTGCTGTGCTTTTTTACATATAGATAGATAGAGAAAGATTAGATCTTGCCATGAAGCTTTTTAAAGGGAACCTGTCACCCCCAAAGTCGAAGGTGAGCTAAGCCCACCAGCATCAGGGGCTTATCTACAGCATTCTGTAATGTGTTCTGTAATGCTGTAGATAAGCCCCCGATGTATCCTGAAAGATGAGAAAAAGAGGTTAGATTATACTCACCTGGGCGGGCGGTCCGATCCGATGGGCGTCGCGGTCCGGTCCGGGGCCTCCCATCTTCATAGGATGACGTCCTCTTCTTGTCTTCATGCTGCGGCTCCGGCACAGGCGTTGTTTGCCCTGTTGAGGGCAGGGCAAAGTACTGCAGTGCGCAGGCGCCAGGAAAGGTCAGAGGCCCAGCGCCTGCGCACTGCAGTACTTTGCCCTGCCCTCAACAAGACAAGGTACGCTTGTGCCGGAGCCACAGCGTGAATACAAGAAGAGGACGTCATCGTAAGAAGATGGGAGGCCCCGGACCGGACCGCAGAGGGCCCGCCCCTGGGTGAGTATAATCTAACCTCTTTTTCTCCTCTTTCAGGATACATCGGGGGCTTATCTACAGCATTACAGAACACATTACAGAATGCTGTAGATGGGCCCCTGATGCTGGTGGGCTTAGCTCACCTTCGATTTTGGGGTGACAGGTTCCCTTTAAACAGAAAACAAGGTTCCCCTTTTAGTCTATTAGGGGTCCGGACTGCACACCTCCACCCCCAGAATAATGAAGTAGTAGCCCCTGGATGCAGAGAACAAGCAATTACCATGATGTACACTAAGTGTTCCAGCATGCTTCACCCTGGATTAACCTGGCATCCCGCTGTCCCTGGGGTATAGGAGTTCTGCAAACCTGATTTACAATCTCTACAACTAATTGCCATTCACTGTCTATCAGCGCAGTCTGTTGCCACAGCAACCGATCACCGCTCCGCCACTTATATCATTGTTATGATTTTATTCTCATATGAAACGGATTATTGACTGAAAATATTGAGGAAACCAGAAATTCTGCACAGATCCTGCACTGCGTAATGTGCGAGAAATCTGAAAATGTGCGAGAGATTTAAAAATATCCGTCTATCTCATGTCTATTATCTATCATCTATCTATTACAGTATCTATCTATTATCTACAGTACAGACCAAAAGTTTGGACACACCTTCTCATTTAAAGATTTTTCTGTATTTTCATGACTATGAACATTGTACATTCACACTGAAGGCATCAAAACTATGAATTAACACATGTGGAATTATATACTTAACAAAAAAGTGTGAAACAACTGAAATTATGTCTTATATTCTAGGTTCTTCAAAGTAGCCACCATTTGCTTTGATACCAGCCCATAGTATTATCCTCCTCCACCATCTGTACAGGGGCACAATGCCGTCAGGGGGTAACGTCCTCCTGGTGCCACCAAACCCAGACTCCTCCATCAGAGAAGTGTGACCCGTCACTGCACAGAACACGTCTCCTCCAGAGTCCAGTGGCAGCGGCTTTACACCACTCCATCTTAAAGGCCCCGTCACACATAGCGAGATCGCTGCTGAGTCACAAGTTTTGTGACGCAACAGCGATCTCAGTAGCGATCTCGCTATGTGTGACACGTACCAGCGATCAGGCCCCTGCTGTGAGATCGCTGGTCGTGTCGGAATGGCCTGGGCCATTTTTTGATCGTTGAGGTCCCGCTGACATCGCTGAATCGGCGTGTGTGACGCCGATTCAGCGATGTCTTCGCTGGTAACCAGGGTAAACATCGGGTAACTAAGCGCAGGGCTGCGCTTAGTAACCCGATGTTTACCCTGGTTACCATCCTAAAAGTAAAAAAACAAACGCTACTTACCTATCGCTGTCTGTCCTCGGCGCTCTGCTTCTCTGGTCTGGCTGTGAGCACAGCGGCCGGAAAGCAGAGCGGTGACGTCACCTCTCTGCTTTCCGGCTGCCTGCCGCTCACAGCCAGACCAGAGAAGCAGAGCACCGAGGACAGAGCGATAGGTAAGTATGTAGCGTTTGTTTTTTTTTTTACTTTAACGATGGTAACCAGGGTAAACATCGGGTTACTAAGCGCGGCCCTGCGCTTAGTTACCCGATGTTTACCCTGGTTACCGGGGACCTCGGGATCGTTGGTCGCTGGAGAGCTGTCTGTGTGACAGCTCTCCAGCGACCAAACAGCGACGCTGCAGCGATCCGGATCGTTGTCGGTATCGCTGCAGCGTCGCTATGTGTGACGGGGCCTTACGCTCAGCGTTGTGCTTGGTGATGTACGGCTGCATGCCATGGAAACCCATGCCCAGATAGATCCACTATATGGTACTATTATTTGGTCACTATATGGCTGGCAGTATTATCAGGGTATGTATATGTAGGTAGATTATGGTAGCACTATTTCGACACTGTGTATTGACCGTCTCTGACATTGTCTCCTCCACCGCATTAGAAGAAACTTGAGTTGTCTGCACTCGCCTATCCGAGTCATTAACAAACTTTTATTTTTAATCTTACTTTCTTCCACCGAATTTTTTTTTTTTTAAATCACAATTTCTGTAACAACCGCTGACAATTAATTAATTATTCCGAGTCCCAGGAGAAGAGAAGCCGGGGGTGGATGTATAAGTTACATTACGTGTCGCTGATACGCATGCCACACTACATGACAGTAAATGTATCGTCTCAAGTGAACTCACTGAATCTTAAAGCGTTCAGCAATTTTTTTTTTTAGAAAATTTTTTTTATTCCTTGCCATTTTTACATTTTTATCTCCCTTTAGTTTCTTAATAAAGGAATTCACAAAAAAAAATTTCTGGTGGGATCTCCAGTGATCAGCTTAAAATTGTGGCAGCAGGTTCTTTATTTTTTCACAGGGCCACCACATGGCAAAACAAAGCATTACACAGTTCCCATTGAAATTATTGGAATATTTTTGTAAAGTTTGGTCCTCCAGAGAAAGGGATGTTCTTTGTAGCCGCCCTCTGTTCTGGATATACTCAAAACTACCTATCTAGGTATTTCTATTTATTAAAATGATTTTTATACATCATTAATATCAGATTAATTAATTCATTAATTGATGACCATGACACCGGAACTGCATAGGATGGAAGTAAAGAATGTATTGAGCCAGGGCACCACTGCTTCATACACTAATACTAGTGGTAAGTTTTAGGTAGTTCAGGTCAGCTTCTATTCACTTCAATGGGAGCTGCGCTGCAGACCCTAAGAATGACCGCAACATAGTGCACAGAGCTGTATTGTTCCAGTTCCATACGCTGTGAACTTCCTGAGGCCGTGGTTCCAAGTATTAGCTGAGCAGTAGGTGTGCAAGGTGCTAGACCCCCATCGATCTGATGTCAATTATCTATCATAAGGATAAAGGCTTTAGGAAGGAATTTATGGCCCACATTCGCGTTCACTACCCTGAAGTAAAAGGCTTGATATTTAAGAATGATTTTTTTTATTATAGAGGGACATGCTTTGTATAGTAGATATATTGTATTATAATAATTTAGGATAATCTACATTGGGAAGAAAAGTAGGTACCGTAAAGGGGTCATCAGAAACCCCTCACATATGAAATATTAGTACATAAGATGCTAATAGAGTGGATCCCATCCCTGCACTCTATGCACTTTTATAGCTGAATCAATAGTTGTGATTTAACTGATTTTTAAGCATTGGGGGGTTAGCATAAGGTTAACCCCATTACGGTACTCTAACTATAAAAAAAAACACTGGGATTCTGAGTAGTTAGATGACTACTATGAGGAGGTTCTACAATCATAAAGATGGGTGTACAAGGAGATTAAGGGTTGGTACTGGTAAACCCAACCACACCCTTATCTTCCGGTAACAGGAGGACTATATTTGCCCCATATACATCCTATGATTTTAATATCCCATGTCTTTGCTTATTAGCATTGTAGGGCTTGAAGAAAGGGGATCTCAGTACAGCTTCACACTACCTCAGCCCAACTTGGGCTTAGCCATACTTTCTTTAGGAGCCCCATGGTCGCTGCATTGGTCTAGATTTGTAGAAGGTTTTATCTAATTTTTGATGGGTTTGAGATTGAGGCTACCATACTGATTGTTCTATGGATCATTAGGAGTATCAGAAGAGCGATTGTGAAAATGGCAAGTCTGAAACCATGAGAACCACCACACCAAGCTCAACCTTCACCTGCTTAACCTTCACTGTGGGACTACTGGAGAAATTGAGTACAGTGCTCCACTATTTTAAGCATGCTCAACTGATCTCCATTCAAGACAGGGAACTGCAGAGCCCATTCTTGTGGTTCTGAACCACATTCTTTGGATCGCTGAGCGTCACAGCTGTCAGACTGCCAGTGATCCGTAGGAAACCCACTGTCCTATGGATAAGGGAAAATGTGCAATTCTGGGAATAACCTTTTCAATGATATGACTCAAAGTGCCACCATCCTTTTTTAGCCGCTTCGGCTCTGGATCCCATTCACTACCAATCCTTTGTGGATGTGACCAGTATTCTGCCACCGATATACGTGGATGAGATGTGTCTGAGGGATGTGATCACAAATCGCTATATAAACAATGGCAGGTAGCGTTACTCACTAACTGTGCCACCAGTCTCTATCAGCCGCGCGTGGTGATCCGGAAGGATGATGCAGTGATACAGTCAACAGGTTTATTTACAGTACCTTGGTGAGATGAGGACTGTAGGTTAGAGCTGTTACAGAATCACCAGATAGAGATAATAGAAGCTTCAGGTTAGAGGTAACAAGAGAATCCTTTCTCCAGCTCTGCAGCACATGTGGGATCCAAGATGGCACGGAGTACAAAAACAGGAAGAGAAGGAAAAAGATAGGAGGAGCTAAAGACAGAAAGGTGTTGTGGGAAAATTCCATAACAAACATTACAGTGATATAGCAAACGGCCAGTAGATGGCAGCAAAGTATAACAAATGATAGAACCAGGCTTATTAGCACTACATAAAGGTCCATGTATGGCTGAAAGTCTATCATAATAAACTGAGCAGCACACTCCCCGTCTGAAATCCTTGGATTTCACTATACCATAAGTCTCGAATTGGGAGTGTTCACCAGAAGTGCATGGAGGGATACCTCAACCTGTAAGATAAAAACAACGCATGCAATGCAACAATAACATATT